>NC_141070.1:16526216-17088716 GCF_041138505.1 Cibotium barometz
AATCTTGAATTTAGGATGGATGATGTGGTCAATGAATGCAATGGGGTCTTATCCCATACTGACTTCTATATCTTTTGATTAATAATAATGCCTTAAAAGAAAATATTTGAATTTATGATATCACGGCTCTAAATACCACCATAGCACTAGAAATATCATCCCATCTCATAAGCCACTCTCATTTATTGAGAGAGGGTCCATAGCTTAGAGCCAAGACTTTGAGATTTTATAAGTATGCAAGCATTGCTCGCTAGGAATATGTGTGTGCGTGTGTGCTTGTATATGTGTATATGTGTACATGTGTGTGGACGCACATGCATGCATATGTGTGTGTATCTATATATACATACATACATATGTGTGTGCATGTGTTGCAGACTGAGCTTTACACCATGTTCCATTATAAATAGTGTAACATCAAATACATTACAAAAACATAATTTACAACACGAGCATTCAACAATGGATTGTAAGATATTCACAAGCAGCCTTAAACTTTGGCAAATGCCCAAAATAAGCTAAAATGGCATGCATTGATTGTACCTTCATAAAAGAAAATAACAACATGATAAAATGTACAAATTTTAAAGAAAACAACGTCCATTTATGAATTTATAAAAACAAGTAATCTATAAAGTATATTCTATCATACTTTAACATCTATTTGAGTAATAATTTACAAAGGCAAGTTTTTGTCACAAACTCTTGGAAACTACAGTCAAGCTGCTAAAGGAAAGTTTGGAATGCCAACATTTAAAAATTTTGAATGCCAAATTTTTGTTAACAAAAGGTAACACTTTGATATTTGTTTTCAGTTTGTGTATACCTAGAATCAATGCTTGTGAGGTTTGCAAATACTTAGACTATGTGTAATTAGCAGTATTAGGGTTGCAGGAAAGCACACAAAGCTTGGAGAAGAAGAAGCAAGAATGCACACAACACACAGTGTATTAGATTGTGTCAATGTGTATAAAAGATAAGTTAGCCCTAGAATGATGGGCGTATATACAAGCCGGGGGAAAAAACCTCCTAAGGAGGAAAAAAGTGCCTCGGCGGTCCTAAGTGTGTTCACACACATCACTGCCTATATATATGGCAACAAATCCCCCCTGGGAGTGATGGTGTGAACGAGAGCTAGCACTCATGTATAGGGAAGTGCCATGCTCGAAGTAGATCAGTCCACAAAGGGGAGCAAGCCCAAAGCTTTGCGGAAAGCTTCAAACTTCTCACGAGGAAGCGCCTTTGTGAAAAGATCGGCGAGGTTGTCCTGTGTTGGCACATATGCCAAGCTGATCTCTCTTGTGTTGGCACATATGCCAAGCTGATCTCTCCTCTGAGAGTCTCTCCTTGACATAGTGATAATGCATCAGATGCAATAATCGTATCACCAGAAGTCAAATCATGAACAGTACATCTGTCATCCATAAATTTGACTACAAGCCCAAGTCTAGCAAGCGCAGAGGCAGACAATAGATTCTTCTTTATCCCTAGCACATACAAAGCATCTAAAAGTGTGAAAGCGCTACCATTTGTAGCAGTAAGCTCTTGCAGCAAAAAGGCAGCCCCTTTACCCTTGGGCAGCACTATTGCTGTGGTTGTTGCTCACTAAGAATCGACCTTGTTGGCCTCTTAGAGACAAATGGTAGGCCCCACCGGACCCAAATGAAGCACCAATGTCAGGTGTCATTATTTAGCACCACATAAACCAATTAATGTGGCCATTTTTTAATTAGCATTTGCCTATCTCACCAGAAAAAATATGGCCAAGGGAGGCCATGCCGACGCCTTGGCCATATTTTTTGTGTGATGATGGGCAAATGCTAATAAAAAAATGGCCACAATAACTGGTTACCCCACACTAGGGTAACTACCTCCCTTGGCTATATATATATATATATATATATATATATATATATATATATATATATATATATATATATATATATTTGGGATCAATAATAAATATATATAAACTTAAAACAAAGGTCTAGGTATTCTGAAATACAGCAAAGTGAAGAAAAACCCTATGTTGCCCTACGAACCTCTACACATCACTTTTCACTTCATTTAAAATTTTACAAAGAAAATCCCATCTCTCCTCCTCCATCAAGAAACTAGAATGCTCCCAAGATATCTGATGGCCCAGCAAGATACATGCCTCCATCATTTGGTTCCCACTGGGTTTTCTATAAAAGCAACAAAAGTGTGATCAGCCTATTTTTCTTTAAAGTAGCACCTCTGAGTTCTGGGGCCAAATCTAGGGAGCACGTGGTTAGCGAGTGGGGGAGTGGATTCATGGTGATTAACCTCTTTGCATGCATGGTGCATGCAACCCATACGTCGAGATGGGTGGTCGAAGAGATGCTAGCATGGCTGATCCAGCCAGTTTGTGGCACCAGGGTGATGAGGAGGGCTCGACTGGATGGGGGGATTGGGATCCTGATTTTGAGGAGGAGATGAAGCGGCGTAGAGAAGAAGCGGAGGCTGAATATTCCAAGAAGAAATGTGTGCCCAATTGGTTGAACGATAGGCTATGCTCTAGCAAAAACCAAGGTATGTTTGAAGCTTAATCCAGACTTAGTCAGGAGCTAGGTTAGGGTGTTCTCAATGCGTAGCATTTTTATCTTTTGCCCTGGTAAACCCCCATCTAAAGTGGAGCTAAGGAGGTGGCTTCAGGAAAGTATCCTGCATGATAGCGTAGTCTCCAAGGTCTTCTATTTGGGAAAAGGTTTCTTCAATGTCCTCTTTATGAAGGGTCAATCCGTTTCTGAGTTATTTGCTAAAGGTCCGTTGTTTTTTGGTCAACATCTAGTGCATGTTTTTCCTTTCGGTCCGTTATTTGATGTTAACAAAAGCATGTAGAGTGCATGTCCGTTATTTGATGTTAACAAAAGCATGTAGAGTGCATGTCCGGTTTGGGTTGAGGTGGTCAGTCTTCCCCCTTGTTGGCTCAGGCCAGCCTTGCATGATATTACTTAGACTCTTGGGCCAGTGATGTATATCCCTAATGATGAGGTAGGTGGTAGGCAAGGTAACAATTGTTGCATCACCTGGAATACCGCCATTGAAACCCTGGTCAATAAATGTGGATCTGGGGCAATTTGGTATCATGGAATTAGGTTTGAAGTTTGGTGCATTCCCAGGTGCATGCTTTAAGTGCGGAGCATTTGGCCATATTGCAAAAAATTTCTCAGATCAGATTGAGGAAAAAAGGAGAGGAGGCGAAGAAAGGTAGCTTGAGTGGAGTGGATAGAGCTAAAGCTTCCACTGCTGAAAGTTAGAAGAACGAGGAGAAAGGAAAAGAGATGGTGAATGAGACTGGTGAAGGTGCTTTGGAGGGTGAATGGGTTAAGGTTAAAGGGAAGTCCAGTGTTAGACATCATCCTAAAATATGCCAAGGTGTTGTCAGCAATGTAGTGAGCGAGATTACCACCTCCATCGATTCTTCATTAATTCAACATGCTTGTGATGCGGCTGGAATCAGCATGAAAGGGTACCAACCAATCCGTCAGGTTGTAAAAGATGCATTTCTAAGACAAGGAATCACTGGCACTTTATTTCCTACACTCAAGGTGATTCACAATGTCAAGCGTATCAATAATGATGATGTGCAGTGAGCTATAGGACAGTTTTATCACATTGAGGACACACTAACATTAGACACAGGGTCGAGTAGAAAGAAAATCAAGACAACAAGTACATAATTTCACTATGATGTTTACAATAACGTCTTTGTTTATATTGAGAGACTACAACAAGCTATGGTGAAGTTCTATGGTCTTTCACCAGAAGGTGAGAACTTGCAATTGTTACTATTCATGTTTTTCAGTAGAAAATGAAGACGATTATTTTGTTTTGAATATTGTAAATTACCGTTTATTTACAGTTTTGGGGAGCACACTTTCATTTGTGCTCAAGCTAGATGAGTACCAAATTGTGAAAGGTCGGAAGCTAGAACATATGAGCATTATGCTCATGAATGAGGCCATGATTTGTGCATGGGAAAAGACTACCAAACCAAGTTTTAGTGTACAATCTGAGAAAGAGGTATGGTGGCTTGGTGCATTCGAGATACCAAAGGAGACACATGAGGTATTGACATGGATGTTTGAAAGGACTCCCTGGATAACAGATGTAATTAAAAAGCAAATTGATGGTCAACTTTTAGATGTAGAAAACATAGGAAAGTTCAAGGTGGATTGGAATCTTGGGGGAGATTTGAAGACAATCAAATGCATGAGGGTTGTGCTCAAGGCGTGACATCAAGATGGCCTTGTCCATACTGCAATGCTCAAATTGATATTCCTAGGCAGAAAAAGACAAACGAAAAAGGTATACAGAAGTTGGTTCTGTTGGGAAGGATGCCTCAAAAGGTCCCAAGAAAGGGAAGAAGCAACAAGAAGATGCAGTAGATCCAACCGAGTCAACTGATGATGAAGATGAGGAACAACCAAATGCAAGATGGGTGGAAGGTGTCATGTCTTGTGATATGCTAGGAGAACCAAACAGGAATTCAAATTGGAGCCCCATCATTAATTTTCCACTAAAGAATATACACTTTCGCACACTTCATGCATTCATGAGAATCTTTGATCGATTGCTTAAGTGCCATATCGATTATGCATTCACAAGAGACGAAAGTTGCAGCCCTTGGTAAATTAGAGCATCTTCTGAATTCTCTAGACTGCCATGCCGGAAACGTGAAAATTGGAGTGAATAAGCAGGCCTTTGGTATGTCATACGAGGTTGCTCAAAAGATCTCCATGACTGGATCAAAGGCAAGGAGGTTTTTGGAGAAGCCAGCAAACATAGAGAATTCAAAGAAGACTTGGGGACTCTGGAGAGACCTGTGTGCAATCACCACAAATGTAGATTGTCCAATGCCAGCTCTTGTAAATATGCGCAAACAGCTTTGGATAAATTTCAATAACATGGTTCGCATTATGAATCAAAGTAGCACAACTGCCCAAGAACGAGCATCATTCCAACAACATATCATAGAATTCACCAAAAGTGTGCTAGGTGCTTGGGGAGAGAGTAAAGTAACACATTATATGGTAAGTTGTACAGTAAAAAAATAAACTGGTGTTTTAACCTTGACTTTTTCTAATTAAATTCTATTATCATGTGTACAGCACATAGTTTATGCGCATGGTGCGTATTTCATGAACAAGTATGGATCACTCGACATGTGGAGTACCCAAGGGATGGAGAAATCACGTTATAAAGCAAGAGGGGTTTATTTCAAAAATACAAGACATGGAGGTGGAGCTTTTGTAGGAGGGACACGTACAAACTATCTACAAGAGATGTTCAATTGGTTTTATCGCACAACCTTTGGAAGGGTATTGGTTAGGGAGCGGGCCCAAGAATCTAAGCTTGCGCAAGAGGCACACAAGGCTACAAAAAGTCATGCTTCGCTTGAATGGTTGCAGACCAATTCTCCCCATAGGCATGGTGCTTGGCGTGCAGCACGAATGAGGAGACAAGGGAGGCGTTGGGTTGTGCACGCACCAGCATAAATCTAGATGTAATAAGGCTAAGAAAATAAGTTTAGTTAGTTTTTTTTTCCCTTAAAAAAAACTATTAATAGTTCCTTCTCTCACTTCATTTTCATTTCACTTTTTTAGAGAGCTTGAGCTCAAGATCTACGTAGACACCCACGTAAGGACACCAGCACATCACCACGTTAGTATAGTCGTACATGGATATGGCACGCACCAAGAACACCGCACGTGTTACCATGCCTTCACAAAACACAGTGCAAGGCACCCAACAACCACATACTGGCGACACCACAGAAGAGAGTGACCCCTTGGATTCTAGGACATGCCCAATGGGATCACCAGAGTCTAACCCTCCTCCCACAGCAACACGAGCGCACACACATGCAGGTCCTTCTAGTGGGAGAAAGCGTGTGAAGAAGACCCTACAATGCAGCCACCCCAGAGATCAAGATAGAGAGGACAGGGATGAGCAGTTCGACTGGGTTGGTGAAAACATTCCTACATTGCGCAGCACCATATAGGCGGTAAGACCCTACTACCAGGACAGGGTCCCCTACCTACTCGGGAGAAACTTGATACACAGGTACCACAACAACAGGAGCAGGAGGATTCATACTATGAGAGAGACCAAGAGGAGGTTCCTGCAAGTGCGCGCAAGCATAGAAAGATCAAGCTCTTCAAGCCAAGGAAGTCCCAACCTCGCCAATGCACTAATACAACACAGAGAGCTCCAAGAAGAAGGATGTGCCAAGGGCATAGGGCTCTACAAGAAATCAAGTTTTATCAGAGAAATACTGAGTTGCTCATAAGAAGAGCCCCTTTTGCTCGCACAGTGAAGGAGATTCTCCAACGATATAGAATAGAGTTTCGTGTGTAGGGGATTGTCCTTGAAGCATTGCAAGAAGCCTCCCCGAGGCTTACCTTGTTGGGCTTCTTGCAATACACCAACCTCCTTGCAATACATGCAAAGAGGATTACCATATCTGCCAAGGACATGCAACTAGCTCGGCGCATTCGAGGCGAGCGAGACACGATCTAGAGATCTTAGATGTTAACCTTTTTTTTGAAGTAACTCTTTTGTTTCAAACCCCCCCTTTGTAACAAGCCTATCTGGCTTTCATTTGTAACCTTTTGATAATTAAAATTTTAAGTTTCTCTTACAATGTCTCAGTGTCATCATGTTTGTTTAACATGGAGTGTCTATCATGTACCAGTTTGTCACCCAAGGCATCAGAAATACTCTTGGAGGGCTGAGGAAGCTGTGTCAGAACAGTGCGAATTTGGCCTCTACACAATGGCGATGTAGGCTCAAAATTTGCACTGTTCTGGCACTTCACCCCTAGCCACTCAGGATCATTTCTGATGCATTTATAATGAAGTTGAGCACACTAATTGTGTGAGAAACAGTAGTTTCTAAGATAAAAACACCTTTAATCATGTGTAAAAATATAGTGTTTATCATCTAATGCATCAGAAATACTCTTGGAGGGCTGAGGAAGCTGTGCCAGAACAGTGCGAATTTGGCCTCTACGCAACGGTGATGTAGGCTCAAAATTTGCACTGTTCTGGCACTTCACCCCTAGCCACTCAGGATCATTTCTGATTCATTTAAAATGAAGTTGAGCACAAAGTTGAGCACAGTAATTGTGAGAAACAATAGTTTCTAAGATAAAAACACCTTTAATCATGTGTAAAAATATAGTGTTTATCATCCAATGCATCAGAATTGCTCCTCGAGGACTGGGGAAGCTATGCCAGAACAGTGCGAATTTAGGCTCTACAACGGCGGTGCAGGCTCAAAATTCGCACTGTTCTGACACTGCTCCCCCAGCCACTCAAGATCATTTGTGATGCATTTATAATGAAGTTGAGCACACTAATTGTGAGAAATAGCAGTTTATAAGATAAAAACATCTTAAATCATGTGTAAAAATATAGTATTTATCATCTAATGTATCAGAATTGCTCCTGGGAGACTAGGGAAGCTATGCCACCAGAACAGTGCGAATTTAGGCTCTGCAGTGGCGGTGCAGGAGGCTGAAAATTCGCACTGTTCTGGCATTGCTCCCCTAGCCACTCAGGATCATTTCTGATGCATTTATAATGAAGTTGAGCACACTAATCGTGAGAAATATTAGTTTATAAGATAAAAACACCTTTAATCATGTGTAAAAATATAGTGTTTATCATCCAATGCATCATCAAAATTGCTCCTGGAGGACTGAGGAAGATGTGCCCTAGAACAGTGCGAATTTAGGCTCTGCATCGGCGGTGCAGGCTCAAAATTTGCACTGTTCTGGCACTGCTCCCCCAGCCACTCAGGATCATTTCTGATGCATTTATTATGAAGTTGAGTACATTAATTGTGAGAAATAATAGTTTATAAGATAAAAACAGCTTTAATCATGTGTAAAATTATATTGTTTGTCATCCAATGTATCAGAATTGCTCCTGGAGGACTGGGGAAGCTATGCCAGAACGGTGCGAATTTAGGCTCTGCAGCGGCGGTGCATGCTCAAAATTTGCAATGTTCTGACACTGCTCCCCCAGCCACTCACGATCATTTCTGATGCATTTGTAATTGTGAGAAACAATAGTTTATAAGATAAAAACAGCTTTAATCATGTGTAAAATTACATTGTTTGTCATCCAATGCATAAGAATTACTAATGGAGGAGGACTGAGGAAGCTATGCCAGAACAGTGTGAATTTAGGCTATACAGCGGTGGTGCAGGCTCAAAATTCGCACTGTTCTGGCACTACTTCCCCATCCACTCAGGATCATTTCTGATGCATTTATAATGAAGTTGAGTACATTAATTATAAAAACAGTAATTTATAAAATAAAAATACCTTTAATCATGTATAAAAATACATTATTTGTCATCCAATGCATCAGAATTGCTCCTGGAGGGCTGGGGAAGCTATGCCAGAACAGTGCGAATTTGGGCTCTACAGCAGCGGTGCAGGCTCAAAATTCGCACTGTTCTGGCACTGCTCCCCCAGCCACTCAGAATCATTTTTGATGCATTTATAATCAAGTTGAGTACATTGATTGAGAAACAGTAATGTACAAGATAAAAATGCCTTTAATCATGTGTAAAAATACAATATTTATCATCCAATGCATCAGAATTGCTCCTGAAGGGCTGGGGAAGCTGTTCTGGCACTACTCCCGCATTCATAATAAGAAATGATACATCATCTTTACAAAAGCTTTCTTACAATATTGAGCTTCCTTCTCTTGTTATTAGGTAGAGTCTGCTCAAGGAGTGATTGGGCTATTTCTTGAGGATCCTCTATGCCTATGCTTTTGGCATACCTATACGAGCAAGAAGCTTACCCCTAAATCCAGTGCCAAAAACATCGAAGGCAAGGGATTTTTTAATTAGAACTATACATTTGGTGCTCTGTGCCATAGAGGCTAGAGCATCTTAGAGAGGGCTACACAGAGCACCTTAGAGAGGGCTTTCAAAAAGAAGAGAGTGAAGGCAGATTGAGGGGTGTAGTCCCTATGGATAATGGCGATGCCATCCACCATAGGAAGTCGACCAAGATAATGCACCAATGCAGCATCATGTCCATGGACCTTGGCCTGGTCTCTGCTGTCGTCGCCTCTCCCAGCAAATCCGTCAATTTGAACCACCCTCTGCAATCAAAGGAAAAATCAAAATATTTTCCTATACATAATTACAAATGTTTCTAGGTTGTAAAAGGTCATTATTACCTCTTGCTCAATGTCTTCTTTTGCCAAAGTGCTGGTGGGGGCGGAGAGGTCAATCTCGAGGACTTAGCCTCATCCTTTTTTGGTGCTTTGGTCTCCTCCATTGCTCCAACAGCAAGGGTATCCTTTTTAGCCTCTAGCTTGTCTTGTAAGGTTGTGAATTCCTCCTCTAGAACTAGGGCTTGCTCTGCGGTCTCAACCACAGTTTCCTTGACCAAAGCAAGTGTCTCTGCGTGATAGATTCTCCAAGGGGTAGTATAGCACTATCTAGGTGAGGACCGAGGTTGGACGTATCAAGGTCACCTCACATCGTGTGCATATAATGCCCAGGCATTCATCCATTCTCAAGCCAGCTGTCTTTTCAAGGTCATGAAGAAATAAGTATTCTTCACCTTCCACCACAATGCTGCTCAAGAGATTGATCTCAAGATCTGGCAGCACCTTGCTCTCCTAGTGTGGGGAAGATGGCCCCGCATCTTCTACTACAGTGGGCTGTTCAGCTACAGATTGTGCACCCTCTAGAAAGTGCTCTGATGCAAGCTGCTCTTCTACACCAGCACTCATTCCTACTGCCTTCACTTCCTTGTCATCCCTCAAATACCCTGCCAACTGCAATGCAGGCATCTCTACCTCCTCATCCGAATCCTTGTCGCTGATGAGGAACGCAAAAGTGGCGAGCCACGAGAGGAACCTAGTTCCTAAATTGTCCTTCCCCAGCCTCTTTACCTCCTGCTTATTGAAGGTAAAGTAAGCTCCTACGGGGATGCAGATGTCGATGAAGTGTTCAAGGCACTGGATGTAGGGGCGGGCATATTGTTGAATGTACTTAAGCAGCTCAACAGGCACCCACTGATCATTGGGGCAATGGGGAAAGGAGATGGAGTGGGGAGCCAAGTATTGCTCCATGTATGCAATCTGTGTCTCATAATGTTGGGACGCAAGGGCGAGCGACTTTTCAAAGTCGATTTCACAAGAGAACATGACAAAGAGCTCGCTCTTGCCCGCCCACGGGGTGGTGGAGAGGAACTCACAGAAGTTGTCAAAGTGGGTAGCCATGTGAATGCAAAGAGATAGTGTGAGCTCGTGCTTGGTTTCTATCGCGTGAAAATGAGAAAGAAGGCACCTTTGGCTATTTATAGTTAAAATTTAAAGTTTGGCCTTTTCACACTAGACTGCTAGACAAAAAAATTACAGTTTGCAAAAATATTAAGATTTCAATTAAATAAAGATTGGTTAAAAAAGAACCTGCTACAAAATTACAAGCATGTCATCTAATCTAAAATTGCTATAATGTCTTCATTTTTTACCCCTTTTGTGACATATTTACTTCATGCTGATCTCCATCTCCTTGTTGACTTGAAAGCTTGTCATTGCCTTCACCTCGATCCTGCTACTCTTGCCCCTCACGTGCATCAGAACAGAGACTATTTTCCCATATACTTAGTTCATCTTCAAGCTCTTCCACATGCTTACTATGTGTTGGTAGGGCTACGCACCTTGCTGCTCTGCTGAAAATTAAAGGTCCCCCATTTGCCATGATTCTGAGACCATGGTTGTCCCCTCCTTACGCTTCCCAATCTGTAAAAATATAGAAAGTGGCACAATAACCAGAAAGTGTAAGGGTTAACTCTAGACATGTACTGGAATCAGATATACCTTTCTTCTCATCAACTTGAAACTTGACTCTTAAAATAAGCCCGTGTCGTCTGCAAACTCAGCATCAAGCGGGTCCTCCCCCCGGACTGGGAGCTGGAGTCCTCTCAAACCAACCTCCCCTGCTGTCAAATACATGCTCATAGCCTCCGCAAAGAAGAGAAAAAGAAAAGGGGCGAGGAGACACCACTGTCGGACTGATCTGGTCAGCTCAAAACTCGGCCCCCGTCCTCCTGCAATCAACACCTGGCTACGAGCTGTGGAGTACAGAGCCGCCACCCCTCTGATCCATCCTAGCTCAAAGCCCAGGCGAAGCATAGTGCCCTCTAAGAAACCCCAATCAACTCTATCGTATGCCTTCTCAAAATCGAGAAGCATCACGACCAAGTCCTCGTCGGGCCGTTGCCTCCCAGAAAGTAAAGATGTTGTCAAGGATACTGCGCTCCTTGACGAATCCTGTCTGGGTAGCATGAATCAACTCCCCCAAAAAGGGTTGGATCCTCAAACTCAAGGCCTTTGCCAAGACCTTGTAGACAGTGTTGAGAATCGTAATAGGCCTCCAATGCCGAATATCATCTGATATTCCCTCTCCCTTGGGGATAAGAAAGATCAAGCCGTCTGAAAAGCTCTAAGGCATCACCCCAGTGTCCAAAACATACTGAAAGTCCCTGCGGAGGCAAAGCCCCTGCGGAGGCCTGGCCCCAAAAGGTCCCAATAGCGCATAAAAAAGGCCGGCGTCAGTCCGTCCTCCCCTGGGCAACTATGTCGTGGCAGGACCCTCAAGGCCTCGGCAAGCTCAATCTCTGAAAGAGGCGCACCAAGAACTGTACGCATACGATCTGTGACCCTCCTCTGCACATGGGCCCACAAAGTCTGTCTGCAAGCATCTCTGTCCTCAGTGGCTGGCTCCGCTGAAAGCAGGTCTCTATAGAATGCAGTGGCAATGGCTCTGATCTCCCCGGGCTCAGTAGCTACCGATCCATCCGGTCTACCAAGCTGACGGACTCCTGCCCGAGCATGGCGGGGTCCAGTGATCTCAAAAAACTCCCCAGTCACTCTATCACCAAGCTGCGTCCACTGAGAGGCCTAACGCGACGATAGTAAAAACTCTGCTCCTCTACCTCTCTAACCTCCTAGCGTGCCTGGCTCAGCTGTGATGCCAACCACTCACATGCAGGCTGCTGCTCCTGAAGGCGTTGTAGCGAAGCAAGGCTGCGTCTCAACCGATGCTCTCGCTCGCGAATCTCTCCCAGCCGTATCAAAGCTGCAGCGTGCAGAAAAGAGCTAAGCTCGCTGAGTCCCTGGGCGCACTGGCCTGCTGCATCCTGGTCAGAGCACTGACTATCATGCCAGTCCTCTCAATGTCCTCAGCGAGACTAGGATCTGTAAGTACCCTCTCTGGAATCATCAACTGCAAGCTGTGCTCCCGTGTCCTCTCCTCCAATGTCAGGATAACTGGCGCATGATCTAAAAATGAGGTGCCAGCGAGAATGCCGACGGAGCCCCCTCGCTCCTTAACCAGTCGCCCACATAAAAGCAATCAATCCGTGATAGATTAGTCCCTCCCTGCCGACGATCCGACCGAGAGAAACTAAGACTGTCCTGAGAGCGGGAGAAGGCCCCATGCTGCCATGCATCAGTGACATGCAAAACCGGTCCCAAGCTGCAAGCTCCGTGCCGTGCACTGTAACATGACTGCCTCCCATCCTATCGGCCGGGTCCTCAAGCATGTTGAAGTCTCCCCCGACACACCAATGTGTGCCTCTGGCAATGCATCCATAACCTGGGTCCAGAACTCTGCTCTGGCAGTAGCATGATTAGGCGCATCATCAAAATATCAATGCTACCACCAACCAGGCATCTCTGAAGCTCCTGCCTCAAGCAACCATGATAGCGTATAAAATGTGCTCCGCCCAGACCTTGTACATTCCATGAGATGATCCTCATGGATGACCTGTTGAGGTGGATGCTGTCTCAGCCGTACGGCGGGCCTTCGCAAGCGGCTTGGATGGAGAGTAGTCCCCATCCGAGCGGCTGCGAATCTGCCCACCCGGTGTACTGCAAGAATCACGGATCAGGCGCCAGTGGCTGTGGCCCATGGCGACTGCCTCCCGCTCTGACAAAGCAACCTCGTGTATACATACATATCCAGGGTCGCGTGCTAAGTCTGCCACTATACGCATGACCAAATGTCGAATCCCTGAGGCATCCACACTCCCGGGATCCAAGAAAAAATGAGCCAACTCCCAGAGCCGGCCTATCACATCTGTCACCTCCAGATCGCTCACATGATGAGAAAACTCAACTGCCTGAGTCTTCAAAGTGCTAAGAGCGAGCTCTAGAGTCCACTCCCGGTCGCAAGGGCCACATAGAGGGAACGAGAAGGCCACCGCTGAATCAAGTGCCTCCTCCCCGCGGGCCGGAGGTATCACTACATGAACTCGGATGGGTGCTGGCTCATGGGGGCCCTCTGCTCCAAAAAGCCGAGTGAAGGCGTAATCAAAAGCCTCCGATCGCTGTCTAACACCGAGGCGACTCAGCCGACTGCGGATAGATGATATCCGTGAAGCCCGAATCGGCATGGTAGGTCTCCTCTATGGTGCTCGAGCGAGGTCGCTGCTTAGCGCCCTCCGGACTGCGGGCGAACGCCAGGGGACTGCCAGGGTCTCCCGGGAAGGCGAGGCAGGTGGGGGGGGAGGAGGGGGGGCGAGTGGGGTGGAGAGGGAGCCGCTGCCGAAACCAGAGCGGAGACGAGAGGAGACGAAGGTGGAAGCGAGGCGGTGGGAGGGGACGGGGGTGGGGGGGTGAAGGAGGGGGTGCTGGCATCTCCTGGTCCTCAGTCGTCGCCGCAGGGGTCTCCTCCTGGAGGGGAGCAAAGCTGTTCCTCACGGGAACCCAGTGAGGCTGAGACTGTGGGGCTGCTGTTGCAGCGGTCTCTGGGCGTGCTGCTGTGGTTGTCTCCCTCGGCGGCGCCCCTGTCCAGGCTGCCAATCTGAGGTCTCTGTGGCCTGAGCAGGTGTCCCAGAGGCAGCCTGCCGTGCCGCATCTGTGGGCGGGCCATCAGGGGCCTGCTGCTGTGGTGAGGGGGGTCGAGGTCTCCTGCGAGGGCAGGCCTTGGCCAGATGACCGACGTGCCTGCAAATGAAGCATTGGTTCGGGAGCCCCGAGAACTCCACTCTCTGATCAATCCATCCCCCCCCATCCTAGGTAGCTGAATGACCTTAGGAAGGGAGGAGATGTCAGACACCAAAACTCTGACGGAGGGTAGCCCAGCTGCTCTGGCCACCACTGAAGCTGCTGTGGGGCCAGTCTCTAGTACCGAGCCCACCAATGCTCCTAGCCAAGAGAGGAGCGGAAGATACTCCCGGCGAAGTCCAGGGAAGTAAACTGTAACATGAAAAAGGCGCTCTCCCTGCTTAGCCGCTGCTGGGTCAAAGCAATGCTGCCAAGGTCTGAAGAAAGCCCGAGCACCCCTGATGTCAAGGGGACTCATGGCAAGGACCTTGGCCGCGCTCTGGGCGGTCTCGAACTCGATCTGATAATGTCCACGGCCCAGTAGCTGTACATCCAGGATCTTGCCCACATCTGCAAGAAGGCAGGCCTGGAGAAGATCCCGGATCTCCCCTCTGCTGGGACGAGTGCCGACTATACGACAGATGGTGGAATGAGCCTGAATGCGTTCCACCTCTGCGGTGAGGCTCACTTCCTCTTCCGGCGAAAGAGAAAGCCTGATGGGGGTGTCCTCTGGGGCGAGCGAGGGGGCTTCGGATGAGTCCCTCTGAGGTGAGGTGGGAGGAGTCTCCATCAGAGTCTGAAGCTAAGGCATGGGCGAGGCGAAAGCGGAAGTCCTGCAAGAAACAAGCTGCACACAGAGAGGCGGAAGATGAAGGCCGGGAAAAAAAAAGAAAAAGAAAAAAAAGAAACGAGCGGCACACAGGGGGGCGGAAGTCAGCAAGAAAGGGGAGGGGGGTGAAGTGGCGAAGAGAAGCCCTAGGGGGGGGCGGCAGCTACGCGTAAGAGGGGCGGGGAGGAGAAATGCTGGCGGAGGGGGGGGTCGGGGCGCTGCAGAGGTGAGGTGGGCGCGAAGAAGGGGGGCGAGAAGGCGAGAAGGCAAGGAGGGGGGGGCGAGAAGGCGAGGAGGGGGGCGCAGCAGCGAGGGAGGGGGGCGCAGCAACGAAAGCAGGCGGAGGGGGCAAAAAGGATGGGCGGCGGGTAGAGCAGCGTGGGAGGGGGGCGCAGAAGCGACAGGCGAGGGGGCAAGAGAAAGCGCGAGGGGACAAGGCGGGGGGCGCAGGTGTGCAGGACGCGCAAGCAGGGATGGGCGGGAGCTTCAGCGAGCCGGTTACAAGCTAATGGTAGGATTTTGGTAGTTGGTAAACAAGGAAAGAATATGGATTATCAATGTGTATGGGGCTCACAATCACAAGATTAGGAGTGATGTGGAATTGGATTGCCAGTTGAAATATCCAAGTTCCTTGCATTGTCCTAGGTAATTTAAATATGGTGGAAAAGGGTGTGGATAGATGTGGTTGGAGTACTGTCCTCTTAGGGAGGGAGGAAGGAGAATGGTAAATGGGAGGAGTTAAGAAGAGGGTTAGGCCTTGAGGATAGTTAGCATTTAGGGGACTGGAGAGATAACCCCGGCCATACCTATTTCAGCCTTCAGTATTTATCCTCCTCCTCCAGAATTGACAAGGTTTTTTTAAGACAACAAGCTTCTTGGGTACCCCATACTCTGAGATTTTTTGTTGATTACAGCGCTGTTCTCTCTGATTACATGCCTCTGAAGTGGTGTTGGAATATAAATGATGTGGCTGACTTTGATCTTTCACACTACCACACAAGGAAACTGAGAATTAATCATCTACTCCTCAAGGATCCTCTCTTTTTGGAATATATGGAAGAAGCAATTAATAAACTGAAAAGGAGAGGGGGGGTAGAAGGTGCTTGGAGGCAGTTTGCCAATGAGATGCAAGGGATTATTAGAGATGTGGGTGAATTGAGAGCTGAGGAGAAGAGGTGTGAAAAAAGAAAATGGGCTGCTCAGCTCTGCTGAGAAACTTCACATTAAGAGGCAAACAAGTGGACTGAATGTTGAGGAAACCATCTTGTATTTCAAGTGTCAAAACTGGCCTCAAGGATGAGGATGATAGGTGTGTTAGATAGGAGGATAAATGGTCTAATTGAAAACGTCAGTTCCAAAAGAAACAGGTGGTATTGGTATTCTTCATATGCCTACTCACCATTGTATTGCAAGGACTACATTGATGCTTCCTAAATGTCTGCTTCAGGCTACTCCTTGGGCATTAATGATGAGGGAATTAGTTGAGTCCTCTGAGGTTTTGGCTAAAGGTAAATGAGTGGATCTGGGTTGGAAGGATAAACTCTTTTCTTTTGCCCCTCTTAAGGTTACTAATTCTACAGTTTACAAAATGCTATGCAGGATGATAAGCAATTCTATGCTCGGCTTGGGAATTTGGTGGACACACAAATTTAAACCCCCATTTGGCCTTAACTGACATCTCCTCAGCTAAAGGGAGGCTTAATAATAAAGGCCTTAGATACTTGAATGATTGTTGGGATTGGGATGTGGTAGGGTGGAAAGATGTGGATCACATAACTTGGGAATTTCCGCTGTCTCTGGTAGGGCAAGAGAGACCTGGTAATTTAGGTACTCGATATAATCCAAAGGGAGTTGTGCTCTACTGCAATTGATGATTCAATTTGGTGGTCTTGGCTTAATGGTGTCAAACTAAAGGATGGCAAAACCAAAGAGTTGTATTCCTTGATGAGATGTGGGGATGCCAATGTGGATTATTGCAATAAAATTTGGAAAGTCAGCTGGAGCCTTGCTTTTGGATGAAGAGGTGGAAACTTCTCTGGGAGAGCCAGATTCCTAAGAAGTTCCAGGTGTTTATGTGGAAGGTGGGTATGTGGGCCCTTCCAATTGGCTCTAAACTTCAGAAGAAAAGTATTTCTAGCAGTTTCTGTCCCAGGTGTAGATCCTCTGTTGTGGAAGGTAAACATGCCTTTTGGGACTACCCTGCAATTAGAGGGACCTGGTCAAAGATCTCTAAATGGACTGAGAAGGGTTTGGGCATTGAAACATCTCGGGGGGATTGGATTCTGGGTAAATGGGCAATCAGTGATGAACATGTTGGGCAGTTATTTAACATCATCATAGCATGTGTTCTGTGGGAAATCTGGTCCACTAGGAATGCCATTGTCTTTTTGAAGTTCTCAAGTATTGGTATGCAAGAGTTAGATTTAATGTATAAATGTTTGCACATGTGCTGGTCTGTATGCAAGATGAATAAGCTGAGATGTACTGAGTTGGATTTGCTGTTACTGAATCTGCAGAGAAACATCATCTGACTTCTGCTTTGGTTTGGATGAAGTTTCAATCGTACGGGGAGTGAGCTCCTAACTGTTGTTGACAAGCCTGCAATATGTTCGCCTCATCTATTACAAGTGTTGTGGGCATACCTTCTCGATGCTCCTACAGATATTTCCCAACCACCTTCTGCAAATCAACAAGAGGGTGGACGCGTTTCCCTGCTCTGAGCCCTGTTTTGGGATGATCAATATTGGCCTATTGTTGTACTAACCTCTTCCAAAGCCTTTTCAAAGAGTTTTCGAAGTCGACCAAGTACATATGGAGCAATGAGCTCTCGTTTAACTTCCTCAAGCAAGCTTGTTTTGTTGGACTTGTGCTGTCAACCGGCGAGAAGGTTAAGCAGCACAACTCGCTCTTTTTCTTCTTTAGGCTAACACTCAAGAATCGCAGTTTTCCCACAATTACGCAGTCCTGCCAATAGGAGAAGACGCCCTCTTTTGAGGACAAAGCGATTTCAAGAAGGCCAGTTCTTCCTGGCGGTCAAAGAGTGCTGCATTAGGTGGAAAAGATGACAGCTCCTCTTCCTCTTCCTTGTAATCCACCTCACACAAAACCTTCCCACACATTTTCTGCGCAAAGCAGGCTCGCATGAGCTACTGCTGTGAGCCTCTCGACGTCAACGGCGCAAAGCCCACCATGAAGAAGTGCAGCCTTGGAAACGGCACCAAGTTCATGGCCAGCTTCCATAGATCCGAGTTCAGTTGTCCCAGGAAGCGTAAACAACACGTCACCCTGCGGACGCCGTCAAGTACCTGACCCGCCGTGCACATCATGAAGAAGTGCAACCTTGGAAACGGCACCGAGTTCACGGCCAGCTTCCGCAGATCCGAGTTCAAATGTCCCCTGGAAGCGTAAACAGCATGCCACCCTGCAGATGTACCTGCTGTGGTGGCGAGAATCCGCCGCGTGTTCTTGGCGTGCCGCATCTGTTGCATCAGCTCCAGCTCACAAGGCACTTTTGTTCAATCCCTATATAGTGAACTTTACCATATATAGGAAATTTTGAGAGATTTCCTGGTTATGTTGATGGAAATTTCTTATATATATCTAGACAATCATATTTTCCATTTACTCAATCCTCTACATGTAGGAAATATGGGCTTATATCTAGGTAATTCAATTTCATATATAATAGGAAATATGGGCCAGTATCTAGGTAATTAAATTTCCTATATAGAGAGTATGAGCCAATATCTAGATAATTCAATTTACTATATACACAATATGGGCCAATATCTAAGTAATTCAATTTCCTATATAGAGAATGAATAAGAAAATAGGCTATTATGTAGATAATACAATTTCCTATATAGAGAATGAATTGCATATGTGGAGAATTGAACCACAAATGAGTAAATGGTTATTTAAAAAAATTAGTTATTTTTTAAAAAATTGGTTACTTTAAAACTTTTATACTTAATTATTTAAGCATCAATATTATTACAAATTGAAATACTTAAATTCTTCTCTCTCTCTCTCTCTCTCTCTCTCTCTCTCTCTCTCTCTCTCTCTCTCACACACACACACACACACACACACACACACACACACACACACACAGTACACACACACACAAAAAAAAAAACTCAATGTAACATATGTTAAAATGTAGGTATGTCCTCTCATCTTATATCAAAAAGTAAGAGAATTATTTTACCAATACTAGCATGCCCATATTCAAGCTAAACGGCCACCTACCTTAGAAACTAAGGTTTTCTCTCTCCTCATCAAACAGACATATATTCTTTCTCTGTCTCTCTCCCTCTCATACGTAATTCAAAACCTTAGATCATTATCTCTCTCGAATGTGTCGCAGCAGTAATTAATGATTATAGTAAGGTTTTACACCTTAGCAAAAATGTCTCCCTCTCTCCCTCTCTTAGTGTGTTCATATCCATCTCTTTTTCTCACTTTGTGTCAAACGTCTCTTAGAATGTTAAAAAAAAACATAAACAATAGCCTTTATCAGGTCATTGCCCAACAAGAAAATACTACACACAACGTATTTAAAGCCTCTCTTCGAACTCTCCAGAATACGAAAACCTCTAGAGCTTTGAACCTCCAGTCGTCCACACGTCAAGATTTCATCTCTAAGGAGCTCTAAGGTTACCTCTCACCACTTCAAATTGATTAATCAAAAAAAAAATTGGGAAACCATATTAAGCTTGCACTAATTTAAAATATATACAAATAGGACAAAAAGATTTGTGTTGATATTGCGAAACAATGGGAAAGAACATTTTGCATGGGAATGGTGAGAAAGAGTGAGTGTTTTGATAGAAGCTACATACATAGCTTTCAAAGGATAGCTGTAGAATCTCTTAAGATCTCATAATACCATATCCATGAGTTCATGATCTTTCTTAAGATCTCATAATTTATGTAAGATCTTAATATATAATTTCATAAAATCTTGTTAGAGATCTAATGAGATCATAAGATCCATAAGACTTCCTCTATGAGCTCATAGGATCACATAAGGGTTGAGAGAAGGGCTCATCGAACTTATCCTGGTCCTAGTGCTTATAATATTTTAAGATGATCAAAGCTAAGTTCCCTAGGAAACTACCCAGACAACGGATTTTCTCCTAGTCTTAGGTATACTAGCTGTGAGAGTAACATTGAGGGAGTGATGCTAGTGTCCCACTCATTAGATTGCTACTTTGTGGAGATACAATGTTTCTTGTGTCATCTAAACCAATCACCAACCCACTCTCAAAACTATGAATCTTTGGCACTGACATAGGAGATGCCAAGATAGGAGAGCAAGAGATAGACACTAGCGCTACACTAGCGTAACTATAGCCATAATAAATTAATCCGCCAAAACCAGTGCAGCTATAGCTCTAATAGTGATATTTTTTTGGCCCCCAATTGTCAATGACTCCGTGTCACTTAGATGCTAGTGACAAGCTAGAGAAGTGAGGAACTTGCTAGGAAATGGAATTATATTAAAAGACTTGAGTCTTAAAGTAAAGATATCATGCCATGAGTGCTTGACCCACAAATAATTATAATAGTTCAAAATAAAAGTGGACACAATAGTTGCTTTATGCTCATAAGAGAAGTAAAAGTGGACACAAGAGTTGCTTTATGCTCATAAGAGTTCTTTAAACTTAATATACATTTGCCATTGTGCTTCTTCCTTTTCATTTTAAGGCAATAGCCATAAACATGTTTTTTTGCATGACTAGGAATCGTTTGAGAAGTAAAAGTGAACACAAGAGTTGCTTTATGCTCATAAGAGTTCTTTAAACTTAATATACATTTGTCACTATTCTTCTTCCTTTCCATATCGAGGTGGTAATCTTTAACATGATTTTGCTTGCATGTATACAATTTAGATTAATGTGATCACCTTATAATGTCTAAGCTCAGATTTTATGACCACATAGTGCATGGTAGAAGCTCTTAAGATCTCATAAGACCATATATGAGGTCATGAAATTTCCTAGATCAATGTGATCATCCTTTAATGTCTAAGATTAGCTTTTATGACCACATAGTGTATGGTAGAAGCTCTTAAGATCTCATAAGACCATACATGAACTCACAATCTTTCTTAAGATCTCATGATTAATGTAAGATCTCATAATTTATGTAAGAGCTAATATAATTTCTTAAAATCTTGTTAGAGATTGAATGAGATCATAAGACCCATAAGACTTCCTATGAGCACATAAGATCACATAAGCGTTGAGAAGAGCTCATAGAACTTATCTTGGTCCTTTCACTTATAGAATCTTGAGATGATAAAAGATAAGGTCAATAGAAATGACTAGGTTTCTTCTTTAACGTCTTCCTATCATAGAATCTTGAGATGATAAAAGATAAGGTCAATAGAAATGACCAGGTTTCTTCTTTAACATCTTGCTATCATAGTCTTTCGTGATTTCTAATCTATTGGAAACACTCCATTGTTTTTTCTAAAAGCTTTGTTCTTATGATTCCTTAGGATCTCTCTTATCTGATTTAAATCAAGACTTAGGGCATGGTTGCCAAATATGGATAGAACTTGTGAATATTTCTCTATGGCTTTGGCACTTTCTAGGGGTCTAGCTAAGGCTTTGATTCACTCCATGTTCTATATATAATATGTATATACATATATATAATATATATATACGTATATATATATTATATATATAATATACGTGTATATATATATATGTATATTATATTATTATATATATATATAATATATGTATATGTATATATATATATATATACATACATACATATATATAATATATATATATGTATATTATAATATAATATATAATATATATAGTATATATATATATATATACGTATATAATATATATATATATATACATATATATAATATATATATATAATATACGTGTGTATATATATATATATATATGTATGTATATTATAATATAATATAAATATATTATATATATAATATACGTGTATATATAATATATACATATATATATATATATATTATACATATATATATATATATATATAATATATTATAATATATAATATATATACATATATAATATATATATATATTTATATATATCTATTTCGTGAAACGCCAGCTGTTGTTCCCTCCATTAAAGATTTTTCTCGCCCGTTACACCTAAGTCGGCTGATTGTTTCTCCAGCTATTAACTCGATCCAACTGCTGTGCAGCTGCCCTCGCTCTAGAGCTAATTCTCCTCGCTCGCGGTTTCTCTGGCTAGCTAGTGCCTCGTTGCCCAGCACCGACTCGATCGAGCTCTAGATCTGTCAATGCGCAGCAGCTTCGCCTTCTGCAGCTTCGGCGGCCTCTGCAGCTGCATGCACAAGCTAGCTGAACCAGGTTCTGTGCCGTAATCTTCTATGAACTCCTGCTCCCCCTGCTTCCGACCGCTGCGAGAGGCATTTCACGGCCACTCTTCCGATCCTCAGTTCCCTATAGCTGATGAACTTGCGAGGACCGCGGTAGTTTAGCTTGGCCCAATTAACTACAACGTGGCCGCGGCCAGGTAAGCTGCAGTTCATTATTTTTTTAATTTAATTACAATTTTTAATGTATTATAATATATATAATATTAAATTATATACATATGTGTGTGTGTGTGTGTGTGTGTGTATATATATATATATATATATATATATACATATATATATGTATATATATTATATACATTATACATATGTATAATGTATATAATATATATACATATATATATGTATATATAGATATTATATATATATATATATATATATTATATACATGTGTATATATATAGATAATATATATATATATATATATATATATATATATATATTATGTATACATATATATATATAATACATATATACACATATATATGTATATATATATACATGTATATATGTATATATAATATGTATAGTTAGTGTTTTAATTAATATGTTTTGAAATATAATTAATATGTATAATTTAATATATATATACATATATATATATGTATATATATATTATAATATATATATGTATATATATAAATAATATATATATACATATATATATGTATATACATCATTGTGTGGGATTAGCTTACACCATTGTGTGAGATTCTTTCTTTAACAAAGTAGAGAGAGAGAGAGAGAGAGAGAGAGAGAGAGATGTTATATGTTGTATTTTTATAACAATACTACATTTCCATTTCAGATGGCAACAATAGATAATAGTCTACGGAGATGTAAATGTAATTACAAGTGCAGGCATTCACATCTTAAAGATGTGAGTAGAAGGACATATTATTCACATTGTCACCAAGACTTACGTGGAAATATACATCCATCGGTTTTGGTAAATGTGAGTGAGCTTAATTCTATGGAAAATAATAGGTCGATGCATGGAGAGCCACCCCAACTCATCTATTGGACGAAGGAAAGTGTGGTGTGTGTAGATGTAGAACATATTACCATGGTGGAAGAATGGTTGCTCCATCAACTTATGCAAGGCATAAGCTAATTGATGAGCGATTTGAAACTATTGCAACAAATCTTGGGTTGCAAACTTCAAGATTTGGCTCTTAAGAACTTAGAGAAGAAGACAATGGATCTTTGCAGGGGATGATGCATGAAGATGATAATAATGTGTTTATTGACACACATGATGAACATTATCACCATGAGGAGGAGGAGGAGGAGGACATGGTTGACATGGAGTTGTCTTTGGTTGATAAAATCATACAGAGGGTGATTGAATTGCAAGCACTTTGGGATGAACATCAGTCTTCAGTGGAATTTCAAGATAGTATGCTTAGGATTCTATTTGGAGATATGGGTGGTTCTAGGAAAAGAGCAGATAAAGATAAAATCAATACACCAAGCCTGAGTAAACTATTAGTGCGGTTGCCAGAAACATGGGATGGAGATCTAGATGGCATAAGTGTTCCCACATGTTGGGAGCAGTTAAATACCATGTTTTCAACACTTGGTATGGTTCATGCAAATCGATATAGAATATGCTAAGGATTAGACAATTCTATACATGATGCTGAGCTCTATCCACCAAGTAAAGAAGACAACTACATTGGTGACACTCTTGAATGTCAATGCAGTAACAATGAAAAAGGTAAGAAAAAATTAAAGCGTGATTGCTTAACATGCACTGAGAAGTGTTCAAAGTGTGCCAAGCTTAGAAAGGATATGTTATGTTTCGATTAGGTTCCCATTGGTGAACAATTGAAGCTTGCAAAAAGTAGATCTTTGTGCCATGACTTGTTGGAAATGTGGCGAAATAAAGAGAGATGGTTGGTATCTAATAGCTCTGATGATTCAAAAAGAATTTATGATTTTTGGGATGGTATAAAGTGTAATAGTGTTAAAGAGTTTTGGGATCCACAATCATATTTTGAGTGGCCCTTGATATGTGATAATGTCCATTGTAAACAAGCTTATCATTAGGGAAAGGTTGAGGTCTATAGGGGCCCTTTAAGATGCCATGTGATTAAAAGGTTATTAAGGAAAAGGGCCAATCATGTGATGCCATGTATACAAAAATGTTGGGTGATTAAAGGTGGTCAAAAGATTCTCTAGAAGATGCCTTTTTGTACTTTTCATTCCCAAAAAGTGGGAGGAAAAGTTTTTTAAATTTCGGACATCCATAACTTCTACATATGAGCTCAAAATTTGTCGGAGATTAGAGATCCAGAATCTACTCGCTGAGCTCTTTCCATAGATATGTCACATGATATGGTTTTGCCCACTCAATTTTAAATTCAATTTTGGCGGGAAACTTTGAGATTCAAACTTCTAGCCATTTGAAGAATAAGAAGGTATCTAAAGTCAAAGAAACTTAACATTTTAACAAAAAGTCATTAAAATCATAATATGGCAGCTTAAAGGGCCCCTATAGACCTCAACCTTCCCCTAATGCGAGCATGGCCTTCTTCACTAAAATCAGAAGCACTTCTAGAGGGTTGGAATGAAAGTGAGCAAATGTACAAGTTTATTTGTAAGGGTTGTCGAGCTCCAATACAAGGTCTCAAAAGACTTTGTAAGGTAAGACTTTTGTTATATGTATATTCTCTAGCATTATATATATTAAAGTGTGTTACATACTACTACACCTTAATGTGTTACATACTACTACACCCTAATGTGTCTTCTTTTGAACTGACAGGGAGATCCACGTAATTTTGCTTTATTATTACATTGGGATGGCTTCCAAGCATCAAAGACGACCCAAAAAAATTGTGGTGTGGTTGAGATCAAAGTTCTCAATTGTGGGAAGAAATCTTTGATTGGAGTGATACCTGTGTTATTTATTCCATTCAGTTGCAAGAAAGTTGTTGGAAGCTCGAGCAAACTTTTCCATGTTTTTATGAAACCTTTGATGGATGAGTTGGAAAGTCTCTTTATACATGGAATTGAATTACACTTCAATTATCCTGTGTCATCTATCTTTGCAGATGACCACTTCAATTATCCTGTGTCATCCATCTTTGGAGATGACTACTTTTATAACCAAAGATTCCAAGCTCGTGCTATGCTAATGATGGTGACTGGAGACCATCCAGCTCAATGCAAGATTGGATCATGTAAAGAAGGTGGTCAAACTTTCTATCATAGAGACAAAGCAATAGCCACTTTGGACAGTGCAGGCTTGGGGCGGTACTTGTATGATCAAAACATGTATCAATTCAGATATGCTCCAATGAAAAGATCTACCAAAGAGATGTCCAAACATTTAATTCTTGCAGAGCGAGCAAGCACCCAAGCTCAATGTGAAGAGTTACTAAAAGAGGCAGGTCTTTCAGGTAGATCAAGTTTGTGGAGACTTTATGATCTATATGGCTTTGACGTGTCTCTTGATTTGGTATATGATTGCATGCACATATTAG
This sequence comes from Cibotium barometz, assembly GCF_041138505.1. Lineage (NCBI taxonomy): Eukaryota > Viridiplantae > Streptophyta > Polypodiopsida > Cyatheales > Cibotiaceae > Cibotium > Cibotium barometz. Next base: position 16,551,855 of record NC_141070.1, read on the forward strand.
CATTGAACTTGTTTTCAAAGTATATCGGTTGTCTAATGAGAGAAGTGGACAATAAAGTGAGGAGAGAAATAGATGATACAACTCACAAAATGACAAAAGTGACACCTTATTCGATTCGATATGGTCGATGGCCGAGGTTTCCTAGCAAGTATTTGAAGAGTTATAAGGCAGAAGAAAATAAAAAATTTATGCAATGGTGTTTGCCATATATATTGTGTGAAGTCAAAGGTATCCCTAAGAAATTCTATGACTTGGGTCTCTTGCTCATAGATATTGCCCAAGCATTTTATAACTACACTCGTGATAATGGATGGTCACAAGAAGAAATTGACATTATAAGAGTCATGCTCGCTTCTTGGAGAGTAAGGTCAGAGGAGCTCATCGGGCCAAATTCAACCCCATTAGAGCATGTTGTAGGTATGATGAATAATCCTTTCACTTATTATTCTTTAACTAACATTCCTTTTACATTCATACCTATAGTAATGATGCTTTACTTTGTGAGTGGATATAGGTTCCGAAGAATTGTTGGATGATATTTTACGTCATGGTAGCCATGATGGATTTTGGTGTTATATATATGAGCGTAAGGTCTCAATCTATGCAAACATCAAAACCAACAACAAGGACAATGAAATCTCTAATGCAAACTATCACCGAAGAAGATTGTTTACATGGGTATTTATGTATATTCAAAAAGATGTTGATAGACTTTTGCCTCACCAAAGAATGTTCAAAGAGTTTCATCAAGCTCTTTCTACTCCAGATGATGGATACTTAGTAGATAAAGATGGCTATTATGAATGTCTTGAGTGGCATGCATTGGGTATTATGCATGTATCATCCATTGTAAAGGACAAAGAATTATGGACCTTATCTACTATGAATGCCATACCAAGTGGATGCCAAAGAGAGAAATTCATGAAAAAGGTATCGTCATTGCAGGGAAGAAGCTAAAATACAGGGATGCAACCGTTGAAGAAAGAAGGTATGCTGAGCTGTATTTAAACTGGGGAATTGAGAGAGTCCTATTTAAGGGAGAGGTCTATAATATTGGGGATCAAGTTGTGGTGAAATGTGATGAAGATGTAACATTAGTCTCCATGGCACCTGGGATATTGGAAAGCATGCATAACATCTCTTTTCTCATTTCAGTGTAATGGTGAGTTAAGGCTACTTTTTGGAGCCAACTACTACAGGCAATGTATTGTGGTTGAGGGAGGATTTGAAAGGTTAGATGTTGATTATACCACTGGCATGAGTGTGTATTTGCCATACACATGGGATTGCGAACGATATTGTTCAGTTGAAGCCGAATTTTGATGTATTATGCTCCTCAACTGATCTAAAATATGCAGTTATTAGAGTAGTGAGTTACACAACAAAACAAGTGAAAGTAGCATGGTTAAAAATGATTCATAATCAAGAAAAGAGATGGAAGGTAGAAATGGAGGACAATGATTGGAAGGATTGGTGGTTATGTGTATCTATTAATGATAAATGGAAAGTTATCAAAACAAGGAGCATGATAATAGAGGGAGAAGCAAAGGTAGTTCCAATCATATGGCAATCGTAGCTCAGTTTCTCATCAATGGTACTTTTGGAACTTAAGCAACTCTATGAATCGTTTGGTATGTTTCAATGTACAATGAGTGTTTTTTAATCTTATGTCATTTTATTCCTTATAGTTTTCTATTGATGTGCTTGCATGTAATATGTTCTCCTTATAGTTTTCTATTGATGTGCTTGCATGTAATATGTTCTCCTTATAGTTTTGTATTGATGTGCTTGCATGTAATATGTTCTCCTTGGATTGAATTTATGTAGGTTGTTAGAGATGGCAACTACGAATGTGGACATGCAAGCAATGCTAAAGAAAATGATGTGTGAAGATAAAAATTTCTTGGGTCTCATGAGCATCATAAAGGATATTCAAAGTTCTCCAACCTCAAAGGAAGGTACACACGTTTTAACGATCTTAAATGTTGTAATCTTTTATATATAAAGATATACTAGTGTGTTTGTAATTGGTTTATGCATGTTATGCAAATTATTTCTATGTCACATGGTTATGCAGGCAATGGGGAGATTAAAGATAAGGAACCTCCTTTTTCACACGCTCTTAGCCAACAAGTCTTAGCAGGTGTTAGTCCTACACCTACATATGATGAGGTGTTTCGACGAGCACCTAGATTGGTGAGAGTAGAGACCAAAACAAGCTCTATGGTGGGAAAGAATTATTAGAGAAATTCTTCAAGGATCAACATGCCATTTTGCTTGGCAACTACCACCTTGTACGAAGGTCTTGTACGAAGGTGGTAGTACGAAGGTGGTTTAATGGAGTTGAGACTCCTAAAGATCTTCGCCACCATAACAAAGAGGCACAAGAAAAGATCAAGAGAATTATTTGTGAGTATCATCATGAGATTGCAACTCTAAAGTTCATTGGAGCTGAATATGTTTGGTTGGAGGAAGATATCTATAGATGGTGGGTCTCAGGTAGACAAGCAAATAGAAAGTACAATAAGAAGAAGAGTATCAAGGACAATGTAAGTGTTAATGTTTATGCTTATGAATGTTCTTTTAGAAACTAATAATTGGATTGATAATTTTAAAACTAATCTAATGCATTTGACATTTTGTGTTTGATAGAAGGATACATTAAAAGCACAAGGGATGACTCAATCCATAGAAGAAGCAAGTAATGACATGGATGCTAGCTCATCACCTCATGTAAGTATATTTTATAGTTTTTTTAACCATAAATTGTATGCTTTAACTCTATGTGTGTGTGTGTGTGTGTGTGTGTGTTTTATTATCATGAATGTAGGGAGCCACATTTCAGAGGAGGATATAGAGACAATCTTATTAAAGTACATGAGAGTGCATACAATCCAAGACATGTACTTTTGATTCGTGACATTGTGCATTGGCTAATTGCCAATAAGAAAGTCAAATTCAATGCACAATCCACACCTAGTAGTTTAGAAGATGTAAACATAATCCCATGACATTTAGATAATCTTGAATTACTATTTATTTTGAACATGATGTACGTTGACTACTTTTGGCCCTCTTTTTAAATATGCAAGACTTTTTTGCTTAATCTTTGATAAATAAAGAGATTTTTATTTTATAATGCTTTATAGAACTACTTAATCTATTATGTTGTAAGTAGTATATTAGCACGATTCATAGAACTATCTAGAGGATAAGCTACTAAGCATTCTCTATATAGAGATACAATGGATTTACTATATAATTTCCTAGATACAAATAAGGATATCTAGGAAAACTGCAAATTAGGAAAAATGTAACAGTTTCCTAGATAGGCTACCTAGAAAATACAATGCATGGATTTCTCTACATAGATAAATTTACATATATAGGAAAATTTTTCCTATGTAAGAAAATTTTTCTATATAGAGAAAATCTTCCTACATAGGAGATTTTTTCCTTTGTAAGAAAATTTGTTATATAGGAAATTTTTACTATATAGATAAATTTTCCTATATAGAAAAATCCATGCATTGTATTTCCTAGTTAGCTATCTAGGATAGTGTTTCATTTTCTCTAGTTTGCACTTTTCCTAGATATGCTCATTTATATCTAGGAAATTATATAGTGAATGGTTTTTTTTTACTATATAGAGAATGAACAAAAGTGCCTTGTGATGAATGTGCTTTAGAAGAACGAAAGTGGAAGAGCAGGAAGAAATTTTACAAAGAAATCAAATTCTTTTCCACGGAGATTGATGAATGAAGGATAAAAATCTTTGTAGTGCTCAGCACATCAATGTGGTGGTTGCAAGGGTGTGAGAAGAGTGCTCAACGCCTTGATTTCTTACGGGCCGGGGTTGGCTTGATTCCCATGATTTAGAAGGCATGTTTCTTCACCCTATGAAGAGGGAGGCGCTTGGGAAATTTGACCTCCTTGCCCATCAAAATTCTCTCTTTATGCACTTGGGGTTTTTCGATCCCACAGTTCAATCTCACAAATCAACATTTATACACATTTGTTTGTTTGTTTGCAATCATGGGTTCTCTGAAAAGCTTTAGCCTATTTAATTCATTTATGATTATGGGGTTTCTTCTTGTTAATTCTGCCTCGGGTAGCCATTCGATATCCTTTCAAGAAGAAGCCTCAGTTGAAGTATTATGTGCAGTTAGAGCTGGGCGGTTTAGAGTCTAGACTTGGCCATCAACTTCTTGCCACCCCTTAACACTAGCTTCTGTGGCAACTTTGGGCCTTCATCGAGTACTACAACGACGGCCTCTACAATGACACCATTCAGATCCAGGGCCAAGTCCATGTCTCCAACATGATCGAGGTGGCCATCGTGGGTGGCATTGGTAACTTTCGAGGAGCCTGGGGTTACTTCCTCGTATCCCTTATCTAGATTTCTGATCCTTTCCAACTCTTCTCTCCACTCCCTCTATGGCCATGCTTGAGAATCCCTAACTATCTCATGCACAAGATGTCTTGGTGCATAAACGCAAGCAAGTACTCTCTCTCTCTCTCTCTCTCTCTCACACACACACATACACACACACACACACACACACACACACACACACACACACATCGTCATCATTAAAACCAGGTGCACTCCATGCTCTGAAGCTTGCAAACAAGATTATTATTATTTAATTCTTTTACCATGTTTTGTGGGTAGCATGCTAGACTGACATCCGCAATCGATGAGCTTGAATCCTGTTCTTATGCTTGATGGGGATTCAAAAGTATCTCACAAATTAGAAAATTATAAATTCATTTACCACATTTGAAAATGAGTTGTATCATCAATATGGAGGACTAATGGCCGCCTTCAACATTGAAGGTGTTTTAGTCCACTTTCGATATCGAGAGTGTTATTTGGGAAGCGGGGGAAGGGCATGTTATCCTATGTTTATTAAATTTCGGGGAGGACTGTGTCAACTCCCCACCATGCTTTATTTTAAAACTTCACTCACACAAACGAGCATGAAAATCCTATGACTTGATGAATGACATGTAGCTCAGATTCAAATGTGGTAATGAATTTGGAATTGTCTACATTGAAATGTACTCTGAGATCTCTGTCAATGTCCATCGATTCCTTATGTTGAATATAATCATAGGCTTGAGGTTCATGCTCATTCGAGCTCTATAAGCTATTCATATAAACTTGAGAAAGACATGCATATGAAGAGGACGTGCTGCAGAAATGGTATGGGTTGCATTGTCCATCTTCATTCAAGTGCTTTAAGATATTTATACATGAAGGAAAGGACGCACGTTCTTTCAAAGTACGTTGACAACATACAGGTGCAAGCAATCAAGAGGATAAGGCTAGCCAAGCATTCTAGTTTTATATTATTAAAAACTTTATCTTTTGCTTGTGCATGCTTGTAACATATAAAAGGATTGTTAAATTAATATCTTGGTTGAAATAATTATGGGTAATCTTGTAATATTATGAGTAGGTGATTCTATATCTTGTAAAATATACATGTATATGTAAAAAATGATGATATGATTTCTTGATTGGAATAATTATCTGTAATCTCATTATAAATAATGGCATGCAAGTGCAATGATTGAGATGCACAATCACTTGACAAGTGTGTATGAGGGAGGCGATGCACGATCAACTCTCATAACTATGGTGCAAGCGAGGCAGGGTGGGCCATTTTTTTAAAAGCAAATGGCATGGAGGAATTGGCGCACTAATTAAAGCTTGGGATTTTTTAAAAGCACTTTCCTATCATCTTTAAAAAAAAGGCCAAGGCGCAGCCTCCACACAAGTGGGTGAAAGCAAGGGTTGGTGGTACAAAAAAAGGGCCAATTTTTTTTCCACCTTTTTGGTACTTTGGGGGGGGGGAATTTGAGGGTAAAAGGTTTGTATTTAGGAACTATTTTTAAGATCTTTGAGAATCTTTTGTGCAGTACCACCCCGTGAGAGTAGTGGTGTCATGAGTGGTGGTAGTGGTTTCAATTTTTTATTATTTTTGCTCATTTGTGTTTGAACTAAGCGGGCGTCGTCTGGTCACCTTCCTCTGACCATCTCTCTCTCTCTCTCTCTCTCTCTCTCTCTCTCTCTCTCTCTCCCCCCCCGCATTCGATTGTAGCAGAGCTACTCTGCTCTAGAGCTCGCATTGATCAGTCGTCTAGCCATGAGGACCCCAAAGGCCAAGGGAGCTGCTGCCAGCAGAGTGTCACCTTCAACATGCAAACCGAAAGCGAAGGCAAAGGAGGGAATGGTGCCTCCTGGCAGCAGCAACAAGAAGGGTGCTTCCACTACACCCCCCCAACAAACAAAGTCGGAGCACATAGCCAGTCCCAACACAAGGGCAAGTGCAAAACAGTGCAAGGTCCGGACCTCACTCCTCTTCGACGACGATGAATCAAAATCTACCAGCAAGTCAAGACGTGGTACGCTATTCATTGGCATATGCATGTGCTAAGTAAATGGTGCATGTTCACTCCCTGCACTGACATTTGAAGTTAAATGAAAAGTACTATATTTGGTAGCGTCACCTTCAACATGCAAATCGAAAGCGAAGGCAAAGGAGGGAATGGTGCCTCCTGGCAGCAGCAACAAGAAGGGTGCCTCCACCACACCCCCCCAACAAACAAAGCCGGAGCACATAGCCAGTCCCAACACAAGGGCAAGTGCAAAACAGTGCAAGGTCGACTCCGAACGGACCTCACTCCTCTTCGACGCGATGAATCAAAATCTACCAGCAAGTCAAGACGTGGTACGCTATTCATTGGCATATGCATGTGCTAAGTAAATGGTGCATGTTCACTCCCTGCACTGACATTTGAAGTTAAATGAGCAGTACTATATTTGGTACTTTGCAGTAGCAAATTTGGTACTCTTTGAGTACCACAATTGGTACTGTAGGGCATCATCTCACATTAGACACAATGTCGGGCACCACATTTAATCTGTAGGAGTCAGCAATTCTCTGATTGGCATATGCATGTGCTAAGTAAATGGTGCATGTTCACTCCCTACACTGACATTTGCAGTTAAATGAACAGTACTATATTTGGTACTTTGCAGTAGCAAATTTGGTACTCTTTGAGTACCACAATTGGTTCTGTAGGGCATCACCTCACATTAGACACAATGTCGGGCACCACATTTAATCTATAGGAGTCAGCAATTCTCTGATTTGTTTTGAACACATTTTAGGTAAGAACAAAATGGAGGAGTACCCTCAACAAACCAGGTTCTGTTACACGGCACAGGACTTGCATGAAGAGTATGGTCTCAGTCTTGAGGGCAAACTCTTCAAGGACTTGACTGATGAGGACATGCCACCCAAGCAATGGTTAACTGTATTCAAGTTCAAGTACCAAAAGAACAGCAAGATCTATTTAAACCATTTGCATCCACAACTGGTGGAAGACTGCAGACTTCTATTCTCCAAAGTTTATCAGGGGCCCCCTTCATGTGGTGAATTGACCAACAAATTTGCTACGTGCTACGCTTTTGAGAAATGCCATGCAGCGAAAAAAGACCCAGCAGGGCATAAAGTAACATGGGCCCGGTTTGGGGAAGGAGTGTTGCAGATGATATCATCTAGGAGTGGCGGGCTTGAGCGTAAAATTGAGGCATGGAGGAGGCAAAATGCTTCCTCCCCTGGCAGTGTCCTGCATTCAGATAAGAAGGCCCGGATGACTCAAAGTGGTAGCAATATCTGCACAGAACTAGAGAATGCTGGCAGAGGGGTAATTGCTGACTACCTACCTGATTTAGAGGCATTGCTTGCAAAGACTGGCACACCCAGTGTCACATCCAGGATGGTCAAACCTCAGAAGCCTGAAGGCCTCTATTCAAGCAAATAAGACCAGCTTTACTGGTATATGAAGGTAGAAAGGACGTGGCGAAGAGTTTGATGGAAGACATCAATACCCTGGAAGCACGCATTGTTCAGCTTCAGCAACAAATCCCTGTTCCGGATGAAGAGATCAAAGAGGTGGAGGCTGAGCTGGGAGCAAGTCGGCACTTGTTGCGACGACGACACGGGGTTTTCGAAAATATCCAAAAGCTCCAAGAAGAGGTTGAACAGCAGGAGGTATTGTATTTCTGGCCTATTGCATTGTGTTTGACTGTTGATAGTGTTTAATTTGCACATGGTTTGGCAATTTGGCATGTTTCACTTCTTGATTGGTTTATCTACTGACATTTTTGGTGGTTTTGGAACTTCTTGAACTGTTTTGGTACTTTCTTTACTTGTTTTGGTATTTTTTATAACACTTGGTGTTGTGCTGGTGCCTTTCTTGGTACTTAATGGTGCTTCTTTATTTCATTTGGTACTCTATTGAACTATTTTTGTGCTGTTTTGGTACTTTTAGGTTACTGAGTTTAGTCTAATAGGGCACCTTTGGTTGTCTTGGATAATTGGTTGCACCCATGACTGGTACTTTTGGTGCTTTGCTGTTCATTTGAAACTCTTTTGACCTATTATGATACTGCTTTGGTACTTTCTAGCTACAAGTTTTAGAGTCTTTAAGGTATTGCAGGTACATCTTGGGTTCAATGTTGGCACTAACTTTGGTACTTTTTGTGCTTCTTTGCTTCATGTGGTACTCTTTTGAAGTGTTTTGGTACTGAAGTTGAGCTTTTATTTGGTCTTATATGGTAGTGCTAAATATGTCTTGGGTGCTATCTAGGTATTATCTTTGGTATTTTTTGTTTTCTTTGATTCGTTTGGTACTTTTTGCACTATTTTGGTACTAGTTTGGAATTTCATTGTGACAAGTTTTTGGGTCTTTTGGGTATTTTTGGGAGTCTTGTGTATTTTTGGTACTTAATTGTACCAAATTATTGCTGTTTACAACTGTTTTGGCATAACTTACATGTTTTGGTACTGTTTAGTTACCTTTTGGTACTATTTTGATACTGATTTGTTAACCTTTTGGTACTGTTTTGGTTTGTCATTGGTTTGTCTTGGTACTGTTTTGTTACCTATTTTGGTACTATTTTGCTACTATCTGGTTTTGTTTTGGTACTGTTTTGTTTCCTATTTGGTGCTATTTTGCTACTATTTGCTACTATTTTGGTACTGATTTGCTACCTTTTTAGCACTGTCTATAAAACCTATTTGGTACTATTTTAGTACTATTTGGTACTATTCTGCTACTATTTGATATTATTTTGGTACTGCTTTGCTACATTTTTGGTATTGTTTTGGTAGTTTTTGGTACTTCACGTACTAATTTTGTGTTGTTTAAAACTATTTTGGTACAATCCAACCTTTTTTAGTACTGTTTTGGTAGTTTTTGGTACTTCATGTACCAATTTAGTGTTGTTTAAAACTATTTTGGTATGATCCGACCCTTTTTAGTACTGTTTTTATTCTGCTTGGGTTTGGCTTGGGAGTTGTTGAAACTTCATTGTACCCATTTAGTGCTGTTTAGAACTGTTATGGTACAATTTACCTGTTTTGGTACCTATTCCGGTTCAGTTTTTATACTGCTTGTGTACTTCCTTGCTAATTGTTTGTTTTGGTGGATAAGTGGATAGAGTATGTCTGTTTTGTAGATGGAGTATGTGAAGCTCCACAATGAATGCTTGGAGACCCAAGACCATCAAGAATTTGTACATAAGTTGTGTGCTGATGTGAAGAGGGGGATGAAATATACATTGACTCCAAGGCCTCATGTTGTGGACCCTGCCAACACAATTCATGTGTTTGGTACTTGTGTTGCCTGTGGGGAGGCTTTGGAGGCTTCTTACATGGTTGGTACCTTCATGCTTCCCTGCAGGCATCAGTACCATCCATTGTGTTTTGCAGCTGTGTTGAGAACAAGAGATATGTGCGTGAAGGCACGTTGCAACACCGCAATCCCTTCGGAGGCAAAGGCCTGGGTGTCAGGGAGGTCATTATTGAAGAGTAAGTGGGGTGTTTGTGTTGGACACTGTATGTTTATATTGTTTGAACTGATGATCTAATCTTGTCTTTCATCTTTGTGCATATGTAGGTAGAGAATCTTTCGGTGCGGACACCCATGACAACACCCCAATTTATAGGAAGGATCTCCCTGGTCACAGTAAGTCAGATGCCACTTACATGTTTAAAGAAGATCCTTACAAGTCAGTGCAGAAAACACTGCAAGACCTTGATGCCAACACAAGGGAAGGGAAAGGGGCTGAGCCTGCTGTAGACTCAAGCATGGGGGAAGATCGACTAAAAGCGGAAGTGCAGGAGAGAGACAAAGACGAAAAGGGACCGGAGGAGAAAGAACAGGGGGAAGTGATCTGATTGAGGAGGTTGCTGAGCAAGAGACTGACCAAGGCGAGAAGAACAATGAAGAGATGCTGGCTGTTGTTGAGGAGGTGACAGTTGAAGTTCTCTCAGAGGTAGAGGTTTTGGCTACGGCATCAACATCTGCAAAGGACAAGGCAGGTAGAAAGAGGAGGAAGAATAGAAAGAGGGCAGCAGAAGCTACTCAAAGTGCACAGGAGGCTGCAAGTGCAGAGGAGCCCAAAGACACTGAGGAGGCTAAAAGCAATGAGGAGGCCAAAGTGGCGGGGGAAGCTATTGAAAGTGCTGAGGAGGTGACAGTTGAAGTTCTCTCAGAGGCAGAGGTTTTGGCTGCGGCATCAACATCTGCAAAGGACAAGGCAGGTAGAAAGAGGAGGAAGAACGGAAAGAGGGCAGTGGAAGCTGCTCAAAGTGCACAGGAGGCTGCAGGTGCAGAGGAGCCCAAAGACACTGAGGAGGCCAGAGCAGCGGGGGAAGCTACTGAAAGTGCTGAGGAGGCTAAAGGTGCAGAGGGGGCTGAAGGTGTAGAGGAGGCTAAAAGCGCGAAGGAGGCCAAAGAGGCGGGGGAAGCTACTAAAAGTGCAGAGCAGGTTAAAGGTGCAGAGGAGGCTGAAAGTGTAGAGTTGCCTAAAGGTACGGAGGATACAAAAGGTGTGGGGAAGGATAGAGCTGCGGAGCGCCCTTAGAAACAGGTGATAGCAATGATTCAGCCACCCTCTTCGAGCTCTTCGCTATGAAATGTAGAAAGCGCCCCGTTGGTTGTGGTCTCAAGCTGCAAGCCTGCAAAAATTAGCTGATGTTACAGCATTTTGTACTTGCTTCTGGACTAATTTGAAATACCAACCCATTTTGCTTTTGTCGATGCGTTTTGTGTCATGCCGCTCTACTCTTGAAAGGTCTCAATGTGTTTGTAAACTATCATGTCCTACTGTCACTGTTTTGTAACCTTTTATTGGTGCCCAATGTCTAACTTTGCTTTTGCGAAAAGGCTGTGTTCTTCTACTCATATAGTTTAGTGGTACTACAACAGGGGACCATTGGTGGCTAGATGAACAACCACCGGATACATCAATGCCGATAGATGTAATGGCAAGCAATAGGTGCCTTGTTGTTTTGGATGTCAATGGAGTGCTACTACTGAAGGATTATGTTGAAGCACCCAAGGATTTGTGGCAGCTCCCGTTCCCAAATGGAATTAGGCCCCGAGGTGTGCAAGTGTCTCAATACAAATATTGTGTCATCAGACCTGATGCGGAGGACTTCATCATCAACTTAAGGAAGCGATGCGACGTGATGCTCTAGTCATGTAGCCAAAGGAAGAACTTGATGGCCATAATGAATGCTTGCTTCCCTCGGTTGATGAAGATAAAAGGCCTCTTTTTAGGTATTTATCCCTTAACTTTCACAACTGGTTTTATTGATTTTAATACTGTTTGGCTAGCTTTGCTACTGTTCTGTACACAATCTGGTACTATTTGGTAGTTTGGTACTTTTGGCACTGCTAACACAATTTGGTACTTTTTGGAACTTTGGTACTCTGGTGCTATGTTGCTTTGGACTATGTTTGTTCATGTGTACACAATTTGGCACTGTTTTGTACATAATTTGGTACTCTTTGGTTATCTTTGGTACTTTGGTACTTTGATGCTATGGTAGTTTGAAACTATGTTTTTTACTTTGTACACAATTTGGTACTGTTTGGTGCTTTGATACTATGGTACTTGGTTCTGTGCTTGGTAACATTTGTGTACACAATTTTATAATGTTTGGTACTTTGGTTATTTGGTACTTTGGTACTGTGTTATACCAAGTTTGGTACCTTTTCACTGTTATGTACTGTTTGTTAGCTTTGGTACTCTTATTTGTGCTGCTATTCTAATTGCTTGGTTTACTTGTTAACAGATATTTTTGACCAGTCTCATTGTGAGAGGTGGGCTACCAAACTCAGAGATGTGCCAGTCCTTGCGAAGGAGTTCGGTAACAAGCCTATTTTTCTGAAGCTCCTAAGAAAAGTGTGGTGCAAGTATCCGCAATTCAATGAAACGAACACCCTCCTTGTGGACGACACGAGATACAAGTCCTTAAAGAATGATTACGACTCGTGCTGCTGCATCCGATCATATGAGCCTAAGTATTATGACCCCGACAAGCCGAAGTATCTTATGGATGTCATTTTCCCGTGGATCTCCGGGTGGCTAGCTGATAAGTTCCCCACTGCTTACAGCCACCGGAATCCCTTGTTTGATGTTGAGGATGACATTTCTGTTGAAAATACAAGTGAATAGGGTGTGTACGGGAACAAGCCCTTGGTTAGAGGCTGTAAAAGAGAAGATGTAATTGTGAAAGAACCTGTGAAAAGGTGAGAAGAATCTACTGGGAGAGAATAAAGGGTAGCATGAGAGAATTTAGGAAGTGTGGAGTTATTCTGGGAGATATTCAGGGAAAAGAGAAGAGGTGGAGAGAATCAGGCAAGAGGTGGAGATATTCTGGGAGTGAATCATGGAGAAATCAATGGGATTTGATGCTTGATGTAAACTCTATAAATTGAGGCATAGCCCTAATAAGAATTTGCTGGTTTTTGAGTATCCATGCCTACATTAATCTATTTGCTAATTACCCACTAATTACGTCTTAATTATTTACTAATCACTTTGTTAATGATGTTGATTCTAGTGTTTGATCCACCATAGCTCATCATTATGCTCAAATTTTAACATGGTATCAGAGCCATGCCTAGAATCCATCAGATTTATGAGCCTATTAGTTAATTAATCAAGATTAGTAGATAATTAGTAAATAATCAAAATTTTAGTTAGTTTTCACTTCCCCCTTCACCCCCAGCCAATGGAGGACTCCATTCACCTTGCACACTCACAATTAGGGCAAGCCCTTCTAACACAAGCTAGCCAACTCACTTGGCTTCAAGCCCATCAAGACGCGCAACAAACCGCCAGCGAAGGAAGGAGAAATCGACGTTTTGGCCGACACATTTTTTTCTGAGTAATTTGCAGATTTCTTCTTGCTCAAATCAAATGTCTCTAATTCCTCTTAGCCCAAGGTGTGTTCAAGCATGCTCTACAAGCTGGTGAAGACAGAATTCAATTTCATCAAGTCTACATTGAGATCCAAGCTCTTCATCAAATCTGCAGGTAACTTTGGTAAAACAGAGATTAAGCTTTTAATATTTGGTCAAATCTTGTGTTTCTTGGCTTAATCCTCTACTAGACTCATTGCTATTGATGCCTTTGAAAGAATTTGAGCTCATTTGAAGTGTAAGGCACCAGATCTGGACTCCCCGCATACTCTGTTTTTTGCACACAAAACAGAGCATTAATTTACTAATCAATGATTAATCAGTGCTAATCACTGTATTTTGGTGCAATTGAGGATTCAAATTAACCATTAGGTATCTGATACAGATCCCTATAGCTTCAGATTGCAAATCGGAGTTGGTTTGATACTCCAACCATCCCGTACAAATTGGTTACCCTCTTAATGTAATTTCTGGTGATTTTATGCTGATAAAATTATTGGTAGAAGATGATGAAGCATTAGCTGTACTTCTGAAGAGTGTGGACAAAGGTGATTATGAAAACATTGTAGCAACACTAAAGAATGTACTTGAATTGAAGCTACAAGAGATAGAAGCAGCTCTACTAGAGCAAGAGAGCAGAGGCAAAGAGAAGAAAGGGCTCGACTCAACAGTAGGAGAAGAAAAAGCATTCTTCACCTGAGGAGGATTCTCTCGAGGACGAGGACGAGAAAGAGGCAGAGTAGGAGGGAGGACCTTCACTTGCCACAAATGTGGAAAGCCAGGACACATGGCGAGAGACTGCTACAGCAAACCCAGTGAAGAAGGAACGGCATCGGCAAACTTCATGGAGGCTCCAAAGGAAGTGGAGTCGGATCATCTTTTCTGAGAGACAGAGAGAGAGAGACCCCACAACCCAATGTAACCTGCCCCAACAAAGTAAAACCATCTCTGAGCCACCGATGATGTAGGCCACGTGCTAGATGTATGTGTGAGAACTTTAGTCAAGGTCACGGGCACTTATAGTAGCCTTGGACACATTGAGAGAGAGAGTGTCAAGGACTATGGAGTTTAGGGACTTGAGGCACTGGTCGCGGACTATCAAGTAAGAGGGAAACTTGGTATAGGGTCCAGGTGTGCTAGGATTATTCACTTGAGGGGAGGTGTTGAAAATACAAGTGAATAGGGTGTGTGCGGGAACAAGCCCTTGGTTAGATGTAATTGTGAAAGAACCTGTGAAAAGGTGAGAAGAATCTACTGGGAGAGAATAAAGGGTAGCATGAGAGAATTTAGGAAGTGTGGAGTTATTCTGGGAGATATTCAGGGAAAAGAGAAGAGGTGGAGAGAATCAGGCAAGAGGTGGAGATATTCTGGGAGTGAATTATGGAGAAATCAATGGGATTTGATGCTTGATGTAAACTCTATAAATTGAGGCATAGCCCTAATGAGAATTTGCTGGTTTTTGAGTATCCATGCCTACATTAATCTATTTGCTAATTACGTCTTAATTATTTGCTAATCACTTTGTCAATGATGTTGATTCTAGTGTTTGATCCACCATAGCTCATCATTATGCTCAAATTTCAACAATTTCCTCGTTCGTTGCCAACTACTTTGTATCTATGGAGGGGTATTCGTACCGCTTTGACCCCCCTGATGTGAAGATTCTGTATGCTTGTACATTGCCTTTGGCATTTAATGATAATTATCTTTTTGTACATGTACTTTTTTTGGCTACTGCTTTTGTACTTTTCTGTTACTACTTGGTGACAAGTGTGACTTTGGAGTTAGTGACAAGTGGGAGTTGCCAGGTGAGTAGCCCCTGTTCATGGCTGGATGAGAGGAAGGCAGAGGATGACATGAAGCAAGGGAGAGAGATGATGAGAGCAAGGGAGGGGAGGATGAGTGAGAGAAAGTGGATAGTTATTGCATAGTACCAGAAAGGCTACTTATTACCACCGTATTGTTGGGCTTTATAACTCCGGCTGCAAAAAAACTCTACACAACAATCAGCTAAAACTATTAGCACAGTACTTACCATATTTTGGTTCTACAAATTTGCTGGCATATTACCACCAAAGACTAGTGGTGTATAAGACAACAGTAACTGAATGATTGTACATGTAGCAGATAGCACCAAATTTTGGTACTACAGTACCATAGAGTATCAAATTTAGTGCCACAACAGTCAGGTGAAAACAAAAAGGAACAGTACCAAAATTTGGTACTGCAAAAACACAGCAGAGCTAAAAACAATAAAGCACAGTACCAAATTGATAACACAGCAATAGCATTAGACAGTACTGATCACAAGTAAGATTCTAATAAAGAGAATTAGACAGTACCACCAAAGACTGGTGCTGTATAAGACAACAGTAACTGAATGATTGTACATGTAGCAGATAGCACCAAATTTTGGTACTGCAGTACTATAGAGTATCAAATTTGGTGCCACAACAGTCAGGTGAAAACAAAAAGGAACAGTACCAAAATTTGGTACTGCAAAAACACAGCAGAGCTAAAAACAATAAAGCACAGTACCAATTGATAACACAGCAATAGCATTAGACAGTACTGATCACAAGTAAGATTCTAATCAAGAGAATTAGACAGTACTGATCACAAGCAAGATTCTATTCAAGAGAATTACAACTGTTGCCAGTGGTTAGAATTGTAGTTGGGGTAAACACTGTATGGCTCCCATCCTGGTCACTTCTGTCTTCATATGGCATACTGTTGTAGATATTTTCATATATCTCTGAGGATAGTTTAAAGTGGTGATGGAGGCCAGGGATAGCCTCCATGGGGAACCATATGGCTCTAACAAGATGCGAGTAGATCATCACCGGCGGTGGTGTCTAATCTAATAGGGTATAGGTATCAACTTTGCCCTCAACCTGGGCATAGTACAAGCCCTCAACTAGCAATCCACCTCTTACGATCTTGTTATGCCAAAGGTCCTTAAGTACTCTTGGTGCTACATAAACGGTTTTTGTGCACTTAAGAAGGTAGAAGTCCTCCTTCTCCTCGGCTGCGTTCACTGCAAAGTTATCCCCAATAATGGACAATAATTGGCTCAACACCTCAGGGTCTCCTTCATACATAGGCATGCTTAAATCCTCACTCACATGGGAGGAAAACAAATCATTGTAGTTCTCCTCAGGGTCTCCTTCATACATAGGCATGCTTAAATCCTCACTCACATGGGAGGAAAACAAACCATTGTAGTTCTCCTCAGGGTCTCCTTCATACATAGGCATGCTTAAATCCTCACTCACATGGGAGGAAAACAAATCATTGTAGTTCTCCTCATCATCGTCGTCCTCATCACTATTTGTAGGTTGTACTAACTCTGTCAAGACATATTTCTATTCTTCAATGTGTTGTTTATTATTACATCTCCTCCACTGCCCATTCACACATGGATCACAGAAGCATGACAGTGTACGAAAACGCACATCACATGGATTGTGCGTTGAGTAGCCGTCAACACAATGGAATGAGCAAGAGCCTGCAATTGGTTTACAGTCCCACAATGGAAAACGCAGCACATCATTCGGTGAAACCAACCAGAACACCCTCCTTGTGCTGGCACTTCCACCTTCCGTTGTCGGCTGAAACCTCGCGTTCAAAAAATTGACCACATCAGCCGCACACTTCATGGGCCAACCATCAGGTTTTAGCTCTTCGTGCGTCAGGGTTCTCTTGATAATAGCACCTGCACCATCATGCTCTCCTTTTCCATGCCCTGAAGCAAAGAAGTTATGCATCATAAGCAATCCTGTCATTGATAATACCTGGCTACGAAATAGTGTGGTCTTCGTGCCTTGAACTGTGAAGCGGCACCATCTGACCATACCCAATGATAACGCAAACGGTGTCCTTGCTGTTTCATCCAGTTGTCATGTAGCATAAAACAATGCTGAACAAAGAGCGTGTCATGGAGCTTATCATCTGATATGTAAAAATGCACAGTCTTCTCAATAGCTCCTACTGAATTTTTGATATAAGAGATATGTGAGTGGTGCCCAAAAACACCAAATTGGATTTGTGGAACCCCTTAGGTACTATGCAGGCACACTTAAAGCACCCTGCATAGTACCAAACTTGATCCATAGTACCAAATTGGCTATTTCTCTGTATACTTCACAGTACCATAATTGGAAGCTTAGTACAAAATTGGATACTTTTTTGGATACAAAGAGCGCCATAATTGGTACTATGGATCTAGTTTGGTACTTTTCAGTATCCTCTAAAAGCACCAAATCTGTTTCCAAAACCCATTTTGGTATTATACTACCAAGTGTAAGTGGTGCCCAAAAAAACCAAATTGGAGCTGTGGAATACCTTAGGTACTAACCAGGCACACTTAAAGCACCCTGCATAGTACCGAACTTGATCCATAGTACCAAATTGGCTATTTCTCTGTATACTTTACAGTACCATAATTGGATGCTTAGTACAAAATTGGATACTTTTCTGGATATAAAACGCTCCAAAATTGGTACTATGCATCCATTTGGTACTTTGCAAGATACATTGAAAGCACCAAATCTGTCTCCAAAACCTAATTTGGTATTACACTACCAAGTGTGAGTGCTTCTCAAAAGTGCCAAATTGAGACTGTGCTTCCTTACTCTTGGACATTGCAACCAAAAGTTGTACCGTGAATCCTGTTGGGTACAATGCAAAATTCAGAGAAGTGCCAAATTTGGTCCTATGGAGGTGGAATTGGTACCTACAATGATACTATTATGGAGCTGGGAATTCAAACAATGGTAAGTACTTGGATCTGGGAATTGGTACCTACAATGATTGCAGTACCAAATTGTTACTTATGGCCTAGAGTGATTGCTGGTAAAAAACTACCAGTTTGGTACTGAACAGCCAAGCTTTCAGTGCTGCCCAAAGACTACAAATTTGAACTATTCCAACAGAAATCAAGGCCACCATGGATTGCATTGTAGCAAAAACATATTACCTGAGAGTCATCTAGAAGATGAATTGGATGTTTGATGACACATTTTGCCTCGATCCTCTGCTTACAAATATCCTTTTTGTTTGGTGAAACTCTCGTCTCAGATTTCCAAAAAGCGGTCACCAAATCTCTAGTTTCACTTGTGATACTTGTATACAAAGGCAATTGTCTGTGACAAAGCACTAAGTGGCAACACTTCATTCTCATCTTTCGTTTCTAGTCAACTACTTGCTGCCGCTATATTCCGTCGATGAACACCCAAGACAGCAACAATTTTGGACTGGTTCACTGACATTGTTCTCTGATCACCATTGTTCAGTATCATCATCAAAGAGGCTCTCTTTACAAACAGCTCACTTGCAGAGTGAGGTACTTTCAATTGAGTCAATGTGTTGCGAACGTTAGAAAGAAGACTCGATTGCACATCCGAATTCCTCAACTTGGAAAACGGCTGATGATGCATGAGCTGCTCTAGAATTTCCTGTTGTTCTACTGTTGTTAGTCCTTGGGTCTGTCGACGCCAACATCTAGCCATGGCTTTGCATATATTGTTCCTTGACCTGGTTCTTGAAAGGCTACCTTCCCTAGCAGGGTTGCGCTCCTTGCATCGTTGCTCACGCTTCTTGTGCGCCCAATAGCCCCGAAGAAAATCTTGGTTGCCGACAGGTTCGTGATGAGTAGCTTGGGTTTCATTAATAGTATCCTCTGTAAATGCAGGTATCCCTGACTCAAGGTTAGTGAAGGGATCACACTCAACCTCCAGCATCGTCTCTGTAAATATGGTGACGGCCTGAGCTGCCATGTTTATACAGAGAGAGAGAGGGCTATGGTGTTCCGCAGGGAATAGAGGATGTGCAGGAGAGAGGTCTGAGAGAGAGAGAGAGAGAGAGAGAGAGAGAGAGAGAGGGGAGGTATGAGAGAGAGAGAGAGGGAGAGAGAGAAATCTGCTTCCTTGCATTCCACCCGCGTCCGCACCCACGTCTCCACCCACGTCTATGGGACGTTTCAAAAAAAGACTAAAGTATAACACCTCAGGGAATTTTCACAGCTTAATATTTCTCCTTTATTTCCTTTTTGCCCTCTTTTTCTTTACTCTTGTTCTTCCAAGCCTAGGTGGTATCAAGGACAACCAATTTTGTACCACCATCCCTTGCTTTCACCCAAGTAGGATTAGCCAGGTAGACACGACAGCATTTTTTCGAACAGCCCCATTTGCTCGAAAAAAATATGGCCAAGGGAGGCCGCGTTGGACAACGTTTTTTAGAATAGCCGTTTGCTCAAAAAAATTATGGCCAACGGAGGCCGCGCGCCGGGCATGGCCTCCCTTGGCCATAATGTTTTTGAGCAAATGGCTATTTGAAAAAACATCGTCATGTCTACTTGGTTGATCCTACTTGTGTGTTGATTATCCCATATACGTGGAGTTGACAACTATAAATATTATATATATATATATAATTAATTAATTATCTAAGGCCTTCCTATCCCTCTACCACCCTTTTCGGGTGAAGTGGGCGGTGCCGGTATTGGAGATGATCAAGGGTTGGCCTTTTCTGTTGCATCTAAGATGGCTATGGTAGGGTCTTTGGTGTCTGAAGAGGGAGAGGGAATGTAGCTACTTTGAATATACCACTGGGAGGCCGCACATGCATTTGCTTTAAAAAAAAGGCCAAGGTGTGGCCTCCTTTGGCCATGGGGGGTTGGCTTTCTCCATTACATCTGAGACAGTCATGCTAGGGTCTTTGCTGTCTAAAGAAGAAGAGGGAGCATAGACGCTTTGATATCATTGGGGGGCTGCATAGGCAGATGCTCAAAAAAAATATGGCCAAGGGAGGTCATGCAAGGAGGTTATGCAAGCAGTTGCTCAAAATAAAATTTGGCCAAGGGAGGTTGCACGACCTCCCTTGGCCATATTTTGCTTTGCGCAAATGGCATGGAGGCATTGGCATCCGCCTACACTAATTAAAGCTTGGCCATTTTTTTTTGTTATATTTGCCTATCATCACAAAAAAATATGGCCATCAGCATGGCCTCACTTGGCCATATTTGCTTTTGACCAAATGGTTATAGGAAGAAATGTAATCGTGTTTATGTGGCTGATCCTGCTTGTGTGTTGATCATCCCATATATGTAGAGTTGAAAATATAATATAATATATATAAATCATCTAAGGCCTCCCCTATCCCTCTACTGGACCCTTTTCGGGTGAAGTGGTTAATGCTAGACAAACTGGTGGCAAAATTAAGGGAGGCCATAGCATGCCTTAGACATAGAGTTTCATCCTATCGACCCTAGACCTCCGAGCTAGTTCATGCCTTTGAGTCGTACAACAAGAAGGTAATGTCACCCTCTCCTTGTTATAGGGGGTGTCGGAAGAAACGTCGTTGTGTCTACCTGGCTGATCTCGCTTGTGTGTTGATTATCCCATATACGTAGAGTTGATAGTTGAAAATTATATATATATATATATATATATATATATATATATATATATATATATATATAAATAATCATCTAAGGCCTCGCCTATCCCTCTACCACCCTTAGATAGAAAGTTAATAGCTCAAATGAGGAAAAATTACATTAAAGGGGTGAAGCCTTGATACACTCTTATTACACGAACATAACTTGGAAAGTTAGTCTACAATGTAAGTATTTCCATTTGAAGCTTATGTAGAGTATACACATGTAGGGAGGTTAAAAATTACTACACTTCTAGTGCTAAAAATTCATAGTAAAATAGGTTTATCATATCTCGTACAAGCTCTTGAATTAATAGCTAAAGTCAAAGGTACTAAAGTTATTGTATAGCAACCTAGAGAACACTTTGTTTTAAAAAGTGTGAGAAGTGTACAAAAGGGTGTTTGAGCATTCAAATGCATCCATCAAGCACATGTAAAAACTTCACAAGTAGAACATCAACAATGAAGCTATTCTTAGGGTGTAAGTACATGGAATTTATATATGTAAAGATGTTGGGCTTAAATAGAAGCCACAACATGTGCATGTATCAAACTAGTTGATGAGTAGCAAGACGCCATCAATGAATATATGTTAACATAATGGAAATTGATTTGGAATGAGTAGACTCACTTCATTCATGTATTGCTTCCTCCTTAACTTTTGTGGCCTCTTGGATGGTAAAAGAAATATTTATTATTTGTATGTTTTTCCAATGCACTCTCTTGTTGTACAAATACTCGGATTTAGGCTATACCTTTGCTTGATTAATTGTGCTCACTTTTTCATGTTTTCTAAAGCAATCAAAGATAGATTTGTGTTGGAAAAATATTACCAATACCATGAATTGAGTTGTGTTGGAAAAAGATTACCAATACAATCAAAGATAGATTTGTGTTGGAAAATTATTACCAATACTATGAATTGAGTAGTGTTGGAAAAAGATTACCAATTCCATGAATTGATTTTTGCTGGGAAAGATTATCAATACCATGAATCAACCAACCAAAGGTTCTTGGATGCTTAAATGCTTCAAATAATCTTCTCAAGGGAAAGGAAATATCAATGACTCCATGCTCTTCATGGATTATAAACAAACTAATCAATGTAAAGGTGGAAACCAAACTCTTATCATGAAATAATAAAAGTTGGACAACTAATGAGTTGTCTCATGATTAATGAAATGATGGTGGTAGCAGGGCAATTAATGTGAGAGGCATTCATACATAAGTTATGGGAAATATTCAAAGCTGAGCTATGGAAAAAGAACTTAAGTACATGAGCCTTAACTAATTGTTGGTTAAGACACCCAAGGAGGAATAACACATAAGGGTTGAAGAGCTTAAGCTATAGAAAAAGAACTTAATCACACCAGCCTTAACTAATTGAGGTTGGACACCCGAGGAGGAACAACACATAAGGGTCAAAGATGATAGTAGAAGGTGGAAGTCTACACAAACTAAAGACGAGCTCTTAACTTCTAAGGAGAAACGACTATATGATGATAGGAAAACCATTTAACTTCAATTATTGATGTCATGGGTGCTTTTGTGATAGATGTTCATGATGACTACATGCAATGTACCTAGGCTAATATTTCGAGTATTACATAATAGTGATTAATATTTTGGGTGCTTTTAGCGATAGATGTTCATGATGACTACATGCAATGTACCTAGGCTAATATTTTGAGTATTAATTAATAGTGATTAAGAGAATTAGAAAGATAGGAAAATCATTTGGCTTCAATCTTTGATGAAATAGGTGCTTTTAGTGAAAGATGTTCATGATAACTATATGCAATGTACCTAGGCTACTATTTTAAGTATTAATTGATAGAGAGTAAGAGAATTAGAAAGAAGAGACTAAGGAGTAAGGAAGCTATGACCTATGAATATGTAACAAGAGCCTATGATGTTGTATGCACATCAAATTTTTAACGTTTAAGTGAATTTTTGCATACTTAAGCAAGCTTACTTTTAAATCTTATCTCCCTCTTTCTTTGTTGCTAATGCTTATTGATGACTCTTTCTATTATGATATGCTTTCATCAAATTGTTGGCTCTATGCTTCATACGATTTATCTAGCTCTTATATAGGCTCTTGGCTGTTGGTTTTGTGAGAGAGTTTTGACTATAGCTTGAGATTGAAGCTCTATGTTTTGTGTGGGAAGCATGCATAAATTTACCTTAATCAAGTAATAGGGAAACCCTCTTGTTTGGAGACTCTATTTGAGTGGAGTGAAACATGGGAATGAAAAGTGAATGAAACTAAACGGTTGTGAGATATTATCATCAATTGTGGATTAATAAACTAGCTTGAGAAGGTGTTGGGATTGTAGGTTTATATAAGTCCCAATACAAGCGCAAAACCTCTTGTTATGCTCATCTCATTGAGCAGCATGGAGTAGGAATTTAAAAAAAATGCAGAGAATATCCATCTAGATCTTAGAAGCACATTGTTACCAAAACTAATAAACCAAACAAGATGAGGGAGGTGTTCATTGATGAGAACCATACAATTGTGATACTAGTATACAACAACGATGAGTTGGTTGAGGTTAACAAACTAAAGCAAATCAAATAAGCTGCATCTTCATGCTAGATGCATGTAGAAGACTATGGAGGATAGAAATGATTCATAACTAGATTGAAATCAAAAAATGATTACATTAGTCCTCTTCTTCTGGATAGATGGCGTTACTGTGAGATTTTTATAGACTTGAATCCCACATGGATCAACCCCCTCTTATAATTTCCATGTAACCATAAACACCCTCTCTCTTGCAGATGATGCATGTGAATGTGGGACAATTTCCCTATTACATTGATCTCTAATAGTGCTAGAAAAAAATAGGCCTAGCTTTTTTTATATCTCCTAAAATAATTCCCAAAATAAGGTTAAAGTTTTGTAATTTTTAAAAATTTAAGAGATTTTATTCATAAAAACCTTCAAATCATAATTCTACCTAGGGAATTAAGGTTGAGAAATTAAATGGTAGAAAGAATATCTTTAGATATTTTATGTGGCTAAATTACTAAATTGGTATTTACCTAAAAGTAGATGTTTATCTGAAGAAAATCCTTGTTTCGAACTAAATCGAATGATTAGACTACGAGAGGGATGGACAGTAACCTACTTGTCCATCTCTCGATCTGAATCAAGCAAAAATTTCGTGACCAATTCTAGTTCCTAAATACAAAGAATAGACCACCGTTGAATTAAACTAGTTTTTCTTTAACCGAAATCACCAAGAATCTAGTTGGACAATCAGTCAAATGATGGGTAGATTACCTTGATGAGAGATCAAGGATTCTCATTATGAAATTGGGAAATTAAGGAAAAAGGGTTGTGGAACCAATCTCAAACTGGGAATTTTACTTGCATAGAACCTCTGTTTTCATTAAAAGGACTTTGGAGTCAATGATAACTAATGCGGTTTATAACTTTGATAAAACACATATTAAATATCCTAACATAGCTACAAAAGATCTCACTGACCTCCAAGAATTCATGAAAATTAACAAGCCCACCCACCACTCACCCCTAAGTTTAGGTGAGGATCAGAAAGAAACATAGGGCTCATCCATTCCAACTACCTATCTAGTGCTTTCTTCTATTGCAAGTAAGTTACTAAACCCTTCTCGAGTGTGGCTCCTACTAACAAAACTAAGGTGGACTGTATTTTCTCTCGCATACATTCTATCCCTCTCGATTTTCCCACTAACACTCTTGCCCGACGAGGAGATACCGAAAACCAATCCGTCTCCACCACTGTCGTTTCATGAGGTATGTCCTATATATTCAACCACAAGATGAAATTAAACCTTTCACTAACATCCATATCCTTGAGTCCTTGTCATGTGTGTAGAGTATGAAGGGTTTATCAAGGCCGGAAACCCCTTATTGAAGCCAAAGCTAATGTTCAAGGTGTTGATGCAAATCACACCTGAACCAACCTAAAGAATCCTGCTAGACGCCTATTCTACAATAACATCAAGATGGCAACCTTATGTGCCCTATCCTCTCCTTGCACCAATGCCCAATTTGGAGGAGCTATTACCAATTGCAGGAGAAGGTACATTACCAATTTGGAGGAGTTGTTACCAATTGCAGGAGAAGGTACATTACCAATTTGGAGGAGCTATTACCAATTTTGCAGGAGAAGGTACATTACGGGGAAATGTGGCAAAGCATACAAAGCTAGCAAACCCCCACTTACAAACCTGCTCGAGACCAGAATTGTTACATTCATGATTAGTTATTGTTTCCCCAGGTGGCACAAAGCAAATCCCGTTCACACAAGGCGGGGTTACACAGCCATCATAACAGATGATACCAATCCCTGCATTGAGGATTTTGGTATACAACTAGTATGGTGTAAGGAATATCTAACAATTCTTGAATATAGTCAAGAGTGCCAGTGCTCCTTGCCAACCCAAAGGGTTGATCCACTATACATGCCTATCAAGCGGAGGCTGGCCCCGTTACAATTGCATGATGCCAAGTGTCAGGATTCTCATGTTTGCTATAATTTTTCACAGTTTGCACCATTAACATTTCTAGACATGCAAGTCAAAGCCAGCAAATGCTCACCTAGATACGAGTTTGGAACCATATTCCAAATCCAGATATCGTGGTAATAGTAAGATTTCAGAAGCTGATAGTGGTCCTAATAGATCAACCTAAAGAACGATAGGATGGATTTACAGTTGAACAGCTCTGCCTTTGACATGAACACAAGTTGTGTGATGAAAGAGGCATGATGCTATACTATCATTACTTAAGGTGTCTTCTAGGTTACATGCACATTACAGTTGAATATATGGTCGACACAGGGTTCTGGATGTCACATGCAACCTTTAGAAGAACCCTAAAAAATCTTTAATCATGCCACAACTTCTACAGACATGAGTTCGGTGACCATGTCTTTAGACCTCGATAACAGGTTCTGAGGATAGAACCTACATCGGGTAGGGGGGGATGTTACTCCTATTTTGGATTAACAAATATGCTCCTCCATTTGAGGACATTAATAAGTGTTATGCAAAGGCACTATAGAAGTTGTACATTATGAGATACTGGCCACCCAAGGCCTTAGTCAGTAAGTTTTGGGCACCCATGTGTGAATAAGGGCCAGTTGTATATATAAGGTAATTTCTCATAATGGAAAGACACAATCCCCCTTTGTACTATGAGAGCTCTTGTACTTTGTCTTGAGAGAGAGAGAGAGAGAGAGAGAGAGAGAGAGAGAGTCTCTTTCATGCATACATGTGTATGAGAGAGTGAGAGGTTGGTTGTCTGGCATACGTGGTGTGAGCGACTTTGCGGTAATAGCGTGGAGGTGGTGTTCAGAGGAGTGGAGCTGTCAAAGCAAGCTTGGGGAGCATTAAGGGACACGAGCTCGAAGCATTGGTAAGTACCCAATGATTCGTGTGTCTATTGCTTCTACCATTGGTGTTTGTGTGGAGTTCCTTCTTGGGGGAGGTGTGGTAGCCTATAACATGGAGCTATCTTTTTGAAAATAAAGCTTTCTAATACATATAAATATGGTTAAGCGGTACAAGGGTGACACTCATCTAGGGGAGATTCAACCCATGTCGACGGTGATCTCTTTTTATTCTCTATTCCTCTTGGCTATTTAATTTTGTTTATTAAGGTTTATACTTTTAATTTCTATAAGTCTATGTTATGCTCTAGTTTTTGTGCTTGAGAATTAGAATTTCTTCTCCAAGTGTCATAAA
Organism: Cibotium barometz; assembly: GCF_041138505.1. Lineage (NCBI taxonomy): Eukaryota > Viridiplantae > Streptophyta > Polypodiopsida > Cyatheales > Cibotiaceae > Cibotium > Cibotium barometz. The sequence continues at coordinate 16,578,330 of NC_141070.1, forward strand.
GGTCCTAACATAAAGTCAGAGAATTACTTTTCTTCCACTATGTCCTTAGTTTCTTGTTCAAAGTAACCTAGGTCTCTACTTCTCCAAAATTCAATCGCACCTCTGCTAATATCCTTAAAAGAAAAAGGCGATTCGGTTAATCAAATTTAGGAATGGACAAAAGTCTAGGAAAGGATTTTCCCTTAAATCTAAAAGTATTCACTTGTATACTAGTCTCGAGAATATCCAAAGGTGGTAGTGACAAATTCAACATACACTCCAATTCTAAGGATGCAACACACTTGAACGTACACATGATTATCTTCCCAACCTTGATCCCAAGTAGTTTGTTAATGGCAATCAACTAACAAGGTGGTCTTTCTAAGCTCTATTACATAAGATCGAGGAATCCTAAATTGGATACTCTTAATTACGTATGTCTGCATACAATGGATCTATATGGCACCGTTCACGAACACAGGTCTCAAAACAAAATCAAGATTATGAAAGCACAAAAATGTTCAATTTTAGGCAAAAAAAAGACCTGCTAAAAATAGCAATCTCTAGAACCTTGACTCAAGGGAATGTCCAAGAGGTTTGTATGACTCAGGATCCAAAACCAAGATCCCTAACTTTCCTGGCAAGAAAAATTTATTTTTGTCATGGAGAACCAAGAACTTTTCTTAGCACAAGTTTAAAAAGTTTTCCCACTGGGGGAGCTACCTTCACAGAGTGTCAGAAATATCTGTTTTTTAGTTGTCTAAAATTATGGGGTTATAGTCCTTAATGAGATTAGTTTATAGGCCCATCCTTAGGCTGATATGGTCCAAATACACTGATTTGATCCAAGTCAAGGAGGAAAAACAAGCTAAAAATAGCTACTATACCAAAGTTGTAAGATAAGCTCAAACTTGGTGTGTAGATGTTCCAAGGTGCTAGGAGCGTGGACTTATGCTCAGTTTTCAAAATTGGTTTTCACAATGGATCTATAATGGCAATGTTTGGAACGAGGCACGAAAAATTGACCTCACTTGATGGTTTTTTTGACTACTCTTCTGTGTAAGCTCTCGGAATCTAGTATAAAGCTATGGGGCTCTAGTCTTTAATGAGGTTAGTTTATAGGCCCAACCCTAGGCTAATCTAGTCTAAAGCTATGGGGCTTTAATCCATAATGAGATTAGTTTATAGACCTAGAAATAAATGTTTTCCAAGTCGTCTAAATGTATGGGGCTCTAGTTAATGAGATTAGTTTATAGGCCCAGCCCTAGGCTGATTTGGTCCCAAATACACTAATTTAATCCAAGTCAAGGCAGAACAAGCTAAATATAGCCATTATACCAAAGTTGTCTCAGAATGAGCTCAAACTTGGTGTATAGATGGTCCAAGGTGCTAGGAGCGCAGTTCTATGCTCAATTTTCAAAATTGGTTCACAATGAGCTTTCGAGAGCCAAGAGTGGAAAATTGACCTCACTTGATGATTTTTTTTAATTAGTCTTCTGTGTAAGCACTCCAAATCTAGTCTCTAAGAAGTGAGTTAGTAAGCTAGACTTGGTGGTACAAACTAGCTCTGTGGAAAACCTTATCAAAGATGGACTCACAAGTTAGGAATTATAATTACTCCAAAAGTACTCTCCTTCAAGTTTTTTTCAAGTTCAAGACTTGGAAAATTTTGGTTTTTTACTCTTAAAGAAGCCAAAAAAGGCCTCAAGCTCGTTCGATACTTGTCTTATTAGGATCAAACTTGATAAGTGGGCTTCTTGGGCTGTTAATGCTTAAAACCAACTTTTCGTGATCTACCAATTTAAGCAAAAACTACTACAAATAGGCAGATTTCCCACTCTATTAGATAGGGAACAAATTCAATATGCGGATAGCCCTAAGTGTCACCAATGTAGACGTAAGCTTAGATTTTCCAACAAGCATCCAATCTAGGAGAAAGAGCCAAGCGTTTTTCTAAGGCCCATGGGTGGTCACAACTCCACCTGGGCACTTCTCCTAGCTCAGGTGTCCACCGTTTGAGATCTGTCTAGAGTGGCTCTTGTAAAGTTCAACTAGGACTTTCTTCATGTTAGGCTGGATCAAGAATACATAAATAAGGTGGGAGAATTGTATATGAGTTTTTGAGGCCTGGCTAGGGTCAGGGGTCCAAAGAGGATCCTTGTCGGAAGGCCAAAACAAAGAGAGTCCTTGAGCAGTCCAAACTGCACTCGAAGTGATATGGATATAGTTCTGGGTAAAAACAACCCATCTATAGTTTTTTGGTTAGATTTGCTTCCCTATTTACATGGTAGAGCCATCCGAGTTGCTCAAGAGCCCTAGATTTATCTAGCTTTGCTTCTTTTGGGTAGATGCGTCCAAAACTCCACCTAGTCGTCTCATAACTTTTGGTAACTTTTGACCTTGATGTTTGATTTGAGATCCATCTAGACTGGCGTATAGAGTTTGTTGAGGACTTACCAAGGACCAATATGGCTCATATCCAGCCTCATTTATTGCTATTTTTGGTCAAGTGGAAGTGTATAAGTAAGAATTTGTTGTGGGAGGTTAATATGAGCCCAAATTAATGATTACAACAATATAAAATATCAAGAACAAATAGAATAAAGAATTACTCAAGACTCAATATTGAGTCCAATTTTCCCCCACATAAGAGTGATCCCCACGCTTCCTCTTGTTGTACTTAAATATTTTTCTTGAGATAGCTTTTGGGGTTCAAATTAGTGTGCTTTATAAATATGTTTACTTCTTCAAGAATAGCTTGCTTTAAAAATAGCTTTCTTGAGCATGCAAGCTAAACTATTTAAAAAATAGATGTGATGTCATTGGTAATTAGAGGAACCTAGTCTAATGGCTAAAGTGCTTGAAAAGCGTTTTCACTGAAATGGTCACAAACCTTCAATTTTGAAGCTTAAAGGTTTATTTCAGAAATCTAAGAATTCCTCTTTTATCATAACTTAAATCTATCTAAAATTTCTCTTTAAATAAATAAAAATATTCAATATTCCAATATACCAAGGATTCTTCTTTTTCCATTTAAATGATTGAATTCCAAATATGATTTGTATTCCTCTTTCATCATTTAAATCTATTCATGCATAAAATAATTTTAACTAAAATTACATAAAAATATCCATTAATCCTAATATGACAAGAATTTCACTTTTTCCATTTAAATGATTGAATTCCAAATATGATGGGAAATCCTCTTTTATCATTTAAATTTTTCTTATGTAGAATTTTTTTTAACTCAAATTTCTCTGAAAATTGAATAAAAATGTCCATTAATCCAAATATGACAAGAATTTCACTTTTTCCATTTAAATGATTGAATTCCAAATATGATGGAAATTCCTCTTTCATCATTTAAATTTTTCATGCATAAAAATAATTTATCTAAAATTCTTTTTTAATTTTAAATAAAATATCCATTATTTTAGTATTCCAAATTTTCTCTTTCTCCTTTGGAATACATGGATCTCCATTGGCAATTTCTCTTTTATCATAAAAATGAAATTACTAAAAATTTCTCTTTTTCTTAATTAACTATTTATGCATAAACATTAAAAATTAATTTTCCATGGATATGATGAGAATTATTCATTTAACATAGGATGACTTATCCTAGAATATGGTAGGAAGTCCTCTTTTCACATTATGCATAAAAATGATTTATGTGTTAATTTTTAAAAATTTTACCATAGCTCCACTGCTATTACTGATAATTTTCAATAATTTTGAAAAGCATAAGGTTTAGTAATACAATATGATAGAATAACTATCATTTGGACTAATATCCAATTTATGGACTTAATCCCTAAGTTTATCATAATCTAAGTAACATAAAAGCATTAAAAAACCACTTCTTTGGCCTCTAGCTTGACTAGAATAGAGTTTGCTTTTAGAATTAAGACTTGCTCCATGAGAAGCATTATTTGAATTGAGAATTGGTCATAGGAATGACCATTCTTTGGGGGGGAGAGAGATATACATAAAAAGTATCTTAAATTAAGCATAAATGTAAACTTTATGTAATTAATTATTAAAATTCTTTAGAGAGCTTCATTTGCATTGAAAAACCATTCAATTGAACACTTCTCAAGCTTGAGAGAGGTTGAGAAGGGAAAAACATTTTGAAGATTAAGAAAAAACCATAAAGTCACATCTTACCTCTTGTTTTGCTTGAATCTCTATTCTTAGGAGAGTCCCCCAACTAATCAATTGGTTACTATGTTGAGGAAAGCTCCAAGGAAGGTTGAAGAGAGAGAGAAGCTCTAATCTCTCCAAAATGTAGAGGATTTTTAGGGGATAATAGAAAATATACTTATTTTAAGATAATACTAGCATGGTCTAGTTCACAGATGAGAATACAAAAGAATGAGGGTCTATTTAAAGGTGAGGGAGGCCACTAACTGAGTCCAACTAAGTTCTAAAATTTTTCCAGCTTCAGTTTGGATGAATTTGGACAAGATTTGGACCAGTTTGGCTCCCTTTTTTATTTAGTTTGATGAGAGAGGAGAGATAAAAATATCTTAGTATTTTTGAGTTTGAAACTCATTCACATGTGTGAAATAGGCACCTCCTTGAAGGCTCCCCCTTTCCTTACCAAGGTGTCAAAATTGTATGATTACTCTAAAATATCTCATTTTTTAGTAATATTTCATAATTTTTAACTAATAAATCTTGTACTTAGTCAACTCTTTATCTTATATGGGCATTTACTCATTTTTTGCCTTGATCTCTCATCAGGGTAATCTACCCATCATTTGATTGATTGTCCAACTAGATTCTTGGTGATTTCAGTCAAAGAAAAACTAGTTTAATTCAACGGTAGTCTATTCTTTGTATTTAGGAATTGGAATTGGTCACAAAATTTTTGCTTGAGATCGAGAGATGGACAAGTAGGTTTACTGTCCGTCCCTCTCGTAGTCTAATCATGCGGTTTAGTTCTAACAAGGATTTTCTTCAGATAAACATCTACTTTTGGGTAAATACCAATTTAATGATTTAGCCACATAAAATATCTAAAGATATTCTTTCTACCATTTAATTTCTCAACCTTAATTCCCTAGGTAGAATTATGGTGAAAATTCATCTTTTGACACCTAAAATTAATTCAAATATTTCTTTTCTTAAATATCATAAAAAATTTCTTTTAACTAAATATAAATATCTATTTTTTGAATAAGCTTGAAATTCCTCTTTTTCTCATTTAATGAGTGCAATCCAAATGTCATGGGAATTCCTCTTTTATCATAACTTAAATGTATCTAAAACTCCTCTTTAAATTAAATAAATATACCAAGAATTCTTATTTTTCCATTTAAATGATTGAATTCCAAATATGATGGGAATTCCTCTTTCATCATTTAAATCTATATGCATAAAATAATTTTAACTAAAATTTCTCTTAAAAATTACATAAAAATATCTATTAATCCTAATACGACAAGAATTTCACTTTTTAAATTTAAATGATTGAATTCCAAATATGATGGAAATTCCTTGTTTATCATTTAAATTTTTCCTATGCATAAAAATAAATTTAACTAAAAGTTCTCTTAAAATTGAATAAAAATTTCCATTAATCTAAATATTATAAGAATTCCACTTTTTCCATTTAAATGATTGAATTCCAAATATAATGGAAATCCCTCTTTCATCATTTAATTTTTTCATGCATAAAAATAATTTATCTAAAATTCTTCTTTAATTTTAAATAAAATATCCATTATTTTAGTATTCCAAATTTTCTCTTCCTCTATTAGAATACATGGATCTGCATTATCATGGGAATTTCTCTTTTATCATAAAAAAGAAATTACTAAAAATTTCTCTTTTTATCAATTAACTATTTATGCATAAACATGAAAAATTAATTATCCATGGATATGATGAGAATTATTCATTTAACATAGGATGACTAATCCTAGAATATGGTAGGAAGTCCTCTTTTCACATTATGCATAAAAATGATTTATGTGGTAATTTTTAAAAATTTTGCCATAGCTCCGTTGCTATTATTGATAATTTTTAATAATTTTTAAAAGCATAAGGTTTAGTAATACAATATGATAGAATAACTATAATTTGGACTAATATCCAATTTATAGACTTAATCCTTAAGTTTATCATAATTTAAGTAACATAAAAGTATTAAAAAGCCAATTCTTTGGCCTCTAGCTTGACTAGCATAGAGTTTTCTTTTAGAATTAAGAATTGCTCCATGAGAAGCATCATTTGAATTGAGAATTGGTCATAGGAATGACTATTCTTTGGGGGTGAGAGAGATATACATAAAAAAACATCCTAAATTAAGCATAAATGTAAACTTTATGTGATTAATCATTAAAATTCATTAGAGAGCTTCATTTGCATTGAAAAACCATTCAATTGAATAATTCTCAAGCTTGAGAGGGGTTGAGAAGTGAAAAACATTTAGAAGATTAAGAAAAAACCATAAAGTCACACCTAACCTCTTGTTTTGCTTGATTCTCTATTCTTAGGAGAGGGTTCCAACCAATCAATTGGTTAGTATGTTGAGGAAAGCTCCAAGGAAGGTTGAAGAGAGAGAGAAGCTCCAATCTCTCCAAAATGTAGAGGATTTTTAGGGGATGATAGAAAATATACTTATTTTAAGGTAATATTGGCATGGTCTAGTTCACAGATGAGAATACAAAAGAATGAGGGTCTATTTATAGGTGAGGGAGGCCACTAACTGAGTCCAACTAAATTCTAGAATTTTCCAGGTTCACTTTGGCTGAATTTGGACAAGATTTGGACCAGTTTGGCTCCCTTTTTTATTTGGTTTGATCTAGGAGAGAGGAGAGATAAAAATATCTTAATATTTTTGAGTTTAAAACTCATTCACATGTGTGAAATATGCACCTTCTTGAAGGCTCCCCCTTTCCTTACCCAGGTGTCAAAATTGTATGATTACTCTAAAATATCTCATTTTTTAGTAATATTTCATAATTTTTAACTAATAAATCTTGTACTCAGTCAACTCTTCATCTTATGTGGGCATTTACTCATTTTTTGGGTATTTTTTTTATTCATTGGATTTATCTCATCCAACACTTGGATTAATCTTATTGGTCCATAGGAACCTTAATCAGACCATAATCTAGAAATTTCAGAAAATCTTGACCCTTAGGCTAAGGTCTTTTAAATTATTTTTAATTGATACCTAATGCACCTTGGAAAATTTATTTTAATTTTCTATTTTAGAAAAACATATTTTTTATATTTGTAGAATTTATATATCCAAAAATATCTCAATATTGAATTACCACTCTCTAGAATTTTTTATCTCACTAGGAAAAAACAAGGAAAAATAATATTTTCTGGTATTCAGAAACAGGGAATCATTATAGGGAATTCATCCCAACACTTGGATTAATCTTATTGGTCCATAGGAACCCCAATCGGACCATAATCCAAAAATTTCAAAAAATCTTGACCCTTAGGCTAAGGTCTTTTAAATCATTTTTAATTGATTCCTAATGTACCTTGGAAAATTTATTTTGATTTTTTGTTTTAGGGAAGCATATGTTTGATATTTGTAGAATTTATATATCCAAAAATATCTCAATATTGAATTACCACTCTCTAGTATTTTTTATCTCACTAGGCAAAAACAAAGAAAAATAATATTTTTTGGTATTCAGAAACATGGAATCATTACAGGGGATTGAAGTAGAGCCTATTCATTATGCAGGTTGAGGGAGGAATCTTACATCCTCTCGCACTTGAAAAATGTGAGATGTCCTCATCTCGCAAAGTGGGGGTAATCTTTCGCCAGCTCTTCTTCTTTCTCCCAGACGTCTTCTAGAGGAAAGAACTTTCACTTTACTAAAAATTCTCTGAGGACCCTGCTCCTGAGAATCTTCTCCCGAACGTCAAGGATTTCTTCAAGTTGGAGTACCATCTGGCCTTGAGTCGGAGAGAGATCAATTGTTCATCATCATCAAGCATGTGATTCGGGCTGGGTACATATTTCTTAAGCAAACTCACATGGAATATATTATGTACCTTGAGATGGGGAGGCAGAAAAAGTTTATAGGCTAGATCGCCCACTTTCTTTATTACAGCATATGGCCCACAATATCTGGGAGAGAGTTTCTTGTACTTCCCTAAAGATAAGGAACTTCTTTTTGGTCATACTTAAATGAAGACCATATCTGATTCTTCAAACTCTCTCTCTCATCTCTTTTTATCTGCATACTACTTTTACCTATCTTGGGCTGCCTTTATATCTTTATGGATTGATTGCATTTGCTGGTCCATGTCATCAAGCATTTGTCTTCTGGACATTTCGACTCTGATCAATGGGTCAGACCAAGTAAACGGTGTAAGGTAATCTTTCCCATACAAAACGATGATAAGAAGTATTGTAAGCAAATTTGACCAGATGCAAATGGCTTAACCACTTCTTGGGTTCCCTGCCGCAGCATGACCAAAGGATATCTTCTATTACCTGGTTCACTCTCTTAGTCTGGCCATCTGTTTTGGGGTGATAGGCTGCGTTGAGATCCAAGAAAGTTCCTACTTCTTCGAAGAATGCAGTCCAAAATTTCATGTGAATTTGGGATCTCTGCTGTCACTTACTATCCTCTTGGGTAAGCCATGCAATCTAAAGATTTCTTTAAGGAAAACTCTGGCAACATCCACTGCAGTGTATGTTTTTTTCACTGGAATGGGCAACTTTGGTTAGCTTGTCAACTACCACAAAAATGGAGTTGTAACCTGATTGCACTGAAGGTAATCCAGTGACAAAGTCCATATTGATACACTCCCACTTCATCTGTGGAATGTCTAGAGACTGCAGTTTCCCTGGCATCTTGACTCTTTTTGCCTTGACTCTCTGACACATTAAGCATTTTCGCACATGATCAAGTACATCCTTTTTGCGTCCTGGCAAGAAGAAGCTTTTCTTCATAGACATATAGGTTTTATAAACCCTGGATTTCCATCTATCAGGCTATCATGGGCTTCTCTCAAAATTCTTTCCTTTATTCCCTCATCATTGGCGATACATAGTCGATTATTATAATACATCCATCCTTTATCCAATTTGTACCCAAGAACTCGACTCATTTCCTGAGGAGTCTTGCTTTCCTGCATCAGAAGGGTAGCAATAGGGGCAAAGAATTTGTCCTGCATGATTCTCTCCTTTGCTTCACTGATCAATGGATTTGACACCACTGTAATTGCAAGCAAGGAGGCTTTTCTGAGCGCATCTACAACCACATTTTCTTTCCCCGGTCTATACCTAATTTCAAAATCAAATTTTTACAGGGTCTGCGTCCATCTCCTTTGACGCATGTTGAGATCCCTTTTGGGTGAAGATCCACTTCAGACTTTGATGATCTGTCATCAAGGTGAACCTTTGTCCCAAAAGATAATGTCTCCCACAACTTCAGAGCATACACTACTGAGAGTAACTCTAAGTCATGGACGACATAATTTCTCTCATGTGTCCTGAGTTTTCTGGATTCATAGGCCACTGCATGACCTTCCTACATATGAGCACCGCCTAAGGCAAACCCACTAGCATCAGTAACTACCTCAAAGGGTTTGGTAAAATTTGGTAACTTAACAACAGGGTTGGTTACTAAGGCTATCTTCAGTTTATCAAAGGCACTCTAACACATTGCAGTCCACTGAAAAAGTGTACTCTTCTTGAGAAGGTTAGTTAAAGGGGATGCTATCTGGGCATACCTAGGTATAAAGATCCTATACCATCTGGTTAATCCTAGGAATCCTCTAACTTCCTTTACTGTCTTGGGTTTGGCCATTCTACGACTGCTTGGATCTTTGCAGGGTCAAGAGAAATCTCATCTTTTGACACTATGAATCCCAAGTATTCCACCTGGTTAATAGAGAAAGAACACTTGCTCTTCTTTGCAAAGAGTTGGTGTTTCCTTAGGATTTCTAGGACCTTGCACACATGATCTTCATGATCTGCAGCATTTTTTGAGTACACCAAGATATCATTAAAGAAGAAAAGAATAAAATCATCCAAGTATTCTTTGAGAATATCCTGTGTAAGATAATTAAATGTCATCGGGGCATTAGTCAATCCAAACAGCATGACTGTGAACTCATAATGCCCATAGTGAGTATTGAATGCTATCTTTGGGATGTCTTGCTCCTTGATTCTGATCTGGTAGTACCCCGATTTGAGATCTATCTTTGTGAACATTTGGGTCCCACTTAACCGATCCAAAAGTTCATCAATCCTAGGAATAGGATACTTATTTTTAATTGTTAATTGATTCAGTCCTCTATAGTTAATACAGAGTCTTAGTGTTCCAATTTTCTTCTTTTGAAAGAGAACGGGTGCACCCCAAGGTGAGACACTAGGTCTGACGAATCCCTGTTCTAATAGTTGTCTTAACTGCTCCTTAAGTTCTATGGCTTCAGGGACTGGCATTTTGTATGCACGCTGGGCTACTGGCTGAGCTCTGGGGGTTAATTCAATCTCATGATCTACTTCACAAGACGGAGGCATCTTATTCAGCTCTTCAGGAAGCACATCTGCATACTCACTTAACCACTCTGGTTCTTTAGCGTTGCATTTTATGTCTACTTGATTCATCTTAACAACATAAATAGCTTGCCTCTTTCTGAGCCCTTTTAATAATTTGAAAGCCTTGACTAATTGTAGCACTGGGGATCCGGAAATTCCAATTCCTTGAACTTTATTCCCGTGAAGGTCAAAGAAAGAGATGGTTCCTTTGTGACAATGAATATCAACTTGATTCTTATGGAGCCAATCCATTCCAAGGATTCCATCATAGACTCCCAAGGGTAGGACTCTGAATTGACACTCTGTTACGTTCCCATCTAGGCTAAACTGAATAAGGTCTGTCTCAAGATGTGTGAAAAGAATCTTTCCACTGGCCAATTCCACTTGCATAGGTTTCCCTGATTTTTGATTTAGGACTAATTTACGTACAACTTCTGCCATGGACACTGGCTTGGCATTCTTGACCAGTGTGTCTTGGTTCCATGCTTGTAGCCTGACTTTTTTGCTTTAATCCCCATGAGACCTTGTTTGCATCATAGTATCCTTGTGCTTGAGGTTGGGCTTTGGGAACCCATTGTTGATGTACTGGACACTTTTGCTGCTATTTTTATGGTTTTCTTGTATGGAGGTGAGGTTGTGATGTGGACGCTTTCTCTGGTATGACTGCTACTTTTTGTGGCATCGGTGGTTCCATGTCAACCTACCATTGCCTATTTTCCTTTGTTTAAGGGACTCCATAATGTCACAATGATGGTATCCTTGCCATCATTGATTTGTGCTGCCCTCTCTTGCCATTGGATATGACAATTAGTGGTGCAGATCCAGGATCATCCAAGAATCATCTCTTCTTCCATGGTTCCTACATAGGCATGACAAACACCTTTTCCACCAAGGGATTACTTCTGATAGAAATATTGATGTTTAAAAATCCCATAGCTTTTGTAGTTGATAAATGCAAACTTTGGACTTGTGAATTTATGGCTTCGAGGTGAGGTTTGTCTAGAGCTACCCATGTTTCATAAGAGATTAAGTCATAACTTGATCCCATATCAATTAATGCAATGCTCTTGACGTGACTCTCTTTCATAGAGACTTTTACACTAAGACGTGTCGGCTTAATGTCCAGGTCATCCTCATCAAGAAGGGTGATTGAAGCCATGTTCACATGTAACATTTTCCCTTGGAGCCTCTGTTTGGCCTTGGCTTCCCTTGCCTTGGCTTCTTCTTGAGCTTGCTTGATTTTTTCTTTGGCCAGCTCTTTCTTTTGTTTCAGTAAATGCTCTTGTGTGAGCACCTCTTGGGTCAGTAGTCCGTAATACTTCTTGAGTTTACTCCCATTAATGTATCCTTCCATTTGTACTCCCTTGATGGTTTCAATTTGGACTGACCCTTGAGGGGTGATTTCGGACACTCTAAAATGTCTTAACCCTCTGTATTTGAGTTTCTTTTTCTTAGTGCTTCCGACACCATACATGAGGAGACGAGGTCCCCTTGTTTCGAGTTCCTTTTATTTCAGGTTATGGTCAAACCAACGCTTTCTCTGTAATTTCTCGACCATAAACCCATGTGATGCAATTATCCGAGTTTCATCAAGTTTTTCTAAATCAATCAATCTCTCGACCAATGCATTTTCGGTAAGCCTCTCGTGTACTGCAATTCGTAGGCTTGGAACTAAGTACTCCATAGGCATTACCGCATTAACGCCATAAGCTAGATGAAAGGGAGTATATCTTGTTGCCACCTTATACGATGTACGATACACCCATAGAGCTGCAGTCAGCTTATGTTCCCAATCCATGTGACTGGCTTCTAATTTTTTAGTCAAGATGGCACATATAATCTTGTTTGTGCTCTCTTCTTGACCTTTTGCTTGTGGATAATGAGGTGATGACTTTCGATGGACTACAAGGAATCCGGCCAGTAAGTTTTCAATCACCTCATTAATGAAATACGAACCCCGTTCACTGACTAATTCAAGTGGGCAGCCAAATCTAGAAATGATCTATTCATATAGAACTTGGCCGTGGTTCATGCATCAGATCGCTTAGAGGCTCTTGCCTCTGCCCACTTTGTGAAATAATATGTGGCCACGATTACATATCGGGTTTGCAACAACAACAGATGCGCTGCTAGACTAATGGATCCAACAAAATCAATCCTCTACTTCTCAAAGGGTTGTCTTACAATCACAGAGGTGAGCGGCATCCTGTCTCTTTATTGTGGAATAGAAAATATTTGACACTCCTCGCATCTTTTCACAAACTCTATGGTGTCCCCAAGTAATGTAGGCCACCACAATCCCACCTTGAAGCACTTTGCGAGCTGTAACTTCTCCAACGAAGTGTCCTCTGACTATTCCTAATTGTGCTACTTCTAGTATTGCGACAAATTCATCTTCTCACACACATCTTCTTAGGACATCATCCTTGCCTAGCTTATATAATTCTCCAACAATCCATTGATAAGGTGCAGCCAGCTTAATAAGCCAACACATTTGATCCTTATTTAATGGTCTTTCTTGCAGAAAACCATGAGCTAGATAGTTAGATATTTCCTCACTCCACTTAGGCACCATCTCAAGTTTGAATAAACAAGAATCTGGGAGGTCATCATCAATACCAGTTGCAAGTTCTCCATTTGGAATTCTAGACATGTGGTTGGCCAACACATGTTGTGTCCCTTTTCTTAATGTGACTGTAAAGTCGAATTCCAAGAGTAAAGTAACCAGCGTGTGATTCTTCCCGTAGTGCAAGGCTTGTTCACCAAATATAATAGGTCTCGATGGTCCACAAAGAATATAAATTTGTTGGCGTAATGTCGGTATTTCTTTACAACATAAACCATGGCCAACCCTTCACGCTTCGTGGTAGTCTAGTTTATCTCTGCATCATTTAGTTGACGATTGGCAAAGCAAACTGGGTAATCCAATTTGAATTCCCCAGGTTGTGCCAATACATAACCTATTGCGAAGTTTGATGCATCAATGTGCACGTGGAATATAAGATCCCAGTTGGGTGGTCTCAGAATTGGTGCACTTGCCAGTGCTTTCTTTAACGTATTGTATGCTTCTTGGCATTCCTCAGTCCATTCAAAGAGAATGAGTAGTTTATACAATGGTCTGGCAATTTTAGCATAGAAAATGATGAAGCGATGATAATACCCAACGTGGCCCATAAACCTCTGTACACCTTTGTAATTGGTGGGTGGGGGTAATTCCAAGATCAGTTTTACCTTACTCTCATCCATGGAAATACCGTTTTTAGACACAATGTGTCCTAAGATTACACCATGTTTGACCCACAATTGACATTTCAAAGGGTTTCAAGATATACGATATAATTGATATCGCTCGAACACCTTTCCAAAGTAAGCCAAATGTTCAGTCCAGCGTGAGTGTGCACATAGATCATTAATGAATACCTTCAGCCACTTTTGCGACAAGTAGTCCTTGAAGGCTGTGCACATCAATCGTTGGAAGGTTGTTGGGGCATTGGTGAGGCCAAAAGGAATAACCTTACAAGTATATGTTCCCCACATCGTGTGTTGAAGGTTGTTTTGTGCTGGTCTTTTGGTGCTATGGATGTTAAAACCCCATAGATCTCTCTAGCTAATCACTATGCATAAACACACATAATCCAGGCATATATTCATCCACCCAACCACCCCTGAGCCCAAGGGTAAACACATCAAAGTAATGAAGAACCACATACCTAACCTTGGTGTCCCATACCACCAAGAGGTATGTCTTCAATCCAGAAGCACGTAGCTCTAGTATGAAATGGCAAGAGAGTAGATACTATGCTCTACACAAGAGAACATCCCTTGAGAGTGCCCCATACTCCTATTATATAGGAGAGCTCTCAAGTAACTCTTGACTCTCCATTTCCATGTGTGACCCTTGGTTGCCTGACCCTAACCTCAACCCAAGGTTAGGCTAACCCTTGTCCACTAGAGCATGTTCCCATGATCCCATGCTCACATGCCTAGGGTGGGTTAGCCTCCTAGTATATGCACATAATATGATGTGTGCATAACATACTTCCCCTCTCTCAAAACATTGCACACTTGCAACGAAAAGAAGGAAACCTGCACTGACCATTCTCAATTGGTGCACACACTCAAACTACCAGTCTCTTGGGAGCTTAAAAAATTAGCTAAAAAATTGTATAAGTAGCTTAATCTTGTAATTAATCTTAGGACATTAGGTTTAGTTAAGAATTCTAGGCATCATTGGATAGCTTGGGGTTAGCCCAAGCCATCCACAAAAAGAAAACCATAAAAAAGTATCAAGAGAGGGCCAAAATCACAGAGATTTCAAGAGGAAAACTGGCACATTTCATTTCGGCCAGTCTCTTTGAAAAGTGAACGGCTGTTCACTTCTCAGATGTATGTCCATTTTCTTTGAGAAGTGAATGGCGGTTCACTTCTTAGACGTACGGCCATTCGCTCCTTAGCCACGACCATTCACTTCCCTTGACGAGACCCTCCCAAATCTGCCTGATCAAAATGAGAGCAGTGAGCATTAAAAAGGAATAAAGTGCATTAAAAGGAGCATTAAGAACATCGAAGGAGGGTATAAAGAGGGTACAACTATATTGTCAGGAGAATATCAAAGGGCAGCTGCTGTCAAGAGACAGGTCATTCCCACGCATTCAAGAGACTTGGCAGCCCTTAAAAGTGAACATCCGTACCAACTAAAGCATACACCCGTTCCTTCATAGCCATGTCCATTCCTACTTAAGTGTATGACCATTCCTTCTCTTAGTGAATGACCATTCCTTCTCTTAGTGAATGCCCATTTCCTTATCACTGCACGTCTGTTCCTTCTAAAACATATGCCCATTCCTTGACAAATCCACGCCCATACCAACTAAAGTGTATGCTTATTCCTTCCACTAAGCCCACCCATACCAACTTATACGTACAACCGTGCCCTTAAAAAAAAAACCCAGCAAGGGTTCCCTATTGAGAGGGTGTGCAGCACTAGTAGTTGTTACATTCACACACCTATGTTTAAGGAAATTGGTGCAAAACAACCCTCTATTTGACGATGCTGAACCCTCCTATGATCAATCACTTGTGAGGTTTGACCCTTCGCTCAACACAACATGGAATCAAATAGTGTTAGTCCTTGTTGATAGAACTAGCAAAAGAAAACAACATCCTAGCATCATGGGGCGCACTACCCCTAACCAAGGGGTAGGAGGGTTGGCTACTTGGTGCATGGACAGATTGTCAAACCTTAAGCAAGGATTCACAAAGGAGTCTTTTGCAAGCCTCGAGAAATTGATCTTGGGAAACATGAAATCAAACGATCCTCACCCCAAGGATAGAGGTATGGAACACCAGCAAGAGAGAGCTGCCACACGACCGCTAGACCCTAGACAAGAGATAGGGCAAAGAGAGAGTAACCCGATCCAAACTAATCCAGTAGTCTGGGGAGCTATACCAACTATTGGGATGACTGACTCATACCAAGACCATAGTTCCACACCAAACCTAGGTCAAGAGCCCACTCACCAAGGTCTAGAGATCACCTATCAAAAAAGAGAGAGCCTACCCAAAACAATTCTATCCACACCGCGAGCACCTATGTACCAACAATACTCGCCTAGCGGAAAGTATCTTGGATACCACATGGATCGTTACAAAGCATAAGATGGTCCACCAATGAGGCAAGGACCATGGATGGGATAGTATCCATCCAATCCAACTCCCCCGCCTATCATGCCCCAACCCGCACACAACCCTAACCATGGTAGGACTGATTCTAGAAATGTTGAGGATAGCCATGGAAATAGGGAGGGGGTAGCTATAGGAATAACACCACTAGCACAGTAGGGGCCAAGGCAAGAGAGATATAAGCCTGCCTACATTTCTAAACTGATTACCAAGTTTGATGGTACTGAAGACCCCATACCCCATCTAGAAATGTTCAACCAGATCTGTGAGGCATTTGGCCATGTAGACGATCAAGTTAAGGTGAGTGCCTTTGGCCTCACTGTAGATGGAAAATCAGGACAATGGTTTTGATCACCGAAGGTAGAACACAAAGCTACCTTTGACGCTTTGAAAGAGGCTTTCAAGGTGGGATATTCACAACAAGGAACTCGATGGAGCCCAATCAAACAGTTACACAATGTAAGACAGAAGGATGGAGAATCCATCCGGCATCAAGTGAGATATCTCCATTCTCGTTATATAATGATAGAGACAAGTTCTCGGATTAAAAATTGATCAAGAGGTTTCTAGAGGGCCTTGAAGATGTACCCTTACACAAATCCCTATATGCCCTAGCCCAAAATTCCTTTGAGCAATGCTATAGGAGTGCCATGGATTTTCAAAAGACAATTTCACGAGAACTCATTCCTGAGAATTACATGAGGGCACATCTAAGGCATCCTTCAAAACCACTAGCATGATATCTGAAGGGAAATGGAAAGAGTCCTCTTCAGGACTACAAGTGGAGCAGCTGGCAGCTGCCTTAATGCAGCAAATGACCCAGCGCTAGAGAATAGGCCAAGACTGAGATCAAGTTGGGAAACCCCATCTTTACCCAAAGTGAAAGATCCCTGCCCCCTCCGCGCAACGAATTCTAGGGTGCTAGCAGAGCGGAAGTAGCACTTCTTGAGCAGGGCAGAGCCTCACTCAGGGCCTCGCCCCACGGATATCCAGACAAGAGACTAATCCCTCGATTCTTCCAAAACCAAACTCGAAAAAACTTCCCTTGCCCAGCAGACATAGGCGATTCCTCCGGGATATTTTATTCTAACGTAGTCAAGGTCTTCACTAACCAAACTAATCCAACCGAACCCGTAAGTCGCATGGTCAGATCAAGGAAGATACTTGCACTTGGATCATAGAGTCCAACACTTTTTTCCTCATCAAGAGGCACAGCCGTTGATTCTTTTCCATAGAACAAGGTTATCCGGGATTTTCTTCAACTATCATAATTTAACAGAATTGAGTCTCATTTTAGGGATTCATCAATCCAGCCTACTAACCCCATCCAATCCCATGGGTTAGCCAACTGCCCAACCATTGTAGTGATAGGATCCATTTAGGAATTTGGTTATGTTTTGCCCCGGGTACTAAGGAAAAGAGTTCCCAGGCCCCCTAGCCGGCGCTTCAAGCAAAGTTCAAGATAGTCACACCACTTACACACCCAATATGAAATTTCCTTTTTCACACATTCAACTGTCTTTAAAACAATCTTTTAATGAAACCATAGTATCACTGATCATAATCCTCCAAAATATCTAGCTTGAATTCTAATTTCCAATCATTCCTTCATCGGTGTACCTATGGCATCATTGGCACTAGAACGCTCACCACCTGCTCACTCAGGGCCCTTTTCGATAGTTCCTAGCTTATAGTATCTGGAAAGCTAATCAAGTATTACATTCATTTCTTCCCCAGTGTACCTATGGCATCATTAGAAACCAGAACGCTCACCACCTATTCACTCAAGGGCCTTTTCGATAGTTCCTAGCTCATAGTACCTGGAAATATAATCACATAAGAAAGATCTAGATGGACTCTCCGTTGAAGATCAGCAAGATCAACCAACAGATCCATATAAAAGAGCCATGGACTCATCCGTTGAAGACCAGCAAGGCCAATAAACCGGATCCATGCCCGAGTTCAAAAAACAACTCTAACTCCTTGTTCCATTTTCTTCCTCGACGTACGCATGGGTATCGTCGGCAACCCATAGCCCGAGCACCGTATGGTCAACACCCTCTAGGCTCCTTCGCAGGTCACCTAGCGCTTCACTCATAGGCCGCTTCCTTGGTCCCTCATCCACCGTACTGAAAGCTCACCATTTAAATTGAACCGAGGCTGGTCAAGACCTCGGCCGACGACCTTGCTACGCGAGACGTCCTCCGTTGACTCTCCGTCAGCTGTTGCAACTTTATCACTTAGGTCTCCATGACCTCATTCACAAGATGGTCAAAATGCTTCCCCAACATTCTTGACATAAAACCATCATTGAAAAACAGGTTTCATAAATACAGTTTCTAACGAATTCTCATCTTTCCACATTGTTGCACATCATTTCTCGTTATTCCACATTCTTCTACATCAATTCACATTGCTTATTCCACATCCTCTCCATCAGCTGTTGCAACTTTATCACTTAGGTCTCCATGACCTCATTCACAAGATGGTCAAAATGCTTCCCCAACATTCTTGACATAAAACAGTCATTTAAAAACAGGTTTCATCATAAATATAGTTTCTAACGAATTCTCATCTTTCCACATTGTTCCACATCATTTCTCGTTATTCCACATTCTTCTACATCAATTCACATTGCTTATTCCACATCCAGTCATATGTATTTCCATCATCTTCATCCATTCTCATGCAATCACATCATATTACATCTCATCACATCTATCCACATCTATCCTCATCACATCACGTCACATCCATCCTCATCACATCTCATCCATTCACATCTACCCATATCCACATCACATCACATCACGTCCATTCACATCACATCTCATCCATTCACATCTACTCCGATCCACATCACATCACATCCATTCACATCACATCTCATCCATTCACATCTACCTAGATCCACATCACATCACATCTCATCCATTCACATCTACCCATATCCACATCACATCACATCACGTCCATTCACATCACATCTCATCCATTCACATCTACTCTGATCCACATCACATCACATCCATTCACATCACATCTCATCCATTCACATCTACCTAGATCCACATCACATCACATTCATCCACCTTACATCTCATCCATCCATTCACATTACCTCACATCCATTTATATTCATTTAGATCCACATCTCATCACATCACATCCATCCACATCACATCTCATCCATTCACATCTCATCAGAGCATATTCACATTCATTTACATCTCATCATATCATATTCACATCACATCACATCCATTCAGATATCATCACATCACATTCACATCCATTTACATCTCATCCATCCATTCAGATATCATCACATCACATTCACATCCATTCACATCTCATCGCATCCATTCACATCTCATCATATCCACTCACATCTCATCACACCCATTCACATCCATCACACCCATTCACATCTATCACATCTCATCGCATCCACTCACATCTCATCACACCTCATTGCATCCACTCACATCTCATCACACCCATTCACGTCTCATCACACCCATTCACATCCATCACACCCATTCAGATCTATCAGACCTATTCACATCCATCACATTCATTGCATCCACATCACATCACATACATTCCATCCACATCTATCCTTATCAAATCACATTCATTCCATCCATATCACATCACATCCACATCTATCCATATCTCATCACATCCATTCACATATCATCACACCCATTCGCATCTCATCACACCCATTCACATCTATCACACCTAGTCACATCCATCACATTCATTGCATCCATATCACATCACATACATTCCATGCACATCTATCCTTATCACATTACATTCATTCCATCCATATCACATAACATCCACATCTATCCATATCTCATGACATCCATTCACATCTCATCACACCCATTCACATCCATCACACCCATTCACATCTATCACACCCATTCACATCCATCACATTCATTGCATCCACATCACATCACATACATTCCATCCACATCTATCCTTATCACATCACATTCATTCCATCCATATCACATCACATCCACATCTATCCATATCTCATCACATCCATTCACATCTCATCACATTCATCCACATCCATCCATTCATTCACATTCACATCTATCCACATCCATCCATTCATTCACATGCACATCTATCACTTCACATCACCTATTTATGTCACATCACACCCATTCACATATCATCACATCTCATCACATCCACATCCACATCTATTTACATCACATCACATCTCATCCACATCCACTCACATATTATCACATCGCATTCACATCTTATCACATCGCATTCACATCTTATCACATCGCATTCATATCTTATCACTCCACATTCACATCTTATCACATGACATTTACATCTTATCACATCACGTTTATATCTCCTCTTATCACATTCACATCTTATCTAATCACATCGCATCAATTTACATCCCGGCACATTCATTTACATTCATTCGGCTCTACATCACATCTTATCACATCCACTTTTAGTACAGTTCTCTACTTTCGATACCGATGGGACTTTTCTAAGTTTCTACCAATTGCTTGACCTAGTTAAAGGTACTTTTTCTCGATGGATATTTTCATATTCTTTCTCAAAATTATCAAGTGAAATATATTCAATATTCTTCTTTTGAGTAAAAGATTCATGGGATTTACAAAAATCAATTCTACCCATATTTTCCAATAAAATTAATAATGCTCAAAATTTCACTTTTGATAAATACTCATAATTTGAATTATGCCAAAAATTCCTCTTTTACCATTTAATTACTTGGATCTCAAATATCATGGGAATTTCTCTTTTTGCATAAAAATAAATTTACCGAAATAAACTCTTTTCTCATAATCAATTAATTATGCATAATTACAAAAAAATATTTCTCATGAATATGATGAAAATCATTCTTTTCATAGGATGTCCAATCCTAGAATATGATAGGAAGTCCTCTTTTATCATTATGTATAAAAATAAGGTATGTATTATTTTCTACCAAGCTTTGCTGCTATTACTGATAATTCTCAATTTTTTTCTAAAGAATAAAATCTTGTAATGAAAATATGATAGTATTTCCTCTTTTATGCTCAAAATCAAACTATGAATTTAAATCATAATTTGAATCCCATAAAATTAAACATAAGTATGATTATCCCACTAGATTGATCTAATTTCAACATTCCTCTTTTCCCAATTTGTTAGGATAATCCATTTCTCATTTAGAATGAATTAGAGTAGTTTTTAACTACTCATAAACAATCTAAAAGAATTTACCATTATTTTAATAGCACAAAATCATGAAAATATCATTTTGATAATCTCTAGCTTATCAAGCCTAGAGTTTAGCTTTGAATTAAGAGACTATCATTGAGAAGCATCCTTTTTCAAGAGATTTAGCCATAAAGATGGCTATTCTTTTAGAGAGAGAGATTTACTTAAAGAAAGCATTACAATTAAAGCTAGCTTACAACAATCATCAAGCGATGTTGGCCTGGCCAACAATAACTTTCTCTTAATTAAACATTAAGATTTTTAGGGAAAGCTTGATTTGAATTAAAACAATCATTTTGAAAGCTTCTCAAGCTTGAGAGGGGTTGAGAAGAAGAAAGTCATTGAGAAAATTGAAAAAAAACCATAAAATTTGATTTTACCTCCAAGTTTGGCTTTGATTCTCTAATTGCATAGTGAAGCCCCCAACCAATCAATTGGTCCACCAAGAGGAGAAGAGAAACTCCAAGAGTTTTTGTAGAGAGAGAGAGAGAGAGAGAGAGAGAGAGAGAGAGAGAGAGCTCCAAGCTTCTAAGAGAGAGAAAATTTTAAGGGATAATAGAAAATATGATTATTTTAATATAATACTGGCATGGTATAGTTCCAATATTCTCTCGCTAGCTATGGCCGAGTGAGGTAAATTTTACCCCACCTTTCCTTTTGGGACGTAGCCTTGTACTCATCATCAATTTTGATCGGAAGAAGAAGACGGTGCAGTTTCTTAAACCCTAATCCTCTTATTTTGAGAGAGAGAGAGAGAGAGAGAGAGAGAGAGAGATTATCTCACGCACCAATCTGTTTGTTTAACAAGTTGTGTGTACCTATGTGTGGATCACGTGATGTTTATGAGGTTATCTTATGGTCCACACTCACAGTGTATGAAAGATGTCCGTGATGCCTTTCGTGTCCAGAGTGCAAGGAGAATCAACTTACCTGTCATCCATGGCTTGCAGTATACCCTGCTAGTATTCACAGGTGTATGTCTATTATGAAAGACGCACAACCTTTTTCAATCCTTGCATAAAATCATCTGGGCTTTCATCTCAAATATTATTAAACAGGAGACTGTGGTCTGGTTTGGCCAGAGATGAGCTGATCCTTAGTGCTAGCAGTGAGCCAAGCACATTGCCTGTGCTATGTTTCTAAAAGCTCTCGTCCTCATTTCATTTCTAGAAGCTCTTAGGAAGTTGCAAGGGCAGCCCATGCAGAATGTATGTTTGCATATTTTTTAGTCACTTTATGAGGATGAGGGTCTATTTATAGGCGAGGGAGGCCACCAACCAAGTCCAACTGGGTTCTAGAATTTTCCAGGTTCAGTTTGACTCAATTTGGACAAGATTTGGACCAGTTTAGCTCCCTTTTTGATTTGGTTTGATCCAGGAGAGAGGAGAGATAAAAATATCACAATTTTTTTGAATTAAAAACCCTTCCACACATGTGAAAGAGGCACCTACCTCAAGAGTCCCCCTTTCCTTACCAAGGTGTCAAAAATGCATTATTATTCCAAAATATCTCATTTTTTTAAAGGAATATCTCATAATTTTTAACTAATAAACCTTGTACTCAATCAACTCTTTATCTTATGCAAGCATTTACTCATTTTTGGGTTTTTTTTTAATTCTTTTGGATTTATCCCATCCCAACCTTAAGATTAATCCAACTGGCCCATTGGAACCTTAATTGGACATAATCCAAAAATGTCTGAAAATATAGACCCTTAGGCTAGGGTCTCTTATACCATTTTCAATTAATTCCTAATGCACATTGGAAAGTTCATTTTGAACTTCTGTTCTAGGGGAATCCATTTTAGACACTAGGAGGACTTTTATATCCAAAGATATTTTAATTTTGGATTATCTCTCTCTAGGCCAAAACAAGGTAAAACAAGATCTTTCTTCTATTTCAGAGAGGGGAATAATTACAAGAATAGAAGGGTTCTTAGACCTTTACACCTCAAAAGCTGGAGGGAGGACTCTTACACAAAGAGAGAACTTGTATGGTCCCCGATTTGTCGAGCTAACCATACTAGCATGGAATGTCCACATTTGAGACCTCAACCCACTCTCTATTATGCTTACTAAAAGGTGGGGTAATCATGAAACCACTAGTTATTACCACTAAAGAGTTGCCCAAGCATGGACTCTACCCTAAGCCTTCCCTCCAAACGGAGTTGGGAAAAACTCGAGCGAAAACCTATGAGTGAGAAAATCCGAGTGGTGAAATTTCACACCCCACCATCCACATATTAATTCAAGGAATATGTGTCCTCCACTTTCCCAACAGGCTGATAGTTTAAGAGTGAGTGATGCGTAAGAGATTGAGAGTTTAAGTGGTTGCTCCCAAGAGATTGGTAGTTTGAGTGTGTGCACCAATTCAATGTAATGTCACTCTAACAATATGCCAAATTTTCATCTTTGGAATACACTATGACCTCATGTAAATGTGTGACAAATATATAACAATGCTCCTTATACTTAGTATTCTCATTTAATAGCGTAAGTTATTTCTAGTACCATCATTACAACTCTTATATTTTAATACTACCTTTCAAAAAAGGGACTAGACAAAAATATCATCAATCTATGGCAAAAAAGGACCAAACAAAAAATGACACAATCAAAAAATTAGAACATGATCCACCAATGCATTAATTCTCTTGAGTAAAAGTACCAATCCATAGCCTCATCCACATATGGCAAGTCTAAGATATATACTATAGAGTTTTCCCGAAAAGATAAAAAATAGTGTAATGACGCAAAAAACATGAGGTCCACATCATCATCTCCTCACTATTGAGGCATGCCAAACTAAATTGTGTCAAAAAAAGAAATGAAAGTACCAAACCAAACCATGTCATCATGACTCATTATCCCTATCATCAATGTAGTGCAAATATTGCCTCTCCTTCTCAAACAACATCATAGTCAAAACCGCTCTCTCCAAGAAAGAAGCTATGTCCTACGCATAAGAGGGCATAAAATTGTAACCACCATGAGCACCATAATTATTAATTGAACGACACTTTCTAAACAACATGAAGAAGAGATCCACAACCTCTTGCTAGTATGAGTACAACATAAAAACAACTTAGAAAAGAGGAAAAGTAGTAACTCACTAGTCAAGTGACACCGACGTGTTGATCAAACCCTCATCGTCATCAAGATTAAGAACGCTACAATGAGTGGAGGGACCCTCACCCAAATAAGCACCATCCACCACTCCCTTTAGGTGGGAGTTACATATCTCCTTCTCAGCCTCCACTGCCAAGCAAGGACATCCAGAGTGCAATGCCGCCCTGCCCCATTCCTACACCCAACTCCAAGACAGAAACATGTGATATGGAAAAATTAACTCCATAAACATGAGCATAAAGGATGCACTCTTCTCCATAGGACTACGCCAAGATCCACATCCCCCCTCACGCTTGGAGCGAGAGGAAGCTAGAAAGTGTACCCAATTCGTATGCATAGTTGAACTCATGCATGGCTGACAATGCATGTCTTGCAACATATTCCAGTAATGTATATAATGAGCTCTTATTCATAGTCTAGTAGTGATGGCATCTACATGCCGTGCATATCCCAAAAAATAGGGCTTTGGGACATTGCGTGCGCACATGACATAGGTGGGGGGCTCTCGCAAGGCTTTATAAACTGACAACCCACATGCGACTATGATGTAGAAGTTCTTGTACCAAAGACACTTCATACTACCTTTACAAATATTAAACCATCCTAATTCTCATTGTCTACTTGATTGTAGAGGGTGCTTAGCCTAGCTACATGGCTTTAAATGGTGCAACCAATCAAGGAATTATGATGGATTCTGTGTGCATGGTTGGTGTTAGGTTGTGTGTGTAACTAATATATTGATCAATATGAATATATCTTGACTTTGTAATATGTATATATCTCACTTTGTTTAAGAATGGATGGTTTTAATTTCTTTAGGAGTCCCAATACAACCTTTATGACTAGTACAAGCCAATACATCATTCAGACTGAGAGTCTGTAAGATTCCTCCCTCCAGTTTTTGAGGTGTACAGGTGTAAGAACCTCCCCTTGTGTTCTTATAATTAGTCCCCTCTCTGAAGTAAAAGAAAGATCCTGTTTTACCCTGTTTTGGCCTAGAGAGAGAAAATATCTAAAGGGAGGTAATCCAAGATTGAGATATTTTTGGATATAAAAATCCTCCTAGTGTCTAAAATGGTTTCCCCTGAAACAAAAATTCAAAAATAACTTTCCAATGTGCAATTGGAATTAATTGAAAACGGGTATAAAGAACCTTAGCCTAAGGGTCTAGATTTTCAGAAATTTTTGGATTATGGTCCAATTAAAGTTCCTACGGGGGCCAATAGGATCAATCCAAGTGTGGGGAGGAGATAAATCCAATTTATAAAAGAAAAATACCCAAAAACGAGTAAATGCCCACATAAGATGAAGAGTTGATTGAGTACAAGGTTTATTAGTAAAAAACTATGAATATTACTAAAAAAAAATGAGATATTTTTGGTATAATGATACATTTTTGACACCTTGGTAAGGAGAAGGGGGCTCTTCAAGGAGGCACCTATTTCACATGTGTGGAGGAATTTTAAACTAAAAAATAATAAGATATTTTTATCTCTCCTCTCTCCTGGATCAAACCAAATCAATAAGGGAGCCAAACTGGTCCAAATCTTGTCCAAATTCAGCCAAACTGAACCTGGAAAATTCTAAAAACTAGTTGGAATTGGTTAGAGCCTCCCTCACCTATAAATAGACCCTTAGCCCTTTGTTAAAAAAATATGAGAACTATACCATGCCAGTATTATACTGAAATAATGATATTTTCTATTATCCTCTAGAAATCCTCTACAATTTGGAGAGAATGGAGTTTCTCTCTCTCTTCAACCTTCTTTGGAGCCTTCCTCAACATACTAACCAATTGATTGGTTGGGGGCCTCTCCAATGACTAAAGAATCAAGCAAAAAAAGAGGTAAAGTGTGAGTTTATGGTCTTTTTCTTAATCTCTAAATGTTTCTCACTTCTCAACCCCTCTCAAGCTTGAGAAGTATTCAATTGAATGGCTCTTTAATGCAATTGAAGCTCTCTAATGAATTTTAGTGAATAAATTTTATAAAGTTTCCATTTATGCTTAAATTAAATGTTTTCTTAAAGTATATCTCTCTCCCCCCCAAAGAATGGTCATTCCTATGACCTATTCTATATTCAAATGATGCTTCTCATGAAGCAATTCTCAAATCTAAAAGTAAATTCTATGCTTGTCAACTTTGAGGCTAAAGAAGTGGCTTTTTAATGCTTTTATACTATTTAATTTATGAAAAACTTGGGAATCAAGTCCATAATTGGATATTGATCCAAATAATAGTTATTCTATCATATGGTATTACTAAACTTTATGCTTTCAAAATTATTGAAAATTATCAGTAATAGCAGCAGAGCTATGGTAAAATTTCTGAAAAATTAACACAAAAATCATTTTCATTCATAATATGAAAAGAGGACTTCCTACCATATTCTAGGATTAATCATCCTAGGTTAATTGAAAAAATCTCATCATAACCATGCAAAAATTTATTTTAATATTTATGCATAAATAGTTAATTAGCAAAAAGAGGAATTTCTAGTAATTCATTTTTATGATGAAAGAGGAATTCCCACCATATTTGGAATCCAATCATTTGAATGAGAAAAGTGGAATTCCTAGCATATTGGAATTATTGGATATTTTATTTAAATTCAAAGATAAATTTTAGATAAATTTATTTTATCTATGAGAAATATTTAAATGGTAAAAGAGAAATTCAATCATTTAGATGGGAAAAGAGAAATTCCTAGCATATTGAATTAATGGGTATTTTCATTTAGATGAATTTATTTTATGAGAGATATTTGATGATAAAAGAGGAATTCCCATGACATTGGAATGCAAATAACAAAAAGAGGAATTCCCACAGTATTTGAGATCCATGAAATCAAATGGGAAGAAGAGGAATTTTTAGTATAATTCAATTTATGATATTAAAAGTGGAAATATGGGTAGAATTGATTTTTGTAAATCCTATGAATTCTTTTATTCAAAAGAGGAATATTGAATATAATTCAATTGAGAAATTGAGAAGGAATATGAAAATAGTCGTCGAGAAAAAGAATCTTTATCTAAGCCAAGCAATTGGCACAAAAATTTAGAAAAAGTCCCATTATCGGTATCAAAGTAGAAAAAGCTACTAAATGGGAATAGGATGTGGAATGGATGTGATAAAATGTAAATGGGATGCGATAGGATGTGGATGTGTTTTGAGGAATGGATGTGAATGTGTATGTGAAGAATGGATGTGGATGTGTATGTGAAAGAATGGATGTGGATGTATGTGAAAGAATGGATGTGGTTGGAGGTGATGTGATGTGAAATGGATAGATGCGAGTGAATGAGATGTGATGTAATGTGATGTGAATTGGGATGTGAATGGATGAGATATGATGACATGTGAATCGGGATGTGAATGAATGAATCAGGATGTGAATGAATGATATGGGATGTGAATGGATGAGATGTGATGTGATGTGAATCATGATGTGAATGAATGAGATGTGGTGTGAAATGGATGTGATGTAAATTGGAATCGATGTGAATGGATGATATGTGATGTGAATGAATGTGATGTGATGTGATGTGAAACGGGATAGATGTGAATGAATGAGATGTGATGTGAATGGATGTGAATCGAGATAGATGTGATGTGAATGGATGAGATGTGATGGGATGTGAATCAGGATAGATGTGAATGAATGAGATGTGAGGTGAAATGGATGTGATGTGATGTGATGTGGATCGGGGTAGATATAAATGGATGAGATGTGAATGAATGAGAGGTGATGAGATGTGGATATGGGTAGATGCGAGTGGATGAGATCTGATGAGGATAAATGAGGAAAGATGTGATGAGATGGAAAATGATGTGATTGGATGAGAATGGGAATACATATGAAATGGATGTGGATTAAATAATGTGGATTGATGCGGAACAATGTGGAAAGACGGGAGTTTGTTATAGAAACTGTATTTATGACTGTTTTTAAATGACTGTTTTATGTCAAAAATGCTAGGGGAGCATTTTGACCGTCTTGTGAATGAGGTCGTGGAGACCTAACTAATAAAGTTGCAACAGCTGATGGAGAGTCAAAAGAGGACGTCTCGCGTAGCAAGGTCGGTCGAGATCTTGACCAGCCTCGATTCGATTTAAATGGTGAGCTTCCGGTACGGTGGATGAGGGACCAAGGAAGCGGCCTATGAGTGAAGCGCTAGGTGACCTGCGAAGGATCCTAGAGGGTGCTGACCCTACGGTGCTCATGTCTGGGTCACCAAAGATACCCACACGTGCATTGAGGAAGATATTGGAACAAGGAGTAAGAGTTGTTTTCTGAAATTGGGTATGGATCGGGTTGATTGACCTTGGATGAGTCCATGGCTCTTTTATATGGATCTGTTGGTTGATCTTGCTGATCTTCAATGGAGATTCCATTTTGATTTTTATAAGTGAATATATTTCCGGATACTATGAGCTAGGAACTATCGAAAAGGCCCCTGAGTGGACAGGTGGTGAGTGTTCTTGTTTCTTATGATGCCATAGGTACACCGATGAAGGAATGAGTGAATTAGGTACACCGATGAAGGAATGAGTGGAAATTAGGATTCAACGGGATATTTTGGAGGATTATGATCAGTGACACTATGATTTCATTAAATGATTGTTTTAAAGACAACTGAATCTGTGAAAAAGGCAATTTCATATTGGGTGTGTAAGTGGTGTGACTAGCTTTAAATTTTCATGAATATCCGGCTAGGGAGCCTAGGGACTCTTTTCCCTGGTACCCGAGATGAAACCTAACAAAATTACTAATTGGATCCCATCACTACAGTGGTTGGTGGGCAGTTGGCTAACCCATGGGACTGGATGGGGTTAGCCTGGACTGATGGATCTGTAAAATGAGACTCAATTGTGTTATAGTACGATAGATGAAGTAAATCCCAGATAGTAATTATTCTATAGAAAAGAATCAACGATTGTGCCTCTTAATGAGGAAAAAAGCTTTGGTCTCTATGATCCAAGTGCAAGTTTCTTCCTTGATCTGACCGAGTGTCTTTACACGTTTGATCAGATCAGTTTGGTTAGTGATGACCTTGACTACGTTAGAGTAAAAATATCCTGGAGGAATCACCCGTGCTTTCCGGGCGAGGGATGTTTTTTTCAGGTTCGGTTTTGGAAAAGCCGAGGGATTAGTCTCTTGTTCAGATATCCGTGGGCAAGGCCCCAAGTGAGAGGATCCTGCACACCGCGCAAGGAGTGCTACTTCCACTGCTAGCGCCCCCGAATCCATTGCGCGGAGCGGCAGGGATCTTTCAGCTGGTATCAGAGCAAATTGGCTAAAATGGATCAACTGAGAAGCCAGAAATGTCAAAAATTTATGAAGTAGCAGTAAAAGGTTGTAATTGTGTGATGAAATTCATACAAATTGATATTCCGAATGAAGATTCATAAATTTGTAATTGGGTCTTCAGAGGGAAGTACCGCAATTGTATGGAATCTCTGACTTGCTTGAGGCCTAAACATGGTGGTATTTACCTTATACTTCCAAGGACCGTGACTACTCGTATATACCGAGGGTATAAGTGCAGCTCTTTACTGGCAGTACATACGAGTAAATCTAAGACCTTGAAATTATAAGCAAAAATGCTATCCAGTTGATGAATTCGAATGTGGTTGATATGATTTTAAAATTCTCGTTGTTGTGAATTTTGATGAGTTGATTTGAATTCTGATTGAAAAATGACGATTCCTGAATTTTGGTTGAAAAGCGATAAGCTAAGCAAAACCACAATGAGGATGAATGGGACGAGTCCCTGTGATGATGTTCGTAATTAGAATGACGATAATGACTTCAGCAAATCACTATGAGATTAGTGGATTGTGTTGACAGATTGCTACTGTTAACACGACCCAGTGGATCAAGTTAAGGGATGAAAAATTAAAAATCTGTATAATTGAAATTCCCATATCAGATGGAAATTTCGGTCTAATGGACCATTATTGTGTTAAAGATATGAATGATATAATCTGAATGAATTGTTATCCGATGATGAGTTCTATATAAGGGATCTTTATCCCACGATTCTGTTGGGTTGACTAGACTATAAGGAACCCCAGAATTAGTTGGATCTTAAGGGAAAGAGTTGTCCTCTAGTTTGCGAGATGAGGACATCTCGCGTTTTTTAAGTGGGGTAGGATGTAAGATTCCTGTCTCTAGCTTTTGAGGTGTATAGGTGTAAGAACCTCCCCTTCTGATCTTATAATTATTCCCCTCTCTGAAATAAAAGAAAGATCGTGTTTTACCCTGTTTTGGCCTAGAGAGAGAAAATATCTAGAGGGAGGTAATCCAAAATTGAGATATTTTTGGATATAAAAATCCTCCTAGTGTCTAAAATGGTTTCCCTTGAAACACAAATTCAAAAAGAACTTTCCAATGTGCAATTGGAATTAATTAAAAATAGGTAGCCCAAGGGTCTAGATTTTCATAAATTTCCAATTAAGGTTCCTATGGGCCAATAGGATCAATCCAAGTGTGAGGAGGAGATAAATCCAACTTATAAAAGAAAAATACCCAAAAATGAGTAAATGCCCACATAAGATGAAGAGTTGACGGAGTACAAGGTTTATTAGTAAAAAACTATGAATATTACTAAAAAAATAAAATATTTTGGGTATAATGATACATTTTTGACACCTTGGTATAGTAAGGAGAAGGGGGCTCTTTAAGGAGATGGATGTGAATAGAGGTGATGAGATGTGAGATGAATAGATGTGATGTGAATCAGATTTTAACCCTTGACGGTGTTGAGATGACATTTTATTTCAACAGTAGGAAACTGAAACGATACTACAGCCCCCTCACACAAAATACATTAAGGTCCATCCACCTCAAAAAAATAGCAAAAAGATCAACACGAAGAAATGAAGGAATTGTCACAACATGAAGCCAAAGAACGATAAGCAAAACTTAGGGGAAAACACATCATAGTAAACATGGACCAAGTAGTGGACCTCAAAGAACAGAACGGGGAATTGAAACCTGCGTGGTTGTGGTTATGACCACCCTGACAAGTTTCACACAAAAATTAGTGCTTGTCGATACAGGTGCTAATCTTAATCTAATGTCCTATGACACATGACACTCCCTCAGGAGGCCAACATTAGTGAACACCCTAGCCAAGGTCACTCTACTGCTGGTTCACATTCAGTCCAATGTGCAAGCACTATTACAATTATGTTTCACATTGGAAATAACCCCTTGGAAGGAAAGTTTTATGTTATGCCTACAGCAGCAGGGACAAGTGTGAAGAGACCCTTTTGGGACGTGGATGGATGGGACACAATTTGTGTCATATTAATTGGGATGCAAGGATGACAACCTTGGCCTTAGGGCAAGTTACAGTCTTGATGATAGGATGAAGAGCCCTTGCCACCCAATCACCCACCCCAAGTTAACCACTCTCTTCCACCAACCTCAATCACCCTACTCCCCGACCAACATAAAACTATGCCACCCAAAAAGAGGCCTCTTCCTCACCTGAATATTCCATTGCCTTATCCAGCCTCATCTACCCTGCAACTCAAGAACCAAAAAAGGCAACTAACAGCTCTAACTTTATTACTAACACAACTAACGGGCCACAAGTACACACTCAACCCTGCTACACCCAACCCCATAATCCTCACTGCTAGGTGCCCAAGAAGGTCCTTAAAGCCCAAGGTTATTATGAGAGTGCTACAAGTTAATGGATTCCCCCGCGAAGATCCACTTCCCCCCACTGAAACCCCGACACAAAACCCAATACTCGCACCTCACCCCACCCTCTTATAAGATAGCCACAAGCCCATAGAATATAGGAGAACCTCAGACAAATACCTTCAACATAGTAAAACCGTCATCGCCATCAACCTCGTCCTCACACCACAACTACCCACAGGTGGGTCCCTAAAGCTCTCCTAAAAGCTCAACAATTCTATGAAGGTAGTCAGCACATCTAATTACCAAACAACCGACATGTGCACCGCTCCCGCTCTCGTGATCCAGCACCACAAAAATTCCAATGGTAGCCCAAGATAGCCTCCGTTTGTCACCACCAATACTACTACACAGGACAAATGGAAATCAAAGATTCAGTAGGAAGTCACGACGGTCATACAACCCCCATCCACTGTCGCTACTAATAGTGATATACCTTCAACCTCGGCTAGTCCACCCGCCCTTATCATCTGACTCCCTCGATGCACCCCCACTCAACCACTCGCTTCTCCAACCCCCCATTAGCCGCTCCCTCTGATGAAGCATCCAAGCTTCCGAAGGAGCTACCAACCTCGCCATAACCTAATTGAAACCGCCTTCTCACTCTCGCAAATTGGGAAAGGAGTCAGTACAAAACCCACAATGGGGTGCTTGCTATATAGCCTTGGGGTACAAAACCTTTTTATAGGGTGCCCTTCAAAAAAAAGAAAAAGGAAAAAAGAAGAAGCCATAGCTATTCACTCAGACACACCACGGTCGTTTACTCTGAATTTGCTACCACCACAATCTGCATATCACCCATGATCTCATCAGCCATGCCAGTGGTGTAAGTGTGGGGCCTATCCCCCAGGCGGGTAATCAGTCCACCACCTCACTAGATGAGCTCGATATCTCAACACTCCCCCTCGAGCTCAACTCCATCTCATGTACACCAAGCGAAGCCCTGAATCTGCGGAGCTTCTCTGTACCCAATGCTTTGGTGAAGATGTCAGCGACCTGATCCTGTGTGCTGACATAAACAAGGTCAACGTCTCCTGCCAAAACCTTCTCTTTGACAAAATGGTAGTGGACCTCTATATGCTTCGTGCGAGCACAAAAAACTGGGTTCCTGGCCAACTGTATACTGCTAATGTTGTCACAAAAAATGATAACTTGTCTATCCCCACTGATAGACCCAAATCTACAAGTAGCTTTCTCAACCAAGCTACCTCACATGCTGCCATAGCAGCACCTCTGTACTCGGCCTCTGTACTGGTGGATAGAGTAACCGTAGGCTGCTTGCTGCTCCAAGTCACAACAGCACTCCCCAAAGAAAACATGAAGCAGCTAGTAGATCTTCTATCTGAGATACTACCAGCCCAATCAGCATCTGTGTACCCATGTACACATATCTCTGTCCCAGTTTCATAAAATAGTCCACAATGCAAAGTAGACCTCACATACCTCAGTATGCATCTCAATGCATCCAAATGCGGCTTCCGAGGAACCTGCATAAATTGACTCACTAACCCAACAGCATAGCTCAAATCTGGCCTAGAGATCA
Source organism: Cibotium barometz (assembly GCF_041138505.1). Lineage (NCBI taxonomy): Eukaryota > Viridiplantae > Streptophyta > Polypodiopsida > Cyatheales > Cibotiaceae > Cibotium > Cibotium barometz. Next base: position 16,612,198 of record NC_141070.1, read on the forward strand.
TCATGTAGATCAAGCTTCCTACTATGCGCCTATACATAGTAGGATCCTCCAAAATCTCTCCTAAATCTGCACTCAACTTGCCATTCTGATCCAATGGCACTGAGATAGGCTTACAGCCTGTCATACCATAATTGGACAACATGTCCAAGCCATACTGTCTCTGCAGTAATCCAATACCATGTGGTAACCTAATCACCTCAATGCCCAAGAAATATCTGAGCTCCCCCAGATCCTTCATCTCAAACTTCTATCTAAGCAAGATCTTTACATCAAAGATCTCTGCATCATGGTCCCCCGTAATGATCAGGTCATCTACATAGATGACAACAAGCACAACCCCTCTATCACTATGTCTCACATACAGTGAGAAATCTACGTTGGCTACATGAAAGCCAATAGTGACAAGATATTCAAAAATCTGCATTGGCTACATGAAAGCCAATAGTGACAAGATATTCAAAAATCTTGTCAGACCATGCTCTTGGTGCTTGTTTTAAGCCATACAAGGATTTCTTCAACCTGCAAACATGCTCAGGGTGACTCACATCCTCATAACCAGGTGGCTGCAACATATACACTTCTTCTTGCAAATCCCCATGCAAGAATGCATTCTTTACATCCATCTAATGTAAAGACCATTGCTTTGATGCAGCCACTGCTATCACAACTCTCACTGTTGCCATCTTGGCAACTGGGCTGAAAGTTTTCTCATAATTAATGCCATATGTCTGCGCATATCCTTTGGCTACCAATCTAGCCTTGTACCTGCTTATGCTTCTATCACTGTTATGTTTTACTTTGTACACCCACTTGCATCCAATGGCTTTCTTGCCTTCAGGCAATTGCACTAAATCCCAAGTCTCATTTCCATATAGTGCATCCATCTCCTCATCTATAGCTTTCTCCCAACACACATTTCCAACAGCCTCATCAATGCATGTGGGCTCTACAACCTGCACAACTTTTGCCATGTATGCATAGTAATGTGCCACATAACCATCATAGGTAAACCTCTGCACAGGATTCTTTACTCTCCTAGATCTTCGTAGCTTTGCATTCATGGCTTCCATAGCCTTCTTTAAACCAGGTGTTCTCATAGCTGGTATCCCAAGATCCTCATCAAGGCTCATCTCTGAGCCACTAGACTCTCCATCAACATGAGAATGCCCTACAGAAATGTCAGGCATACTAAGGGGCTCAACCACTTTCTCTTTGCCTTTATGTGATGTACTAATCACATTTGCAGGACTAGTATTATGATGCAGCCTGCCACTCCATGGTCTATGAACTGAACCACTAGATGAGGACTCTCCTGGTCCACTCAAAGATTGTGATTGCATTCTGTGCAACCACATTTCCACTCACATCAGTCCCAACAGCTTCTTTTTTTAGCAGCATACCAGCTGCTCATCTCATAAAAAACAACATCCCTACTTACCCTCAACTCACGTGTAGCAGGGTTATAACACCTATATCCCTTTTGCTCAAGGGAATACCCAATAAACACACATTTTCTAGCTTTTGGATCTAGCTTAGTTCTCAGCAGCTCATCTGGCACATGTACATATCCAAAGACTTTCAGATGAGACAAATCAAGTTTTCTGCCAGTAAACCTCTCCTCTGGAGTTACATCATGCAGTTGGAGCCCTGTTCATGATGTAAACTGCTGTAGAAACAACCTCAGCCCAATAGCTATGTGGCATATTCTTCTCTCCCATCAATGCTCGTGCAATCTCAGCAATGTGCCTGTTTTTCCGCTCAGCAACTCCATTTTGCTGCAGAGTGTATCTGCATGTAAACTGTCTCCGAATACCATTCTTCTTCAAAAATTTAGAGAACTCATTCGAGAAGTACTCTCCCCCTCTGACCTTAGGCACTTTACATATTTCCCTGTTTGCTTTTCAACCATAACTCTAAAATTTTGAAAATGAGTGAACACCTCACCCTTCTCCTTCATGAAGTATACCCACACTTTCCTTGTGTGGTCATCAATAAATGTCACATAATACCTGTAGCCTCCCATAGACGTAGTCTTCGTAGGACCCCATACATATGAATGCACAACATCTAGTGCATTTCTGCTCATAATTCTGTAACGTGGAAATACATGCTTTGTTTGCTTTCCGAATTGCCATGCTTCACATATTTTGTGCATACCTTCAACTTTAAACTTTGGCAGCCCGTCACAATTCCTTTAGTCTGCATAGACTTCATTCTCTGCACATTCACATGTCCAATTCTTTTATGCCAAATGTCTGTGCCTACAACAATTTCTGAACCATTTGCAAACATCGTAGCACTCACTTCAGGCATGTTTACATTCAATGTAAACATTCCACTCTGTTGCCTTTTGCAACCAACCTGCACTTGTCTTTAAAGTCTTCAACATAACAACCATCAGGGTTAAACCGAACCTGCAAACCCTGCTGGCCAACTGAAACCAAATTCTTTGTTATGTTCGGAACATGAAGTACATCTGTAAGGTACTTCACTTTGCCATCCTGCATAGACAATGGCACATCTCCAACATGGGCAATTGGATGAGCAGTGTCATCCCCTGTTTCCACAAAACCTGGTCTTTCAAGGTTTTTCATCTCGTTGAACCACTCCCCATGACTTGTCATGTGGTTCGAAACACCTGAATCAACGTACCATACATCATCTTTATGTGCTGCTTCAACATTTTTAGACATGCCATTAGTGACATGCTGCATAACAAACAACCTTTCATTATCCTCATTGTTTCTGCTCGAGGATGGATAGTTGTTTTGTTGCAATTTCCCATTTTGCATGTCAGCCTACTTCTTATAACAATCTGCCTGCATATGTCTAGGCTTACCACAATAAAAGCATCCACGTGTATCATTCTGCTGCCTTTGCCAATTTCCACGACCTCTTTGACTCCCCCTGCCTCTCTGAATTGGTCTCTTCCACCTGCATTTTGTTGTTGTTGTGAATTCTGGGACTGTTGTTGTTGCTACTGCTGGCCATAATTCTGATTACCTTTTCGGCAGCCTCCTTGGCCGCTTCCACGGCCTCCTCTACCTCTCGTCCTCTTCCTAAACTTTTGTAGAAGGCGTGTTGCTCTGAAATATTTTTGTTTTGTGAAGACTGTTGATCTTCACCCAAGCTCTTCTCTTCTATGATCAACATAGACACCAAATCTGTGAAATTGGGAATGTTTTCCCGAGTCTGAATAGATGTCTTGAACGCCTTGTATTATGGCCCCAGACCACGTAGGCAGACTTCCACCTTATCATCATCATCATCTACTGAAACACCAATAGATGCAAGGGATTCCACAATACCCTTGATCTTCAATGCATAGTCATTCACAGACACTCTTTTTCTCCACAGTATGAAGTTCATTCTTCAACTGTATCTTTCGCGCCTTGGTATTCGTTTCATAGAGTTTTACCAAGGTGTCCCACGCTTGTCCCAATAATGGTGTCCTGTATACTGATAGAGAGCCAATACATAACTTTTCTGCCTCCTTGGTTCCAATCCTTGAACTCTTTCACATCTGCAGCTGTCGGATTGATCTCCGGTATCTCCGGTGCCTCTTCATGCTCACCTTCTATATAGTCCTAGTAACCCTTTCCCATCAGGAAATTTGTCAGCCTCCTGAACCTCCAAGCATGGAAGTTGTTCTTATCTAGCTTCTCAGCAACAATCTGGTTTATGCCATCATTTGACATCTTGCTAGACACACAAATTTACCAGAAACAGCACTCTGGTTTGTCCTGCACAAACTGCTATATTTTCTGTAGTGGTACTGTACTACTCTCAAATGTCACAACCAATGACCTCAATGTGCATACATACACCCAATGGCAATTGTTGACCTCCTTGCAGCACACACAATGTCTGCACAACCAATCTGTCTTCCTGCAGTTCTTAAAACAGAGTTTTGTAGAGAATCGATGACTTACCCGCAGCAGTGCTCAAAATCGCCTGCTTTCTAAAAAACGGAGGTCGTAACGCGCCCGAAACGCTTTTTCGGCCTGAAAAAATGCTATCCCATAGGACACTATAGTTTCCCTATAGCTTTACTCCCACGAAGAAAGCTCCTCAATCAGAGATCGTTTGCTGGTGCCTCCCGTAGAGCTCCCGACAAGGGTGTAGTTGCCAACACAAATAGGGAAGAGTAGTTGAAGCTCTTACCCTCGTACCGCTTCCTGTGCTTCTCTTGCTTACAGCTCAGCCCTTAGTGCATGAACCAGGCTTTGATACCATGAAAAGATGCAGGGGAGAAGAGAGCTTGAGCTCTTGCACACACACTCACAAAACCCTTAAAAGAGCATACACAAGGTGAGAGGCTGAAAATCTTCTTCTTCTTCACACAACACTCAACACACCATATACAAAGATAAGAGTACACACAATATGAAAAGGTACTCAATCAAATACATGATAGGGTTCTCTATAGTGTGAACCCAACTAAATGAACTGGCACTATAACTATGCCATGGCTGTCACACAGCCTGTCATCCCACTAGCTGCATATCACCCATGATCTCACCGTCAGTGGTGTAAGTGTGGGGCCTATCCCCCAGGCATGTCATCAATGTCTACTGCCTCACTAAATGATCTCGATATCTCAACACTACCAAGGGACGACCACAAAGGATGGAGTGGAGTGGTAGCACATTTCTTGCCTCGACGAACTTGTAATGCCGGCCAAGGCCCTAACCTTCCTCCTCAACATGCCGCTATTCACTCAGGGAGGACTGCTTCGTCGGCCCTTGCCCATCGTACCGGAAGCGCACCATTTTTCAACCATACTGAGGCTGGTCCAGACTTGGGAAGGCTTTGCCGCGTGAGCCGTCCTTTGAACACTCACCGCCCCTGCTGTTGCAACAACCAAACTTCCCTTAGAAAAATATATACCAAATGCTCCCTCCAGCATTCTGGCGTAAGACAGTCCTTTAAGAAAACAGGGTTTCTATGCAAGTTTTCAGTTCGATTTTCTTTTGAATACAAGGAGTATTTCTTGAATCAGTATCCCCAAAACTTCTTGATCGGAATTCTGAATTTCATACCAGAATTCCTTGAATTCTATAACCTTGCTCCACAGATCAATTCGAAGGGTCTCAAACTTAGTTTCAGATTTGGCAGGAGTTTTGAGTGTATTTTTCTAAACTGGGCACACCTTCTTGCCTCGAAACTCACGAAAGAGTTTGGTCTTGGTCATAGTCTGATTCAAGGTTCGAGTCGGATAAGATTTTCTTGAACTATCTTTCTCGTAAAGGTTTGATAATTCAGTTACTATTTTACTGAATTTCTTTCTTTGAATATTCACTTAACTGATTTCTAAATTAGTTACGAATTCCAATGAGGAATAAACTAATCATTTATCTGAATATTTTGATCTCGATAGATTTCTTGAATTTTCTTTTTACAATCTGTGTGAATATAAAACGATAGAAATTTCTCTCTTACAGTATTTAATTATTCATTTATCAAAGACTCATAGAATTTAAGAGAATTCTAATTTTTATATATAAAAATTCTTTATGCATCTATTTATGCATAAAAATCAACTTCAATGGGAATAACACTTTTATAATAAAAAAATCCTTTTATGCATCTATTTATGCATAAAATCAAATTTAATAGGAATAACACTTTTAAAATAAAAAGAAATTTTTTATGCATCTATTTATGCATAAAAATCAATTTTTATAAGAATAATGCTTTTATAATAAAAAAATTCCTTTAAGCATCTTTCTATGCATAAAAATTAAATTTAATAAGAATAACACTTTTATAATAAAAAAAATTTTCCTTTATGCATCTTTCTATGCATAGAAATCAAATTTAATAAGAATAACACTTTTATAATAAAACAATTTCCTTTATGCATCTTTCTATGCATAGAAATCAAATTTAATAAGAATAACACTTTTATAATAAGAAAATTCCTTTATGCATCTTTCTATGCATAGAAATCAAATTTAATAAGAATAACACTTTTGTAATTAAAAAAATTCCTTTATGAACCTTTCTATGCATAAAAATCAAATTTAATAAGAATAACACTTTTATAATAAAAAAAATTCCTTTATGCATCTTTCTATGCATAGAAATCAAATTTAATAATTAATATCAGTGATATCCATGCATATTCATAGGTGAATATGTACATGGAGTAATTAGAATATTTCTTTTAGATGCAAAAATGGTGGGAATTACTCTTTTGGAATAATATAAAAATAAACTTTCTTTTTCACAAAATTTTGGAAAATTTTGCCATAACCTCCTTTGTATGGCTGGCCATTTCTCATGTAATTAACCCAATTTAGAATTATAGAGCTCTAATCTACACAATTTTCTAAATTTAAGAGAGTAAACAATAAGAAGAGTTTAATTAATCACTTAGTTAATCTTTCTAGGATTAAGAAAGGTTGGAATGTAAAGAAGAGAAGGGGGTGGCCTTTTCATCAAATGCATAGCATTTGAATTTAATTCAATCATTTGCAAAACATAAAAATCAAGAAAACATAGATTTTTCATTAAAATTTGTAAACAAAGTAAGAAAATTACATTACATGGAGCTTGTAAGCTCTACTTTGGCTTGAGGGATTGAGGGTTCTACTCTTTTTTGAAGCATTAGTGGCCACCAATTCACTTTGGAGAGGATTAGGCCAAAAACAATTGAATTATTAAAAAATTCAATGTAGATGACTCACAAGACAAGAGTAGAGTAACAGTGCATAAACGCCATTAAGATTTTACAAAGGGGGAAACTTCTATTTATAGGAAAAAGTGAGCCTCTAACCAAGCAAACTGATTCTAGAATTTTCTAGATCAGTTTAGCTTACTTTTTGGATCTAGATTTGAAATAGGAGAGAGGAGAGATGAAAATATCTCATTTTATTGATTAAAAATTGGGGGTAATGATGAGAAAAAGGTGCCTACTTCATGAGGGGAGATCACCACATTGAGGTGTCAAAATTCAATTTTTTAATTCTTTTCTTTGGTCCTTAGTCCACTCTTCATCTTATGTGAGCATTTATTCATTTTTGGGGGGTTTTTCTTTTATTCTTCAATTTATCTCCTCCCTACATTTGGATTAATCTCATTGGCCTGTCAAACCTTTGTTTGGACCTTAATCCAAATTTTTTTGAAAACAGGGGCCCTTAGGCTAAGGCCTTTTGTACACATTATAATTTATTTCTAATGCACCTTAGGAATTTCTTTTTAAACTTCTATTTTGGGAAAATTTATTTTAATAAAAAGGGATATTTTTCCATCCAAAGATATCTAAAAACTGAATTATCTCTCTCTAGAACATTTTCTCTCTCTAGGACAAAACAGGTAGAAACAAGATCTTTTATTATTTTGAAAAGGGGATTGATTAAAGGGGAAGAAACTGGACGTCTTGAGGAGCTGGGGAGGAATCTTACAGTATATCTCTCTCTCCCCAAAAGAATGGTCATTCCTATGACCAATTCATATTCAAATGATGCTTTTCATTGAAAAAATCTCAATTCAAAGATCAAACTCTTGCTAGTTAAGCTAGAGGTTAGAAAATGGCTTTTTTATGCTTTTATACTAATAAAATTATGGTAAAATTATGATTAATTCCATAAATAAGATTTAGGTCCAAATGATAGTTACTCTATCATAATCATATTACTAAGTCTTATCCTTTTAGAAAATATTAAAAATTATTAGTAATAGCAGCGGAGCTATGATAAAATTTTTGAAAAATTAATACATAAATCATTTTTATTCATAATGTGAAAAGAGAACTTCCTACCATATTCTAAGAATAGTCATCCTATCCTAAAGGAATAATTTTCACCACATCTATGGAAAATTAATTTTTAATGTTTATGCATAAATAATTAATTAGAGAAAAAGAGAAATTTTTAGTAATTTCATATTTATGCAAAAAGAGGAATTTCCATGATCATGGAGATCCATGTATTTCAATGAAGGAAGAGAAAATTTGGTATATTAGAATATTTTTATTTAAAATTAAATAAGAATTTTAGATAAATTATTTTATGCATGAAAAAATTTAAATGATGAAAGAGGAATTTCCATTATATTTGGAATTCAATCATTTAAATGGAAAAATTGAAATTCTTATCATATTTAAATTAATGGATATCCCATCATATTTGGAATTCAATCATTAAATGATAAAAGTGAAATTCTTGGTATATTTGGAATAATGCATATTTTTATTTAATTTAAAGAGGAATTTTAGATAAATTCATTTTATGATAAAAGAGGAATTTCCATGGCAATTGGAATCCAATCATTAAATGAGGAATTTTAAGCTCATTCAAAAAAATGGATATTAGTATTTAGTTAAAAGAAGAATTTTTATGGTATTTAAGTAGAGAAAGAATTGAATTAATTTTGGGTGACAAAAGAGGAATTTTCGCCAAAATTTCACCTAGAGAATTAGGGTTGATAAATTAAGTGGTAGAAAGAATATATTTAGATATTTTATGTGGTTAAATCACTAAATTGGTATTTACCCAAAAATAGATTAAATGGAAGAAGAGTATTTTCATTAAAATCCAATATTCTCTAATAAAACCATTTCTTAATCTACTATGGAAAAGAAGAAATGAAATTCACAAAGTTGGAATTCCCTTACGATTAGAAGTTTAGTAGATGTTTATCTGAAGAAAATCCTTGTTAGAACTAAACCGAATGAGATTATGAAGAGAAAAAACCAGAATTTATGATAATTTAGGTTTAATTAGAAAGAGAGAGGCTTATTATAGTGCAACAACCCTAATTGAGTTGAGAGTGTTACATAATTAGGAGATTAAAATAGTAATTTTATGATATAGCACTTAGGGTTTGTGCTTAATTACTAATTTTTGATGAGAGTTGGCTTCATTAGTGTTAATGAACACTTTGGTTGGTGATTAGGATCACCATTAGTGTGTATAAAACACAATTAGTGCTAAAAAGCATATTTTTAGTGTCAAATGACACTTATTTTGGTGATTAACTCACCATTAGTGTTTAATAACACTATTAGTGTTTAAAAACACTTTCCCTTTGCTGGATTAATAGAGTAATTAGTGTTAAATAATATAATTAGTGCTTAGAAGCACACTTTAATCACTTTGAAACTCATATGAATGAGAACTCTTCAAAAACAAGAGAGGAACTCAGCAACTAAGCATTCACACCACCATTTTAGTGATTAAAGCAAGGGAGTGATGATTGAGCAAGAAAAACCCAAAAACAAGCTTTAATGGAAAGCTTGAGAGTGAAAGAGAAGGAGGCGACTGGTTTTTTGTTGATTGCAGACGTATGCGTGGATGAAATGCTCTCATATTTGAGCTGTAGACCCTCCACTCATTGAGCTATCAAAGCCCTAAGGAATCTCAGCCTATTATAGCCTACAGCTGGAGCATTTGTGTACGACCTGCGCAGGAGATAGAAATTGACGCCGGGCTGCTGCAGACGGAATGCCGCGGCGTAGCGTGAAGGTCTTCCAAAATTGCCGGTACGAACTGAAGCGCCCGGGGCTGTTCTACAACTCCCTAGTTGAAATCACAGAGAAATATCCACTCTACAAGTTGCTGTAGCTCCTCAACCATGAGAAGGTTGAGCTCCACACAAGGAAGATGAGGAAAAAATGGATATTTTTGACCTAATCTACACCACAAATGGTTCAAATCACCTAGGCTCTAGATACCATATTGAGAAAACGTGGTGCTCATGCTAGATCAAGTGTGTGGAGTGAAGAGACTCAAAAAGTACAAGAAAAAACTCTTGCTTATTAAGTTGCTTATGCATACAACTAGGCTTTGCTCACATACAAAATGCCTCATGGCCTCACCTTTAAATAGGTGAACAAGTGGACCTCAAGTCCATTCACACTCACACCCTTCTCTCACCCTTCTACATAACCTTAGTCCCTTAATAACTTCCTACCATATTATAAGATTAGTCATCCTATCCTAAAAGAATAATTTTCACCACATCCATGGAACATTAATTTTTAATGTTTATGCATAAATAATTAATTGGAGAACAAGACGAATTTTTAGTAATTTCTTTTTTATGCAAAAAGAGAAATTTCCATGACAATGGAGATCCATGTATTTCAATGAAGAAAGAGAAAATTTGGTATATTAAAATAATGAATATTTTTATTTAAAATTAAAGAAGAATTTTAGCTAAATTATTTTATGCATGAATAAATTTAAATGATGAAAGAGGAATTCCCATCATATTTTGAATTCAATAATTTAAATGGTAAAAGTGAAAAACTTAAATGATAAAAGAGGAATCCCCAACCATCATATTTGGAATTCAATCATTAAATGATAAAAGTGAAATTCTTGGTATATTTGGAATAATGCATATTTTTATTTAATTTAAAGAGGAATTTTAGATAAATTCATTTTATGATAAAAGAGGAATTCCCATGGCAATTTGGAATCCAATCATTAAATGAGAAAAAGAGGAATTTTAAGCTCATTCAAAAAAATGTATATTGGTACTTAGTTAAAAGAAGAATTTTTATGGTATTTAAGTAGAGAAAGAATTGAATTAATTTTGGGTGACAAAAGAGGAATTTTCACCAAAATTCCACCTAGAGAATTAGGGTTGATAAATTGAGTGGTAGAAAGAATATCTTTAGTGGTTAAATCACTAAATTGGTATTTACCTAAAAATAGATTAAATGGAAGAAGAGTATTTTCATTAAAATCCAATATTCTCTAATAAAACCATTTCTTAATCTACTATGGAAAAGAAGGAATGAAATTCACAAAGTTGGAATTCCCTTACGATTAGAAGTTCAATGTTGGATGTTTATCTGAAGAAAATGCTTGTTAGAACTAAACTGAATGATTCTAGTTAGACTACGAGAGGGGCGGATAGTAAACCTACTTGTCCATCTCTCGATCTGAATCAAGCAAAAACTTTGTGATTCCAGTTCTTAATACAAGGAATAGAGTATTGTTGAATTAGGTAGTCTTCCCTTGATCGAAATCACCAAGAATCTAGTTGGACAGTCAGTCAAATGATGGGTAGATTACCCTGATGAGAGATCAAGGATTCTCCATTATGAAATTGAGGATTAAGAAAAAGGGTTTTGTGGAACCAATCTTAAACTGGGAATTTTACTTGCATAGAAACTCTGTTTTCATTTAAAGGATTGTTTCATGCTAGAATTTCGGTTTCGGAGGAACCGCCGGACTGGTCTCTTGTCTGGACATCTGTAGGTGAGGCCCCGAGTGTGGATCCCTACCCGCATGAGAGGCTGACGCTGCTTCTGCTGCCAGCGCCCTCGGAGGGTGTGGGGGGTCTCACAGCTGATGTTGCACCACATGTAGAGCAGCAATCATAGGTGCCGAGTGGACCCAGGGAGTCCTCGAGTAGTGGATCCAATGTTAGCCCATGGTGAGGCAGGTTGAGGAATGATGCAGGTACACATGTATCACAGAAAGGGAAGGAAAAGGTAGATCAACCTTTGTGCTGATCTGTCAGCAGGTCACTCATATGTGGATGGTGACTCTAGTGGCTTTGAGCAGAGCCTTGATGAGGAGCTTGGCATTCTGTTTGTGGCTACTCCTAGTGTAAGGAGAGCTAGGGCTGTTTTGAGGACATCTAGTAGTGATCCAAGTGTACGCAGGTCTACGAGGGTTAGATACCCTATTGACAGGTTGAGATATGATGGATATACAACCCATCATTATGATTACATGGTAAAAGCAATATAGGAGATTGAGCCCGCTTTCTTTGAGCAGGCAATTGGAAATAAGAACTGGGAAGATGCCATGGATAAGGAGATGGCAGCATTGGATGCAAATGCAACATGGGAGTTGGTGGCTTTGCCTAAGGAAAAGAAGGCAATTGGATGTAAGTGGGTGTATAAATTCAAGCACAATGCTGATGGTTCAGTGAGCAGGTACAAGGCAAGATTGGTTGCCAAGGGCTATGTGCAGACTTATGGCATAGACTATGAGGAGACATTCAGCCCAGTTGTTGCAAGAATGGCAGCCGTGAGAGCTGCCATTGCTATGGCTGCAGCAAAGGGTTGGTCTTTACATCAAATGGGATGTAAAGAATGCTTTCTTGCATAGTGATTTGTAAGAAGAAGTGTACATGATGTAGCCACTAGGTTTTGAGAGTGATGCACATCCAGATTTTGTGTGCGGGTTACGCAAAGCCTTGTATGGCTTGAAGTAGGCACCTAGAACAAGATTGGGGAGTATCTTGTTACCATTGGATTTCAGATATCTAATGCAAATTTTTCACTATATGTAAAAAGGATAGATAGAGGAATCATGCTATTAGTCATCTATGTGGACGACTTGATTATCATTCGTGATAGTGATGCAGATATATATGATGTCAGGATGCTTTTGAAGCAAAAGTTTGAGATGAAGGATTTGGGTGAGCTACGGTATGTCTTAGGCATAGAGGTGGTGAGATCAACTCATGGAATTTTGCTATTGCAGAGGCAGTATGGCTTGGACATGTTGTCCAAGTATGGTATGACAGGCTGTAAGCCTATTTCAGTGCCATTGGAGCAAAACACAAAGCTTTCCGCAGATACAGGCAAGCTTTTGCAGGACCCCACTACATACAGGCGCATAGTGGGTAGTTTGATCTACATGACCATTACAAGGCTAGACTTGAGCTATGATGTTGGACTTGTGAGTCAGTTTATGCAGGCCCCTAGGAAGCCACACTTGGATGTGGCTAGACGGATCCTTAGGTACATAAAGTCCATAGTTCATTATGGAATTTTCTATGAGGCTGGTACTACAGAGATACAGTTGCATGGGTACATAGATGCTGATTGGGTTGGTAGTATTGTAGACATGAGATCTACTAGTGGTTTTATGTTCTCATTTGGGAGTGCTACTGTGAGTTGGAGAGCCGTAAGAAGCATCCAACAGTTGCCTTGTCGAGTACAGAGGCAGAGTACAGGGGTGCTGCTAGGTAGCTTGGTTTCAAAACCTACTTGGTGACATGGGAGAGCCTGTGGATAGGGCAATTGTCATATATTGTGACAACATGAGCATCATATAGTTGATGAGAAAACGTGGTGCTCATGATAGATCAAGTGTGTGGAGGAGAGGGACTCACAAAATACAAGAAAGAACTCTTGCTTATTAAGTTGCTTATACATACAACTAGGCCTTGCTCTCATGCAAAATGCCTCATGGCCTCACCTTTAAATAGGTGAACAAGTGGACCTCAAGTCCATTCACACTCACACCCTTCTCTCACCCTTCTACATAACCTTAGTCTCTTAATACCCCCCCTCAATACCAACTATGAAAGGATGGAATAGGTGGTATTGGACATAAGATGCCTTTATAACATTAGGCGTACAAGGCTTGGAATATAGGTGTGATTATCTAGGATTTACAAATGTGTTCCTAGAGCCTTAGAGGTTATTACATTATTGCCATCTAAGTCTTTATTGTTGTCGATGACGATGTACACCTCAATGTTGGTGCACCCCACTCTTTGTGTTTGCTTGGCTTCTTGTAGATGACATGCTTGAGAGATACATGCCATTGCTTCCACCATATGCTTTCCACCTTGACCATTCTCACACAATGATCATGACAAGGCTGCCACCCTTGCTTAAGTGGTTTGCTTTTAGATGGTCCTCCAACATGCTTTATGCTTCCTTGAATACCATATCTCCTCCATGGGTAGTGAGGTAGATTTAAATGGGGAAGGGAAAGGGAGGGTCTTACCACTTGCCTTATGCATTGGTCAAGGGCAGTGTCTACTCCACAATTACAATAGCTTTTATGCATGTTAGTTACAAGATACCCATTAGGGTTTGAAGATTCAAGCTCAGTGAAAGTGAGTAAATTGTTGAGGTAAATACTCAAACAAATAAGGATTATCATCTTTGGCTTAAGAAGGAGAGGACATGGCTCATAATGTTGCCAATGCCTCTTACAAAAGTAATGCCAAAAAATGCTTAAAATCATGACAACCAATAAGATAGAGCATTTAGGGATTCTATGCTCATTGTTACAACTCATCTTATACGATGAAAAATCAGAATATGCAGCGGAATGAAGTGCCTTGGGCTTGGGAAACGAGAGCATACGGCTTATGGCTTGCCTATGCCTCTTACAAACAAAGACCTCAAGGGTAACACACATTAACATTGAAGATGAGCACTTATTAATGTACATGTGCCCAACTTTAAGAACACTCAAAAATCTGAGTTTTATGATAAAAAACCAGAATTCTTTAACCTCTTTAGCTTATGAGGTAAAGGCAATTGATTCATGGTTGCACCATTCCTCTTTGGAAGAAGTGGTTGTTGATGAAGGCTTGAAATGTAGCACTTATGGTGTGTGCCCGGCCTCCATGTTGATGAAAAAGAGCCTCCGTAATGTAGATGACCTCCTCCTTTGATGATTAAGACCACCTTAGTGTTTGGCAACACTTTAGTTGATGATTAATATCACCATTTGTGTGTATAAAACACAATTAGTGCTAAAAAGCACATTTTTAGTGTAAAATAACACTTATTTTGGTGATTAACTCACCATTAGTGTTTAATAACACTATGAGTGTTTAAAAACACTTTAAGATAACCTCCCTTTGCTGGATTAACAGAGTGATTAGTGTTAAACAACACAATTAGTGCTTAAAAGCACACTTTGAATCACTTTGAAAGCTTAAAACTTGATGTCGGTGTTGAAGCTTGACGGGTATGAGGTTTATGGCTACCTCATGTAGATGGAAAACACTTCAAAATCAAGATTAGGACCAGAAATACTAATGCACTCTCACACTTGAGTGATTAGTGGAAGGGAGAGATGATTAGAGAGAACAAAACCCAAAAAACTCAAGCTTTAATGGAAAGCTTGAGTGAAAATGAGAGAGACGCCTGGTTTTTCTTCTCCTGCCGGCGCATCCGTGGACGAAATAAGCTCAGATTTGAGCTGTAGAGTGTAGACTCAATGGGCTACCATAGCCCTCAAAGACCATCCCATTTGGTTGCTCACGGGCGCCGAATTTCTGTACGGCCAGCGCTGGAACAGGCGGAGAGCTCAAACACCAATGCCGCATTGAATACGAGGGTAATCATCGAATGCGATGTACGAATGTATTCGCCCGGTGCTGCTCTTCAACTTCCATGAAGGATTCGTGGAGTATTGAGCTCTCTACACGCCTGTGGAAGGCCTCCAAGGGCTGTAGGTTGAGCTCCACACAAAGGAGATGAGCAAAAAGTGGATAATTTTGACCTATTCTCTACACCACAAAGTTTGAACTCACCTAGGCTCTGATACCATGATGAGAAAACGTGGTGCTCATGATAGATCAAGTGTGTGGAGGAGAGGGACTCACAAAATATAAGAAAGAACTCTTGCTTATTAAGTTGCTTATACATACAACTAGGCCTTGCTCTCATGCAAAATGCCTCATGGCCTCACCTTTAAATAGGTGAACAAGTGGACCTCAAGTCCATTCACACTCACACCCTTCTCTCACCCTTCTACATAACCTTAGTCTCTTAATAATAGTTGGCCAATAACCCAATATATCATGCTAGAATGAAGCACATTGAGGTGCATTATCACTTTGTGAGGGAGAAGGTTCTAGCAAAAGATGTAGATCTGGTATATGTCAGGATAGAGGATCAAGTGGCTAACATCTTCTCACGAAGGCATTGGGCAGAGGGAAGCTCCACAGGTTTAGGAGCTTACTTGGAGTGTAGTGTGTGGAGTTGAGCTCAAGGGGGAGTGTTGAGATATTGAGCTCAGCTAGTGCTTCCGCATCTACACCACTAGCATGGTTGGTGAGATTATGGGTGATATGCAGCCAATGGGATGAAAGGCTATGTGTGACAGCCATTTTTGGATTATTAGAGACTAGCATAGTTATAGCGCCAGCTCATTTAGTCGGGTTCACATTATGGACCGACCCTTGTATGTTGTAGAAGTTGAGTACTAACCCATATAGTGTGTACTCTTATCTTTATGATATGTTGGTTGAGTAGAGAAGAAGAAGATAGAAGAAAATTCAGCTATCCATCTCTCTCTTGTGTCTTGCTCTCTCTTGTGTTTGTGTGTTTGCTTGCTAGGGTTTGAAGCTCTCCCTCTTCCCCACATTCTCTTTATAAAGTACTTCTACCTAGATCACTCTTGTGTCAGCTTCAGTAGCCTTCATTATTCTAAAAGTTTTCCTGGACATGTAGTAAGGCTTGTGGGTGAGATTTATCATCTCCACCATGAACCTCATCTGCTTTTGCCTGTTATTCATTTGCTTTTGCCTATTTTTATTTGTTGTGCCTGTTATTTTGTACCCTTTGTCTCTCCACTCTAGGGGGCTGAATTCTTTGATCAAGTCATCATCCTTTGCAGGCTTGATCCCACTTCTCCCTCTCCCAGCAATTAGAATACCTCGGCTACATACAAGAGACTGAATTCCCTCGTCTCTCCTGAGGGCAGAGTAATAATATTGGATTTTTGGAGCTGCTCTAACTATTCTCGGGCTTTGAAATTATGCTGGAGCTTCTCCCAGGGCAGCTTTGTGAATTACTTTAGGCCCATCTTCTCTAGCCATTCTGCATGTTTATCTACCTCTTTGTACAGGGTGGATGATAGATATTTGAATTCCACCATCCTGTTAGACAAGAGATAGCTAGGGATGAGAGAAGGAAGGCAAGGATGACAACAGAGCCTAGCAAAGAGAGTGTAGGAAGCGTAGAGAAGCAGAGAGCTTTTGCACGAGAGACATGCAAATTAGGTGTTTGATTGAGAAAGTGCAAACAATTTCCAACCATTTGCCATGGCACACATCTCCCCTTGGTACGACCATAACTGCTTATTCTCCCTAATCCTTTTCAACTATGAGTACCTATTGCATGAGCTGCAAGGTCATTTATGGCCAGGTTGTGGTGAGGTGAAAGTGATGTGATGTGATGCCTTTCCCTTTCCATCCATGCATCCTCTTTTGGGGCAGCAACATCAATTTTCCCTTCACCTCCATGATTTTGCCAATTGGTTCCTCACTCTTTGTGCACATTGAGATCATATTTACATAGATAGTTTCTATTTTTAGATTCTGTTCTTTTCCATTTTTTCTCTCTCCAAAATCATGTCCCACTTCCAATTCTAGACTTGGATTCTGCTTCTTGGAGATTCTCTTGCATGGGCCCCTTCATGTTTTGGCATCCTTCCATGATAAGGTTTCAGCCTATATCCATTTACTAGTTTCTTTAGCCTTTCACCATTTAGGCTTGCGAGTTCCAAGGTTCTTGTTCCCATTTTCCTAATAATTTTGAATGGGCATGTCCATCTCATCTTCAGCTTTCTTGGTGGGTGAGGTCCCATAATAGCAAGACTGCATCTCCTTCCTTGAAGATTCTGAATTTTACGTTTCTGTCCACCTGGAGCTTTCTTATTTTCTACACAATCGGATGTCCATGCACACTATGTAGTCTCTGTTCATCCAATTGGAGGATTTTCTTGATTATGTGCACTTCTGACTCTTTCGGAGAGAGTCTTTCTGCCACCACGACTATCCTGAGGCTTTGTGTGAGGAACTCCATGGGCACTACTACTTCTAGTCCATACACCATGCTGAATGGTGTAAATCCCGTTGCATTCTTGTAAGTTGTTTTGAATGCCCATAATGTTGAATGTAGCTTTATGTCCCAGTTTGTCCTGTTTTCATTTACTATCTTGACCAGAATTCCTTTCAGGAATTTGTTTTGGTAGATTTTACATGATCATTTGCTTGTAGGTAGTAGACTGTTGTTTTCTTATGTATGATCATGTGCTATTGCTCTGTTAGCTTCTTAATTACTTTGCTGACTATCTCTATCGGGCATCGGAATCTTATCATGATAGTTTCGTACAAAAAATTTGCTGGCGATGCCTTATAGTCTTTCGAAGCCTTAGCTTCTACCCATTTTGTGCAGTAATCTATTTTGTGTTCTCTGAGTTGCTAGCTGGAATGGGCCTACAAAGTTCATACCCCATTTTTGGGAATGACTCAAGTGGTAGTATCAGGGTGTGGGGGATTCTGTCTACATCATTTTGGCTACCCTAGCCTCTGGCACATGTCACACTCCTTTGCAAACTTGTGGGCATCTTTCAATGCTATCGGCTACCATAGTCCTACTTGAAATGCTTGGGCCTACAAAGTTCATACCCCATTTTTGGGAACGACTCAAGTGGTAGTATCGGGGTGTGGGGGATTCTGTCTACATCATTTTGGCTACCCTAGCCTCTGGCACATGTCACACTCCTTTGCAAACTTGTGGGCATCTTTCAATGCTATCAGCTACCATAGTCCTACTTGAAATGCTTTTGTCTCGTGACCCTCCAAAAAAGTGGCCTCCACTTATCCCTTGATGTGCCTCTACTAGCACAGCTTGCTGTTTATGCTCAAGGACACACCTTCTTAGAATTTGATCAATGCCCACCTTGTATAGTTGTCTTGCTGCCCACCATGAAAAACTTGCTCCAAAGAGTCAGATTCTTTCTCAATGTCTAGACATATACTCTGGAAAGGACAAGTTGGAGAGGAATTGCAGCATCTCATCATACCAGTTGGGTCACTCTCTATCTATGATGAAGAGGTGAGCATCTGGGAAGTTAGCCTCCACCCCATCTGGAGTTTCTCCTTACTCCAGTCTAGACAAGAAATCTACCACTGCATGTTTGTTTCTTGGGGTGTGCTTGTGGCAAACTCAAAATCTTGTAACAACAACATCCATTTGGCTAACTTTCTTACCAGGTCTGGTTTGTTTACCACATGTACAAGAGTGTTTTGTGGTCCACTTGAAATTCAAAAACATTACATAATAGATAATGCATGAATTTCTTGATTGAGTAGATAATCCCCAATGATTCCTTTTCTATGGTGGAATAGTTCCTCTCTGGCTTTGACAGTCTTCTGCTTGCATAGTAGACCGGTCAGAACTAGCCTTCATGTGACTCTAACATCAAAGCACTTCCAACGAAAAAATCAGAAGCATACACGAATACATGGAACACCATATCAAAATTTGGCGTTGAAGAATATGTGCCCACCATGATAGTATCCGCTTTAGATTCTAAAATTCCTCTTGATGATAGAATCATGACCAGACAAATTCTACATCCTTCACAGTCAGACTGTATATAGGGGTATTGCTAAATTTTCTAGGAACCTCATGAATTTGTTGTTCCATTTGATCAATCCAAGGAATCTGGCTAGCTCCTTGCAGTTCTTGGGTGGTTGCAGTTTTACAATTATCTCAACCTTTGTTGGATCTACTCTGCTAGTCCTTCTGCAAAAACTATGTGCCCCAAAAATAGAGATCTGCTCGTGATAGCAAAAGCACACTTAGCTAGATTGAGGCTCAATCTGGCTATTTTATACTTCTCCAGACACATCATCGAGTGCTTTATGTGGTCTTCATTATTTCCAAACACACTAAAATCATCCACAAAGACCATCACGAAGGTGGTTAAATATTCGTAAAATATTTGTTGAACCGTTCTCTAGAATGTGGCGGGAGCATTCTTCAGCCCGAAGGTCATGACATTGGAGGCGAAAGCCCCCCATTATTACAAAGGCTATTTTCTCCTTATCCTTTGAAGCCATGCACACTTGGTTTTACCCATTGAGCCCATTCAGAAATGAGTAAGTGTTATGTCTTGCTACAACATCCAGTAGAGAATCTATGAATGGTAGAGGAAATGGATCCGATATGGTGGAGACATTCAGTTTGCGGTAGTCCATAGAGACTCTAAGATTCCCATTCAACTTCAGGAAAATCATTTTGGGTGATAGCCATTCTTCTCTGTCAACCGGATAGATGAATCCCACCCTCAATAGCTTATCTATCTGCACTTTGACTTGCTTGGCGTAGTTAGGGTTCATTCTATACTACTCTTCCTGATAGGAATTGCATCCTCCTTTAGATTGATCTTGTGGTGATAAAAGCTGGGATTAATTCCTTTTATGCTAGAGTAGTTGCATGCAACATCCTTGTAGGATCTCAACAGCTCTAGGAGTCTTCCTCTAAATTCTTGATTTAGTTTTATGCTGACTTTGACTGGTCTTCTTTGTGCTTGAGCGTAACCATGGCCTTGTCCTGGCTTAGCCTATATTTCTAGCCTATATTTCTGCCATCCTGTGTCCTGAGTGTCTTCCTCCTCTTCCTTTGTACTCTTTTCATTCATGATCACCTTAGGATGAGCGACCAAGACTTCTGGATTGTATCTCTGGTATAGTCCACTCAATCACTCAATGTCTACTTCAACATGTTTGGATTTTCTTTCAGGATTTGCTCTTCTTCATGATCTATCACCCCTTCTAAGTAGTTTAGGGCTTCTACATGCAACGGTTGGCTAGCCAGATTTAACTTCTCTTTCCTTGCAACCGAGATGCATACCTTGTTTTTACCTCTTCGGATTGTAATCATGTTCGTATCCCACTTGTGCTTGATTCTTTTACTTTTGAGCCACAATCTTTCTCCCAATAGCATGGGATATGCACCTACAATCTCAGTCATCTTCAGGACTATAAACACGGCAGTAAACATGCATCTTGCCACCTTAATTTATTCTCCCTGGATGATTCCAACTAGTTGGACTCTTCTCTGATCAGCCATCCAAATCTGGAATGGAGCAGGCTGCATATTTGTGATTCCTAGCTTCTTGGCCAAGCTATCTAATATTATATTTACTCTTGATCCTCCATCCAGGATGACTCTTGACACTGTATCCCTTCTGATTTTTATGGTCACCTCCAAAACGACTGTGTCATAGTCTTGGACTGTTTCCACATTCTTGCCGGATTCTTCATTTCCTACACTAATCTTTCACTTAGCACTATGGCCTAGAGCAACTTTTGCTTACGAGATTCAACATTTAATCCAATGTGATGTTCAGCTTCATCTTTCTGAGATCCTCAAGTCATATTCCTCCACAGGGTTACTACTCCTCACCTTGTCACACTGGAGATACTCTGGTCTCTATACACTTTTCATTCTTCCTCGTTTGCTTCTGTTTCTTTTTCATGACCTTCCCTTGTCAGTTTTCTTATCTGCATGTGTTCTGGATTTCTTTCCATTTTCTTTTGCAAGACACTTCTACTACTCTGGGATGTAATGGGCTCCAGTTGGCACTTCGGTATATTTTCTTTTGTGAGATCCTCACCCTCTTTGCGCGTTGAACTCTAGAGTGCTAGCAATGGAAGTAGCAACCTCGCGTGTAGGGCAGAGCTTCCCACTCGGGGCCTCGCCCACCATGAATGTCCGGACAAGAGACTATCCCTCGGTTCTTCTAAAAACCGAACCCGAAAAAAACTTCCCTCGCCCAGAAAGCATAGGCGATTCCTCCACGAAAATCTTCTAACGTAGTTAATAGCCTTAACTATCCTTTGTATTCCGACGGAACCCGCGGTTCACATAGCCGGATCAAAGGAGGAACTTGAACTTGGTTCATAGAGACCAACACTTTTTGCCCATCAAAAGAGGCACAACCGTTGATTCTTTTCCATAGAACAAGGATTATCCTGTGACTTCAACTATTGTAACTTGAACAGAATTGAATTCTACTATAGGAATCCATCAATCCAGCCTAACCCCATCCAATCCCACGGCTTAGCCAACCGCCCAACCACTGTATTGATAGGATCCATTATAAAAATTTGGTCATGTTTTGTCCCGGGTACTAGGGAAAGTGTTCCCAGGTGTTATATGCACATTATGTGTGCATATACTAGGAGGCTAACCCACATTAGGCTTGTGAGCATGGGAGCATGGGAACAAGCTCTAGTGGAGCATGGGTTAGGAATAACCTTAAGGGTTAAGGTTAGGGTCAGGCATCCAAGGGTCACACATGGGAAATGGAAAGTCAAGAGTCACTTGAGGGCCCTCCTATATAATAGGGGCATGGGGCACACTCAAGGGAGGCTTGGGGGGCTTGGAGGCTTAGGCTATGGTCTCTTGTGTAGAGATCCATATCTACTCACCTACCATTTCACACTATAGCTACATGCTATTGGATTGGAGTTATACCTCTTGATGGTATAGGACATCAAGGTAGAGGTATGATGTATTTCATTTATAATTCATATGTGCATCCCTTGGGCTCAGGGGTGGTTGGGTGGTTGAGTTTATGCCTGATTTATGCATGTTTATGCATAACAATTATCTAGAAGATCTTAGGGTTTTAACAGTGGTATCAGAGCAATTGCTAGTTAATTGTTGATTTTTTTGAAGTAAATTTTAATATTTACTAATAAAATGTTATTTTGTTGATTTGTGTTGATGATTTATATGTAGATCATTGATATGGCAATTGGAATGCGTGTTACTACAATTCAATGGACGAATTGACGTTGCGAGGGAATTCCGTGAGTTTAATGCTATTTTTCCTATTTTTTATGGTTTAAAATAAGCATTAATGGAAATTTTTACAAAAATACCACATATTTTATTGTGAATATTTTTGGTAGAATGGATTCCCTAAATTTCTAAAAATTTTACGAAATTTTTTCTAATTTTTTAAAGAATTTTTTAGAGCATTTTTATAGTTAAAATGTAAATTTTTAATACATTTTTGTGGGTTTTTCTGCGGGTATGCGATCAAATTTCTATCAATTTTCTACTGAAATGCAGTAGGGGATAGCATGTTGATGCATGAAATGCTCTCCCATGGGTGTGGGACCCTCTCTGCCTCTCAATTCTATTTTTCCCGTGTAAATTTCTCTTAAAAGGGATTTTTTTAATATTAAATATTAATCATAATTAATATTAATTATAATTAAGTAAAAATTTAATTAAAACCTTAATCAAAAGATTAATTAAGATTAACCTCTCTGTTAACAGAGAGAGAAGAGATGGGAGGAGAGAGAATGAAAGGGAGAAGAAGAAGAGGAAAGAGGGGAGAAGAGAGAGGGAGTTTCTCACTCTCTCCCTCTCTCATTCTTTGCGCGCAGACAGGGGAGGGGGGGGTTCGTTGTAGGCGGCGAAAAAAATCGCCCCCCCCCATAAAAATTTTATATAAGCTTTATATTAAAGCTTATTGATATAGTTTTTTTATTTTTAAAAAAATGAGTTTTTTATTTTAAAAAAAGCTTTTGAAAATGTTTAAGAAAAAGCTTGAAAAAAGCCTAAAAATTATGAAAAATTATGGGATTTGAGGAAAAAATCTCTAGAAATTTCTGAATTTTTTTTCTCTTAAAATTGTTTTTGGCTTTTCATCTTTCAGAAAACCTTTGGCTTTCCGTTTTCCCAAAACCTTTTGGCTTTCCGAATTCTGGAAAATCTTTTGACCTTCCGTATTCTGAAAACTTTTGACCTTTCATATTTCAATTTTTTTTGTCTTTTCAATTTCCCGAAATTAGATAGATGCGGGTTATTCGCATATTATTAATATGATTGTACCTCGTATTAGTAGTTATATCTGCTTGGATTAATTCTAAACGATGTTTTCATGATGTTTTACCATTGTTTAGCTGTTCTTTTTGGACATGTTCCTTAATTTCTTTTGATGGCTATAATCTGCGTTCAAAGTGTGTTTCACCTTTGACACTTATGTATCTAGGTGAGTTATTTTTCTACCCTAACTTTATTGTGTTTTGGGTAGTTATCATTAGAAAGGCACCAATAATTCAAAATTCTTTTCTAATGATGTACTCGACGATAAGGGTTATTCCTTGATGTAGTCTCAGGTATATAGAGACAGATTTTAGTATGTGAAAGTCTAGGATAAGGCCATCTTATTCCTTTTATATAGGATTTTATTCATATTTCCTAGATAGCATACTAGGGAGTTTTAAAATTGTTATGGTATGTATGGGTGGTATCATGGTGGTATGGGACGTTAGTGATCCCTCACATATATTATCTTATGGGATAATTTGGGCTCAAGATTTTTGCTTTGCTTACATCACTTAGCATGTTGACCTCAACATTCAAAGACAATGTCATTTTCTCATTCACTAGAAGTTATATTGTGGGCATTCTCTAGATAAACTTCTTTTATCTATAGCCTACATGTTTTGATGAGGGTAATCTCGTCGACATTTTCACTTGTTGAAATCTCTTTCTTTAGAGTTCAAACAAGTTTATCTTGTTGTGGTTTGGATAAGGAAATTTGGATTCTTCCTTTGTTGGCATTTCTTTCTCTAGTTCCGTACTTTAGGTGATTTATATAGTCAACCTGATGGTTTACAGATGGACATATGTGACTCATCAAGACACTGATGACTCTCTATGTTGATAGGGTAACTCGGGATGTCTATTATTCCATATGCAGATGAGGGTATGTCGGGGCACCGATGAATCCCTGGTTTTTGCTGTTATAATGCCATGTTTTTCTACTTTATTCCGAATGGTTTACAAAACAAGGAAGTTACTTTGAATGGGAATTGCTCTGATCATCCGTAGTCTGATGGGCAAACATAGCATATGAATCAGATTATAGAGTATATGCTTCATGCATATGTCTCTAGAAAATCATCATATTGGGAAAAATATCTTCCAATGATGGAATTCGCCTATAACAGTTTTAAATATACGGCTATTGGTTTTAGTCCGTGCATACTTATGTATGGGTATCAACCCAGCAATGTATGGTCAGCACCCTCTAGGCTCCTTCGTAGGTGACCTAGCGCTTCACTCATAGGTCGCTTCCTTGGCCCCTCATCCACCGTATCGAAAGCTCACCATTTTAACTGAACCGAGGCGGGTCAAGACCTCGACCGATCTTGCCATGCGAGACGTCCTTCTTTGACTCTCCATCAGCTGAACACTTTCCACTTAGGTCCCCGACCTCATTCCACAAGATAGTCAAAATGCTTCCCCCCAGCATTCTTGACGTAAAACAATCTTTAAAAAAACAGGTTTCACATACAAATACAGTTTTTAAGCAAAATTCCCATCATTTCACATCATTCCTCATCGTTTCTCATTATTCCACATCATTTCGCATCATTCATCATCGTTTCTCATTATTCCACATCATTTCGCATCATTCCACATCATTCCACATCATTTCTCATTATTCCACATTCGCATCATTCATCATCGTTTCTCATTATTCCACATCATTTCGCATCATTCCACATCATTCCACATCATTTCTCATTATTCCACATTTTTCCACATCATTTCACTTCATCTCACATCATTCCACATTCATTCACATCATCATACATCATTTCCACATTCATTCACATCATCCCACATCATTTCCACATCACTCCACACATCAACCCACATCATTCCCCGTCAATCCACATCACTTCACATCATTTCACACATCAATCTACACATTCCACATCCTTCCACACATCACTCTACATCATTTCACATATCACCCACATCAATCCACACATTCCACATCCTTCCACACATCACTCTACATCATTTTACACATCACCCACATCAATCCACAAATTCCACATCCTTCCACACATCACTCTACATCATTTTACACATCACCCACATCAATCCACACATTCCACATCCTTCCACACATCACTCTACATCATTTCACACATCACCCACATCAATTCCACTTTCTACAAACAAGATGGTCTCTTTTTGCTTTGAGCGAATCAAGTTTGATTATCAACTTTCCTTGATCTAATTATCAAAATCTTTGTTCCCTAATCAACCAAGTTAAAAGTACAGTTACTCTACTTTTCATACTGACAAAACTTTCTAAGTCTCAGCCATTACTTGGGTCAGTTAAAGGTAACTTTTTCTCGACTCAATTCAGTTAAATCTAAATTTTCGTTCACCTTTGAATCCTCGATCCTTTCAAGAATTCTAGATTCCTTTCCATGGAATCTTGGAATAGTCAATCACACAAGTATTTGCATTCATCCAACTAAGCATGTTTCTGGTCCTTTTTTTGGGAAATCCCTTTTCTCGTTCAGAATGTACCCAAGATTCTATTTTTCGAGAATCTAGATGTGTACATAATTCCAAAAGTTAAATGTGTTCATGATTCCTCTTTCTGATTAAAATTTATCCATGCTTTCTCGATGCATTCCTATGAATATTTTCACATTCTTTTCTCGATTTTCCCAAAATAAAATATCATGAAAATCCTCTTTTAGCATAAAATACTTATGCACACCTACTAATTCCTTTTTATCTAAATGAATTATACTCATAATCATTTCCATAATTCTCATAAATTAAATGAATCTAGAGAATTTGTGCATAACCTTCTTTATTCTTCTAGCAAATGAATAATGCTCAAAACTCCACTTTTAGCATAAAATCTATTATGCATAAATTCATCCTCTGATGATATAATTTTTTCCATAGCTTCCCCACATTTTCTATGAAATGATAATACTCCAAATTCCACTTTTAATATAAAATTTATTTATGCATAAATTTCATTTTCTAATGATAAAGATTAAATTCATTTTTATAATGATAAAAATTCTACCATAGTTTCCCTATATTTTCTATGAAATGATAATACTAAAAATTCCTCTTTTAGCATAAAATTTAATTTATGAATAAACCTTCATTTTCTAAATAAAATTTTGCCATAACTTCCCCGTATTTTCTATGAATTGAGAATGGTAAAAATTTCACTTTTAGTAAAAGGATTAGTTTATGCATAAACCTAAGCTTAAAAATAAACATTAACTCATCATCAATCAAGAAAATCATGGTTTTAAGAGGAAACCCATAAAATAAAATGCTTCCCAAGCATGAGGGAGGTTAGGAAGAAGATTAACAACAAAAAGAGAGTATAAACTTCATTGTTTAGGCTTACCCTTGGTTTGTTTGATTCTTTACCTTGTAAAAGTTGTGTGGACCTCAAAGAAAAGGCTTGGACACCAAGGGGAAAGGGTAATATTCAAGAGAAGAAGAGGTTTAGTGAAGCACCAAAGCTTCACAATGGAGGGCCAATGAAGAGGGAAGAGGAAAATACACTAAATTAAAAATTACACTAGCATAGAATTACTCTAAGATGAAAATACAAAGGAATAGGGGTCTATTTATAGGTGAGGGAGGCCACCAACCAAGTCCAACTAGAATCTAGAGGCTTCCAGCTTGAGTTTGATCCAATTTAGACAAGTTTTGGACCAGTTAGGCCCGCTTTTCTGATCTAGTTTGAAAGATGTGAGAGGAGAGATGAAAAATCTCATTTTTTGATTAAAAAACTGGAGGTAATGATGAGATTCTAGGTGCCTCCTTCATGATCTCCACTCACCCTCATGAGGTGTCAAAATTTTATTTTTTAACTAATAAATTTCCATTTTTTTACTATTAAGTGCCTGTACTAGTCAACTGTTCATCTTATGTGAGAATTTACTCATTTTTGGTAGATTTTCTTTTATTCTTACATTTTTCTTATTCTAACACTTGTATTAACCCTATTGGCCCTTTAGAACACTCTTTGGACCTTAATCCATAATTTTCTGAAAATGGGTACCCTTAGGCTAAGGTGTATAGTGCACATTTCAATTAATTTCTAATGCACATTGGAAAATGCTTTTTAAACTTCTGTTTCAGGGGATCTCTTCCTATTGACTGGAAGAAAATACTTATCCAAAAATATTTTAAAATTGTATTATCTCTCTCTAGAATATCTTCTCTCTCTATACCAAAAACAAGGGAAAATAATGTTTTCTTGCATTCTGAAATAGGGGATGATTACAGGGGACTGAGAGGAGAACTAATACATCTTTTTGGGACCTAGGAGGAACCTTACATTCTGAAATAGGGGATGATTACAGGGGACTTGTCCTGTCCAGATCCATGTCAGCATGCTCACTCAAGAGATAGCTTTCTTGCATTGTCTACACCATTCCTAGTGTACTCTACACAAGCTTGGTGATTTTCTCTTGGACCCTCTACTGCCTTACCCACTGTTCTGGCTTTTGCTTCTGTTTTGGCTTGGAATTCTTGCCTATCATCATCTTGACAAGTCCTTGAAATCTTGTCACAGCCATCACTATTGGTGAGTTTTCTTATTGTTTTCCTGCCCATTGATCCACTGTTACCATATTCACCATTGCATTATCTCCTACTACGTTTGCCTCTCTTTGGAGCCTTGCCTCTTGTAATTATTTCTAATGACATTGTAATATGAGGCAATCATTTTGTCTATACCGTGACATATCAGCTCGACTCCCGTGTGTCTATTTCTTCCACTTCCTCTTACATAGGGTTATTGTTTTGAGGCCCAGTGGTGGCGACTTGGTTGTGTTGATAGCTCGAACTGTTATTGGGCTAATGCTTCTGTCTTTCCCCACTACTCTTAGATTCCTATTCCGAGTGATGTAAAAACACATGTCAGGGATGTGGTTGCTCTTTCCACAAGATAACGCATGGCTTCTTTGTGCTTGAAAGATCCATGTCCCCTCCGCGTAACGAATTCTAGGGTGCTAGCAGCGGAAGTAGCACTTCTTGCGGAGGGCAAGGTCCCTTACTCGGGGCCTCGCCCACGTATATCTGGACAAGAGACTAATCCCTCAGTTCTTCCAAAACCGAACCCGAAAAAACTTCTCTCGCCCAGAGAGCATGGGCAATTCCTCCAGGATATTTTTACTCTAACGTAGTCATGAGCCTTAACTAACTGAACTAATCTGACCAAACCCATAAGTCCCATAGTCAGATCAAGGAAAAGACGCACTTGGATCATAGAGACCAACGCTTTTTCCCTCATTGAGAGGCACAACTGTTGATTCTTTTCCATAGAACAATTTTTATCCGGGATTTACTTCATCTATCGTACCATAACAGAATTGAGTCTCATTTTAGGGATCCATCGGTCCAGCCTAACCCCATCCAGTCCCGTGGGTTAGCCAACTGCCCAACCACTGTAGTGATGGGATCCATTTAAGAATTTGGTTAGGCTTTGTCCTAGGTACTAGAAGGGAAAAGAGTCCCTAGCCGGATATTCATGCAAACTTAAAACTAGTCACACCACTTACACACCCAATATGAAATTGCCTATTTCACAGATTCAGCTATCTTTAAAACAATCTTTTAATGAAACTATAGTATCAGTGATCATAATCCTTCAAAATATTCAGTTGAATCCTAATTTCTAATTTTTCCTTTATCGGTGTACCTATGACATCATTGGCAACCAGAACGCTCACCACCTGTCCACTCAGGGGCCTTTTTGATAGTTCCTAGCTCATAGTACCCGACAATATATACACTTATAAAAATCAAATGGAATCTCCATTGAAGATTGGCAAGATCAACCAATAGATCCATATAAAAGAGCCATGGACTCATCCGTTGAGGACCAGCAAGGTCAATCAACCAGATCCATGCCCGAATTCAGAAAACAACTCTTACTCCTTGATCCAATATCTTCCACAATGCACGTATGGGTATCTTCGGTGACCCCCGAGAGCCCGAGCACCGTATGTTCGCAGGTCACCTAGCACTTCACTCATAGGCCGCTTCTTTAGTCCCTCATCCACACACCGTATCGGAAGCTCACCATTTACATCCAACCGGGGCTGGCCAAGACCTCGGCCGACCTTGCTACGCGAAACGTCCTCCATTGACTCTCCATCAGCTGTTGCAACTTTATCAGTTAGGTCTCCATAACCTCATTCACAAGATGGTCAAAATGCTTTGCCAGCATTCTTGACATAAAACAATCATTTAAAAACGGGTCATAAATACAGTTTTTATAATGAACTCTCATCTTTCTACATTGTTTCATATCAATCCACATCCATTTCATATATATTTCCATTCTCATCCAATCACATCATTTTCATCTCATCACATCTTTCCTCATTTAACCTCATCAGATCTCATCTTCTTGCATCTACCCATATCCACATCTCATCACATCACATTCATTCACATCTCATCCATTCATATCTACCCCGATCCACATCACATCACATTACATCACATCCATTTCACCTCACATCTATCCCGATTCACATCACATTCATTCATATCCATCATATTCATTCTCATCACCATCCCATCACATATATTCTATTCACATAACATCACATCACATCACATCTATCCACATCATATCTCATTCATACACATCTCATCTCATTCATCCACATCCATCCAATCGTTCACATTGATAGCCGTTTTTTCGACTATCCACATTACCACACAGGGAGCTACCTTGGCTAAGGAAAATCACATAAACTCTTTGTCATAAATACCTTTTCACTGTAAATAGGCGTGTATGCGTTAGGGACTTTATCCATATCTTCTATATATTTTTATATTATTAAAAAAAAGTTTTTTGCTAGCTACTTATAAAAAATAAATAAAATTATTACGGCCCATTTTGTGTAAATATTTCATTTCATATAAGGGCCTAAATATGGGGGTCTCTATTTTCTCTAATTATGTAAATACTTCATTAGGTGTGTGTATTACAAAACCTAAGTATATTTTTATTTATTTATTATTATTATTATTTTCTTCATAATACTTTTTCCCTTAGACTATTTCATCTTTTATTCTCTCATCTACCCTAAAATAATGAGGGTCTCCCTCCCTTTTGACTTCCATAGTTTAGTATTTTTGTATATATTTTTTACTATTAAATAGTTTTTCATATATCAATTATTTTTGTATATTTTATTTTAGTATTTTTATTCACAATTAGATCTTTTTGTTTATTTTATTTTCCTATCATAATAACCATATTATCATGATATGTTGACTAGTTAAAAGTACTAGCTTGTTTTTTTCTTATTATATCTTTTATAAAATGAAAAAAATCTCCTCCATGCAAGTGTCCACATACACTTGAGTCTCTAAGGTCAAGATATGATGTATTGGGGGCTCACTCTTGGAGCTATCAAGAAATTCCACTAATGGGGACCCACACAAAGATTTTAAAAATTCAAAAAATACATGATTCTGCTGAAATGTTTTCGCCCACTTCCACTCCGAATTTGGACTGGTCATCAAGCAACAAAAGTTAGCTCGTTAGCTCAAGAATATGCTCAAATTTTTGAGAATTTTTGGAGCTAATGGCGGTGAGATATGAATTTTTTATTGGACCTCAGTCTGCCCACCTTTTGACAAGGTACACCTAGTCTCTTCTCACCTCCCTTACACATTCATCACCTACACACTTACTCATTCCTTTCTCACTCCATCAAACCTGCAAACTTCATGTCCTCTCTCACCCTCTTCACCTTTGCGCTCTCCTTCCATCTCCATTTGCTCTCATATCTACTCTACACCCATACCTCATCTCCATTTCTCTCCCTACTACTCCCATGTTACTAAATTATTTTCCCAATCTCAAAAAAATACATAAAAATTCAGCCTGACTGTATCATATTAACCTCTGCAAATATGGGTTTTTCATCTACAAAAAACCCCATGTTATTCACCCCAATCAACTTTTGTGGCGTCGAATGCAAGAAGGAGACCGGTGGTTAACTTAAAGATCTACACATGGGTGAGTCCAAGCTTCTTTGAGCTTTCAACCACACAAAGGATCTTTCCAAATCTTTACTCTTCTCACTCAACCTCTCAGCCCTTCTCACCCATTTGTACATTGTACTACTAACCTTTTATAGTGATTACTAACTACTAACCACTAAACATATGTAAATAAGCACCCACTCTACTACTTTTTGAGTAGGCATTACTACAAGTTATTTGCTCAAACCTCTACATCACACTCTCCTCTCACCTTCAATAATTATCTCACCTTGAGCCCACATCCATGTGACTCAAGGGATAAGAAGAGGCCCACTCTCATTTCAAAATACAAAATCCATAATCTATGATTTCTCATAATAAAATTGATTAGGCTTAATCCTAATTGAGGCTTCTCAAACCTATAAATAAAGCCCCTCCATTCCTTGTGGAGGGGAAAATTACACACATTGTACACCACTCCCAACTCTAGTGTGTAAGGAGATAGTGAACTTGTGAGCTATACATCAATACCTTTGATTGCATAGAAAAGCTTGAAGCTAGTTATGTCATTGTTAGGGCTTGAGTGATGCCATACTCCCTTATCACAATTGTATCTTGCCCTTGTTGCATAAATAAGATTAGTAATTTGGGTGCAATTGTGTACAAAGTCTTGGACTCCTACATCTCCAATGTTGATTTAGCAAAGCGGTCCGATGTTTGATTTAAGGTAAATTCGATCCTTGTATTTTGTGGTGTGATTTTATGCTTGGTGTGAGGTGAAAAAAAGAAAGAAAACCCAACCTCTATAGCTCTTCCACCTCCCAAACTTGGAAACACTACCACGAACGGGGCACCACCAGCCACCGGCTGGAACACTCTCTCACCATTCGCCACCCACCCACACCATAAAGACAGCTCAGAACCACAATGAACAGATGATCATTCAGCAAAAAACATATACAGCATCAACCATGTACAACTCAACAGCAAATACACCAAAGACCAGGGCTCTGGCCAGGATTTACTGCCAAGGGAATACACCCTTGCGTCTGACAACCAAGCCTCTATCTCCCGATCTCTATAATCTCCAGAGGGTGCCCACACCAGCAACCCTTCTTCTCTTTCTCTGTAGCCCCCGGCTACTCTCTGTCCCCAGCTGCTACCTGCCAATTGTCGTAGGCGAGCCCACTGTCTCCAGCCCACACATCACCAGCTCTTCTGCAGCCAACACACAAAAAACCAAGGCTCTCTCTCTGGTCAGCATCCACGCACTGCCTGCAATCATCGCCCACACAAGACTAGCTACTCTCACCAGAAGGCGCCCACACCAGCTAACCTTCAACTCAGCAGCTCCCACTCTCTGTATGTCGTGACCAGCAGTCTCACCAACCACCAGAGCCTTGCACAATCCTCAGCACCACGAACCACTACTCAACGCAGCATCACCATCTGCATCCAGCCCAAGCCACATCACTCAATCCCTTCCTAACAGCAGCCCTCTCTTGCTGCTTAAATCACCAGCCTTACTGTCTCCCTCTGTAGCTATCACCTTTGCTTTCCTCAATCACTCCCGAGCTCCCCTGGTCATGCCTGTAGAACTAGCCCGGCTGTATACTTACATCACCAAGGCGCCTCCAGTTTCTCAGCTCTGCACACCAGCCTTCTATATCACCAACCCACATACGGCTTCCCCTAGCTTGTCAATTTTCAAGCTGCGCTCCCTTCACACCATACCGTCGCTTCTGCAAGTTGACGCTTACTTTGTCTTCATACGAGGAGGCTCCACTAGAGCACCTTTGGCTGCGCCCAGCCTTCCCTTGCACTTTGACGCCGGCAGCTCACATACACGGCCTAGAACTCTTCGCTCTCTCTCTCTACAGAATGACGAGGCCCCCCCAGTTCAACGCGGCGGCCACAGTCTCCACGTTTCTTTCCCACAAGCGGCATCCACCAGCCCTGCAACTGCAACTGTACCTGTCCCGGCACTTCACGCACACAGCCTAGAGTCTCCACAGTGCCTGCAGAACTCTAGCAAGGTCGTCGCCTTTTGGACCCCCCCTCAGTTTGCAGCCACTTCGCAAGGGCGATGACTCCACACAGCTCTCCCCTGTCTGCTCTGCTCTGCGGGGAATCTCTGTTGCGCCTCTGCCTTCTCTCAGTCACCCCCCGGGCATTTCTCTACAGCAATCCCTTCTTCTCATCGACCCCCGTCACCTTCTCGAAGCAGCCACCTCCCTCGCATCTTCCAGACGTTGAGCTGGCGGCCACCCAGCCTTCCATGTGGCCATTAAAACCATGGCCATGTGGATAATATATATATATTTTTTAAAAATCTTAATAATGGCCACACCCTCAATGGCTTCTCCTTCTCCTTATACTTTTCCAGAAGATACGGTGCCATAATCTTTCCTAAACAAGAGCTGCCCCCGGCCTCCGTCAGCTACATCATCAAACCAAACACAACCATTCCAGTCGTCGGTGCCCTGCATTTAGTAACCATCCGCACATCACACCGTTGCCATAAAAACTTCCAAACTCGAGCATCTTCTCCCAAAAAAAACACGTGCATAAACCAGCTCACGACAAAACCACTCGGCCTGTACACTTGCCAGGGCATTCAGGGCAAATTTTATTCACACACCACACGCACCATATGTACACTGACCCAAAATACCTTTCAGATTTTAGCCTGACATACTTTGCCCAACCCCTAGCCTGCTGAATCATTTATGATCAGCAGAAAGCATATGACCATGTTTCCCTCCGTCTATCCTTTGAGCATCATACAGTGTAACCAACACATCTCTGTTCCAAATGATCCAAGAAACTCTGTCATCCTCCCAAGGCATGTCTTGCCATCCCGCATCCCACAGCATAATACCAGAACCTCTGGAGACAAAGCTCCTGACATACACACCATCCTGCCTCATCTCAATCCCAAAATCCCTGATATGATCAACACCAATATTAGAGAACCAGCGAACCAATTCCTGTTGAGGGTAAAAATTGATGAAAGCTTCATCAAAAAAGACCTGTTGTACCATAACATTTTCCTATCCATCAGCATAAGAAACATCACCATCAAAACCAGCCACCACAGGCAAAACAAACTCCCCTTCAAAAGGCACCATTGCCAAAGCATCCACTTCAGTCCCTGTATCCTCATCTTCATCAAAACCACCAAGAAATTCATCCATTACAGCATCCATAGTCTCATCCATAACAGCAGCATCATTCAAAGTCTTCTGGTGTTTCTCTTCCTTCATAGCCTCAATTCTGGTCATGGCTTTCTTAACATTAATACACATCTCATCATCCAACTCCAACTCAGGCTCATCATCCTGCAGACTGTCTATATCCCACTCATCCCACATAGGTTCATTATCCAAAGACTTAAAAGCAAGCTCTTTCACATCACATGCATACCTTTGCTCATGATTCACTTGCACCTCCTCGCATTCCTCATGTATGGCTTCTTCTTGTTCAGCAACCTCATCACCAAGCACTTCCTCATCAAAAACCAGGGCATCCATCTCTGCATCCTCCTCACTGGATGAAGTATCTTCTGTTCCCTCACTAGTAGTGGTGCTACTAGTCGTATCATCATCACTCGAATCAGCTTCACTTTCCTCTTCATCATTGATAGGCTTCTGGTTATCCATATTAAACTGCTTCTTATCCCCTCTCCTGTCATATAGAGTAATAACCCCTTTCCTCCAATCTTGAACAGCCTTCACTGCTCTCAGCCATGGTCTTCCCAAAATGATGGGGAATGCACCCATTCCTACAGGCATAACATGACAATCCACAAGCACCTTCACATCAAAAGCTTCCAATTCTAATTCCTTGATCATACCTAGGCATTTGACCTTCTGATGATTGGCCAACCGAATTCAGAATCCAGACGCTTCAGTAAAATCAAGACCAAGCCTCTCCACAGCAGCTAATGTGATCACACAAATTTGTGCTCCACCATCTATGTATGCTTCTCCCAGATTCTTCCCTTTATACCAAACATTCACCACCACAGGACATATATCAGGCAACTCCTGAACAGATAAAACAGTCACTATCCCTTTGGCAGGCTCCTTCTCTCTCGGGTTCACAAGTCTTTTCCACTGACACTTCAAATTGGGAGCTAACTCTATCAATTGCCCAAAAGTAATGTTAGCCTTCCTTTCAGCCATGTCCTCCTGCAAACTATAGCTATCCTGCCCACCCCCTAGTGGAAAATCAGTTACCTGAAACTTCCTACGAGACTTCTGCTTCTGCTTGACCTTCACATCCCCTCCTTCCTTTACTTTTCCTTTCTTCTTACTAGGCCCTGCAGCATCTTTGCTTTCTCTTTCCTGTGGCATCCGTTTCCCCAAAGGCATCACATCCGCTTCTGCCTCCTTCGTCTTCTCAAGGGTGACCACATCTATCACCTTAGTTTTTCCCTTCTCCTCAGCTGTGATTCCACTGGCTTGCTTGATCCCTGATATCAATACCATAATCATTTGACCTGTCAGGTAGTTGTGAAGGTAGTGGGTACATATCACCACCCATTCGCTGAGGCTTATCACAATCTGTACTCAAATGACCAAGCTCACCACAATTCCAGCATGTAGGGATGAAATGACGGCCCCTACCGCGACCACGTCCATACCCTGCTTGTCCATCTCCCCCTTCAGGATTATTGCCTCGGCCTCTACCACGTCCACCACCTGTACTTCCCATTAAATTTAAGCTCAAATTCTTCATAAGATCAACCATCTGTTTCATATCCTGCCGCAATCCCTCATCAGACCTGCAGGAACCATAGGTACTCCCTAACTAGCTTGAGGCACCATCTGCATAGCTTGGGCTTCAGTGGGCTTCATCCTCTCAATCACTGCATTCATGGGTGTAGCCTCCACTCTACGAATCTCCGGCTGTGCTACAATTGGAATCATCCCCAGTTGATTCATCCGCTGCAATTTCCAGTCTTTTGATTTAGCAATTTCTACCGCATCCTCATAAGACCTCGGCTTCTTCAATTCCACTTTCCAGCGAATACTCCTCTTAAGTCCAGCTACAAACTTATTTTTCTTCATCATGTCAGGGGGTACCTGGTCTTCTCCCAAAGCCCTGCATAGAGTCTCCCATAGCAAAGAAAATTTCTTCAACACCATATTAGTGAATTTGGGAATTTCCCAATTCCCATTTTTGAATACTTAAAAAAGGGGACATGGATAACATGTTTGTAAGTTTCTCAAAACCCTATCATATGACCTATCATTGGAAAGCGCTTGAAAAATGGAATCTAAAGAGCTATAAAGCGCTCATTTTGGATTAGTGGTGTTCAAGTTATGGTTAATCCAAACTTTTGACCACGTGTCCCAAACTTGTGGGAAATTCCCATATTCCCCAATATGGTGTTCTTCATATAATCATCTATTGATTCAAACTCACCTTGTGTCAGAGCTTGCACCTCATGCCAAACCTTGTCGGGGTCTTCTAGCTTCTTGAACCTGTTGCTAAGTGCTGTCTTCAATCCATCCTCAGTCATCTCAATGCGTGGAACAGCATCCCTTAACGACTCCTCATAAGCTCTGTACCAGGTCCTCCCTTCAAGCAAATGCTCAGTAGCCGCAACACCTGTACCGACTCATTAATGTGGTTGCTTATACATGCAACCTCCATCCTTTCCAAGAATTCTGCCACATCCTCATTCGGACCACCATAAAACTAAGACATCATCTTGATCCCAAAACTTCACTTCAATCCCAACAAAAACCCAAACACCTTCCTTCAATCTCTCACTCTGGGGCATACACCCTCGTAAGAGAAATCCTGAGCTATCCTCAGTGGGGGCACCAGAAGGATGTGAGGTGAAAAAAAGAAAGAAAACCCAGCCTCTATAGCTCTTCCACCTCCCAAACTTGGAAACACTACCACGAACGGGGCACCACCAGCCCCACCGGCTGGAACACTCTCTCACCATTCGCCACCCACCCACACCATAAAGACAGCTCAGAACCACAATGAACAGATGATCATTCAGCAAAAAACATATACAGCATCAACCATGTACAACTCAGCAAATACACCAAAGACCAGGACTCTGGCCAGGATTTACTGCCAAGGGAATACACCCTTGCGTCTGACAACCAAGCCTCTATCTCCCGATCTCTATAATCTCCAGAGGGCACCCACACCAGCAACCCTTCTTCTCTTTCTCTGTAGCCCGGCTACTCTCTGTCCCCAGCTGCTACATGCCAATTGTCGTAGGCGAGCCCACTGTCTCCAGCCCACACATCACCAGCTCTTCTGCATCCAACACACAAAAAACCAAGGCTCTCTCTCTGGTCAGCATCCACGCACTGCCTGCAATCATCGCCCACACAAGACCAGCTACTCTCACCAGAAGGCGCCCACACCAGCTAACCTTCAACTCAGCAGCTCCCACTCTCTGTATGTCATGACCAGCAGTCTCACCAACCACCAGAGCCTTGCACAATCCTCAGCACCACGAACCACTACTCAACGCAGCATCACCATCTGCATCCAGCCCAAGCCACATCACTCAATCCCTTCCTAACAGCAGCCCTCTGTTGCTGCTTAAATCACCAGCCTTACTGTCTCCCTCTGCAGCTATCACCTTTGCTTTCCTCAATCACTCCCGAGCACCCCTGGTCATGCCTGCAGAACCAACCCGGCTGTATACTTACATCACCAAGACGCCTCCAGTTTCTCAGCTCTGCACCAGCCTTCTATATCACCAACCCACATACGGCTTCCCCTAGCTTGTCAATTTTCAAGCTGCGCTCCCTTCACACCATACCGTCGCTTCTGCAAGTCGACGCTTACTTTGTCTTCATACGGGGAGGCTCCACTAGAGCACCTTTGGCTGCACCCAGCCTTCCCTTGCACTTTGACGCCGGCAGCTCACATACACGGCCTAGAACTCTTCGCTCTCTCTCTCTGCAGAATGACGAGGCCCCCCCAGTTCAACGCGGCGGCCACAGTCTCCACGTTTCTTTCCCACAAGCGGCGTCCACCAGCCCTGCAGCTGCAACTGTACCTGTCCCGGCACTTCACACACACAGCCTAGAGTCTCCACAGTGCCTGCAGAACTCCAGCAAGGTCGTCGCCTTTTGGACCCCCCTCAATTGCAGCCACTTCGCAAGGGCGACGACTCCACACAGCTCTCCCCTGTCTGCTCTGCTCTGCGGGGAATCTCTGTTGCGCCTCTGCCTTCTCTCAGTCACCCCCCGGGCGTTTCTGTACAGCAATCCCTTCTTCTCATCGACCCCCGTCACCTTCTCGAAGCGGCCACCTCCCTCGCATCTTCCAGACGTTGAGCTGGCGGCCACCCAGCCTTCCATGTGGCCATTAAAACCATGGCCATGTGGATAATATATATATATTTTTTAAAAAGCTTAATAATGGCCACACCCTCAATGGCTTCTCCTTCTCCTTATACTTTTCCAGAAGATACGGTGCCATAATCTTTCCTAAACAAGAGCTGCCCCCGGCCTCCGTCAGCTACATCATCAAACCAAACACAACCATTCCAGTCGTCGGTGCCCTGCATTTAGTAACCATCCGCACATCACACCGTTGCCATAAAAACTTCCAAACTCGAGCATCTTCTCCCAAAAAAAACACGTGCATAAACCAGCTCACGACAAAACCACTCGGCCTGTACACTTGCCAGGGCATTCAGGGCAAATTTTATTCACACACCACACGCACCATATGTACACTGACCCAAAATACCTTTCAGATTTTAGCCTGACACTTGGCAGCTTGAGGGCCTGTTTTTGATTTGTTGCCTTTCAATCCATGGTAAGAGGGTTGTATGGTGAGAGGGCTCCCGTAACCTTAAGACCATGTGCATACCGACAACAAAATCAAGCTTATATTGTCTCTCTAAGCTCTTCTACAAGTTTGGTGTGCATCTATTTGTGTTATGCTAGTCTCCTCCACACACAATATCATATGTTTATGAGTGTTTGTTGATGGTGGGTGTGCCTTTTGATTGATGTATATGGTTAGCTTGTATTGATTGGCTACAAGGAAAGATCTTTGGTGTCCTAGTTCACACACATAACTAGGTGGTGCCCCTTTTCTTGTTGAGTATGTGGTTTTGGGGTTCTTTATGTTTGTGTTGCATTGTGCCCCAAGCCCATTGAGTAACACGGGAGCCTTGAGGAGTGCTTAGAGGTCGCTCTTCTTGTTGCCCGCCCCGAACTGCCTCAACATGTATGACTACCCACATCTATCCATACATTCACATTTATCACTTCACATACATTCTTCACATACACATCCATATCCATTCTTCACATACACATCCACATCCATTCTTCACATACACATGCACATCCATTCTTCACATACACATCCACATCCATTCTTCACATATACACATTCACATCCATTTACTTCACATCTCATCCACATTCATTCACACCTATCTGATTCACATGACATCTCATCACATCTATTCACATCACATCACATCTCATCACATCTATTCACATCACATCCCATCCATCCATTCACATCTATCTGATTCACATGTCATCACATCTCATTCTAGTATAAGACAATCCTTTAAGAAAACAGGGTTTCTATGCAAGTTTCCAGTTTGATTTTCTTTTGAATACAAGGGGTATTTCTTGAATCAGTATCCCAACAAAACTTCTTGATTGGAATTCTGAATTTCATACCAGAATTCCTCGAATTCTATAACCTTGATCCACAGATCAATTCGAAGGGTCTCAAACTTAGTTTCAGATTTGGTGGGAGTTTTGAATGTATTTTTCTAAACTGATCACACCTTCTTTCCTCGAAACTGACGAAAGAGTTTGGTCTTGGTCATAGTCTGATTCAAGGTTTGAGTCGGATAAGATTAAATTTCCTGAACTATCTTTCTCGAAAAGTTTTGATAATTCAGTTACTATTTTATTGAATTTCTTTCTTTGAAAATTCACTTAACTGATTTCTAAATTAGTTACGAATTCCAATGAGGAATAAATTAATCATTTATCTGAATATTTTGATCTCGATAGATTTCTTGAATTTTCTTTTTACAATCGGTGTGAATATAAAATGATAGAATTTTCTCTCTTAGAGTATTTAATTATTCATTTATCAAATACTCATAGAATTTAAACATAGAATTTAAGAGAATTCTAATTTTGATATAAAAATTCTTTATGCATCTATTTATGCATAAAAATCAACTTCAATGGGAATAACACTTTTATTTAAAAAATCCTTTTATGCATAAAATCAAATTTAATAGGAATAACACTTTTAAAATAAAAAGAATTTCTTTATGCATCTATTTATGCATAAAAATCAAATTTTTTAAAGAATAATATTTTTATAATAAAAAAATTTTCTTTATGCTTCTTTCTATGCATAAAAATCAAATTTAATAAGAATAACACTTTTATAATAAAAAAATTTCCATTATGCATCTTTCTATGCATAGAAATCAAATTTAATAAGAACAACACTTTTGTAATTAAAAAAATTCCATTATGCATCTTTAAATTTAATAAGAATAACACTTTTATAATAATAAAAATTCCTTTATGCATCTTTCTATTCATAAGAATAAAATTTATTTAAGAATAACACTTTTGTAATTAAAAAAATTGATTATGCATCTTTCTATGCATAGAAATCAAACTTAATAAGGATAACACTTTTGTAATAAAAAAATTCCATTATGCATCTCTCTATGCATAGAAATTAAATTTCATAAGAATAACACTTTTATAATAAAAAAAATTCCTTTATGCATCTTTCTATGCATAAAAATCAAATTT
The DNA here is from genome assembly GCF_041138505.1 of Cibotium barometz. NCBI lineage: Eukaryota > Viridiplantae > Streptophyta > Polypodiopsida > Cyatheales > Cibotiaceae > Cibotium > Cibotium barometz. The sequence goes on from NC_141070.1 coordinate 16,653,358, forward strand.
AATAAGAATAACATTTTTGTAATAAAAAAATTCCCTCATGCATCTTTCTATGCATAGAAATCAAATTTAATAAGAATAGCACTTTTGTAATCCTTTACGCATAAAAATCAAATTTAATAAGAATAACACTTTTGTAATAAAAAATTTTCATTATGCATCTTTCTATGCATAGAAATCAAAGTTAATAGGAATAACACTTTTATAATTAAAAAAGTTCCTTTATGCATCTTTCTATGCATAAAAATCAAATTTAATAAGAATAACACTTTTGTAATAAAAAAAATCCATTATGCATCTTTCTATGCATAGAAATCAAATCCACTAATCTCAAGTGATTTGCTGAAGTCATTATCGTCATTCCAGTTACGAACGTCATTCACAGGGACTCGTCCCATTTATCCTCATTGTGGTTTTGCTCAGCTTATCGCTTTTCAACCAAAATTCAGGAATCATCATTTTTCAATCAAAATCTAAATCAACTCATCAGTTCTTAACCAGAGTTTTAAAATCATATCAACCACATTCGAATTCATCATCTAGATAGCATTGTTGCTTATAATTTCAAGGTCTTAGATTTACTCTTAGAGCTGTAGTTATAGAGCTGTAGTTATAGATTTACTCTTAGAGCTGTAGTTATACCCTCGGTATATACGGGTAGTCACGGTCCTTGGAATTTTAAGGTAAATACCATCATGTTGCCTCAAGCAAGTCAAGGATTCCATACAATTGCAGTACTTCCATTTGAGGACCCAATTACCTATTTATGAATCTTCATTCTGAATATCAATTTGTATGAATTTCATCACACAATTACAACCTTTTACTACTACTTCATAAATTTTTGACATTTATGGTTTCTCGGTTGATCCACTTTAGCCAATTCGCTCTGATACCAGCTGAAAGATCCCTATCCCCTCCGCACAATGAATTTTGGGGTGCTAGAGCAGTGGACGTAGAGCTTCTTGCGTGGGGCAGGGTCCCTCACTCGGGGCCTCACCCATGTATATCCGGACAAGAGACTAATCCCTTGATTCTTCCAAAACCAAACCCGGAAAAACTTCTCTTGCTTCGAAAGCACGGGCGATTCCCCCAGGATATTTTTACTCTAACGTAGTCATGAGCCTTAACTAACTGAACTGACTAAACCCGTAAGTCCCATAGTTAGATCAAGGAAAAGACTTGCACTTGGATCATAGAGACCAACGCTTTTTTCCTCATTGAGAGGCACAGCCATTGATTCTTTTCCATAGAACAATTTTTATCTGGGATTTACTTCATCTATCGTACCATAACAGAATTGAGTCTCATTTTAGGGATCCATCAGTCCAGCCGTGGGTTAGCCAACCGCCCAACCACTGTAGTGATAGGATCCATTTAAGAATTTGGTTAGGTTTTGTCTCGGGTACCAGGAAAAAGAGTTCCCAGGTCCCCTAGCCAGATATTCATGCAAACTTAAAACTAGTCACACCACTTATACACCCAATATGAAATTGCCTTTTTCACAGATTCAGTTGTCTTTAAAACAATCTTTTAATGAAACTATAGTATCACTGATCATAATCCTCCAAAATATCCGATTGAATCCTAATTTTAAATTTTTCCTATGGCATCATTGGCAACAACCAGAACACTCATCACTTGTCCACTTAGGGACCTTTTCGATAGTTCCTAGCTCATAGTACCCGGCAATATATATACTTATAAAAATCAAAATGGAATCTCCATTGAAGATCAGCAAGATTAACCAACAGATCCATATAAAAGAGCCATGGACTCATCCGTTGAGGACCAGCAAGGTCAATCAATCAGATCCATGCTCGGATTCAGAAAACAACTCTTACTCCTTGATCTAATATCTTTCCACGACGCACGTGTGGGTATCTTCGGTGACCCAGAGCCCGAGCACCATATGGTCAGTGTGAGGCAGCTCAAGAACACAAGTAGGCCACTATAGCTCGCCGACTCACCACCTTCAGAACACTCACAAATACAAGGGGCACCACCAGCTTCTCTAGCTGGAAAGAAAAATCTCTCTCTCTCTCTCTCTACCACCCAGAGATACCCAAAGAAAGGCAGTTTCAACAGCTCACATATTTCATTATAAAAGCCTTTTATCTGTCAGCAAGGCTAAGCCACTCACATATCACACAAACCCTGTTTGTCCATTTACAAGGGGTGATCCATCACCATAGATTTTATCAAATGACAAGCTTCGACCACTCATCCTCGCATTCTCCTTTTATCATACACTCACAGCAAACAACTCACACACACACTGTCCACAGCTTCTCTTGGTCTCACACCAGAGGCCTCAAAACAAAACGGTCACCTCCCAGTAAAAAAGCCAGCAGTTTCTTTGGTTACCAGCATGAACCCTGGCCTCTGCTTTCCACGCCTGCAGAGCAGCTCGACCAGCAGCCTCAAACTCACCAGCCTCAGCTTCTTTTCACACTGCTCTCGACAGTTTCCCTGGCGTCTCTGCAGAACTTCACCTAGCCCAGCTTCTCAATTGCCAGCCTTACCTGTATCGGCAGCTTGTGTAGCCAACTGCAGCGCCTTACTCCACAAGGCTGCGCCTTCTTTCATAAGCCTGCGGCCCCTTCACAATCCCCAGCAGCCGGCCCTGCCCAAGGCGGCCTTCTTTACACCTCTGCAGTACCTTCAGTCCTTGGTAATATACGAGGCGGCATACACTTGCCTCCCTCTGACTGCAATAGTACCCGCCCGGCTACCCACAACTTCGAGGCGGCCGCACCACCTCACAAAAGGCGTATCTCCTCTATCCTTGCTGACCACGGCAACCCTACGGACACTTCCTTCGGCTGATGCCAGCACCCGTCAGCTTTCACAGATGCAGCCCTCCACTGTCTAGGCGGCTCCACTTCACAAGGCGGTCCTCAGCAAGCGATCTCCCCAGCGTCTCTGCCAGCCCCTTCTCACCTACGTGGTAACCACTTCTCCTCCAAGTTGCACCCGTCTCCACGCTTCAAGGCGGCCACCCAACTGTTCTCTCCGCAGCGCCACAGCAAGCTTTTCTTCTACTCGGCAGCATCCCCCTCTTTTTTTTTCTTCTCCGGCTCTTTCTCCTTTTTTTGCGCCTGCAGAACACCCCTCCGTCTTGCATACTCACCGCCAGCCTTTAGCGGCCACCTTCCTTTACATTTTCGCCACCTTCTAGATGTCGAGGTGGCGGCCCAAAAAAGCTTCCAAGTGGCCCCAATAATCTTGGCCATGTGTATTATATATTCTTCATTTATTTTAAGCTTCAAAATAATGGCCACCACTTACAATAACCTCTCCTTCTCCTTATGCTTCGGGTCATCGCACCGCGCCCACTAATTTAAAAATGAATGCGAGAGCTGCCCACAGCCTCGTCATCAGCATCATCATTACCAAGACGGCCATTCCAAACCTAAAAGATTCTCAAAACTCAAGCATAAAAGCAATTTATATTTTGCTGGCGTCCCTTGTAAATTCAATATTTACAGTCTGAATTGAGCTCTCTCCACATGAACCAGCATATCTACATTTATTTTCACCAGAAGCTCATCAAGACCCATCATTAATATCCTCATGCTCTTCCACCTCTTATTTACACACATCCCAGACACCTTCTTGACGACTAAAAAGCTCATACAAATAAAAACTCCAAGTCTCCAGCAACTGTTCCGAAGAAAAATGCATTCACTAACTCACTCCAAAGCCATTCCGTCTGTACACTTGCCAGGGCATTCAAGGCAAAGTTTTATTACACACCACGCATCCCATATGTACACGGACTCAAAACATCTTTACAGAAAAAAACCTGACATACTTTGCCCAACCCCCAGCCTGCTGAATCATTCATGATCAGCAGTAAAAAGCATTTCAAGACCTAAATCCATATCTAAAAACTACCTTTCATCTGGAATCACATCTTCAGACACTGCATCCTACACAATCACCATCAAACGTGCATAATACTTCTTCAGCCTGTATCCATTTACCCTGGAAGCATGTAAAGTCCCATCTTAATCTGCCAATTGATAGGTGCCATTTGCAAATCCTTGCATCACCAAGAAGGGTCCTTCCCACTTAATTTGGAACTTCTTATGAAAGGAATTATCCAGCCTGCTATTATAACGTAATACCAAGTCATCCTTCATAATTCCTTTGCTTTTAATCTTCTTGTTGAATTTCTCCAGCGTCCTTGCCTGCATATCTTCATAATGCTTCAAAGCATTATCCCTGTTCAACTGTGCTTCTTGTAAACATAACAGCCGCTCTTTAAAGACATCTTTAGGCTCTTCCAAAAGCTTTTCCAACATTTTCACAGCTGGTATCTCCACCTCAATAGGCAATAAGGCTTCCTTCCCATAAACAAGATGAAATGGAGTGAAACCCGTACCAGTCTTAATTGCTGTCCTGTATGCCCACAAGGCAGCAGGCAACTCCAGATCCCAATTCTTGCCTTGTTGCTCTGTCACCTTGGATAAAATCTTGATCAATTCACCATTGAAACGCTCATTCAAGCCATTACACTGTGGATAGTAAGGTGTGGTAAAACTGCGACTGATCTTCATCTTTGTACACAAATAATCCATAAGCTCTGCTCTGAAACCTGGACCCTGATCAGAAAGCGATTCCAATGGCACACCAAACTTACAGCAGATATCCTGATATACAAACTTTGCCACCTCCTTAGCAGTAATTTGTTTCACTACTTTTGCTTCCGCCCATCTAGAAAGGTAATCAACTGCAGTCAAGATGTAGCACTTCCCTCGGCTAGTAATAGGCAATGGTCCCACAGCATCAATTCTCCATTTTTCAAAAACATCATAAGCAAGAATTGTCTTCCTCATTTCAAGCTTTAATATCCGTCTACTGTGAGCTTGGCATTGTTTGCATGACCTGCACCAATGATTAACATCCTTATGTACACTTGGCCACACATAACCTTCCTGCAATACCTTATGCAAGGTAATCTTTGAGGCAAAATGTCCACGGCATGCTCCTTCATGATTTTCCTTAAGAATTTTGTAGATTTCTTCCTTCCAAGGTACCCGTCGCATTATCAAATCAATTCCTTTTAAATACAAAGCATCACCAACCATCACATACCTTGCAGCTTTCCTGATGAAACCATATTTTTTTGATTTTTCAATACCATTAGGAATCATCCCTGTTAACAAAAACTCCTCATCAACATCCTGTAAATTCTCCCTGCCACAATAAAATGATGCATGAGCTTTAAGAACAAAAACTTCACCAATCATTCCCTGGGCTGCTTCATGAGCCTCCTCATTATGGCCTCGATCCACATGCTTGAGACTCCAAGCTTCAAATTCCTTCAACAGACCTTTAATCTTGAAACACATCTCCTTGAGTAACATATTCTTTGACTTCCAAACTCCCAATACCTGTTTTACCACAAGCAATGCATCTCCTCGAATGCGAATCCTGTGTACACCATGCTTCAAACATATTTGCAATCCAACTTCCAGAGTCAGATACTCCGCTTCATTGTTGCTATGTGCATCCACCTTAACACCCTTCTTAAAAACAAGGCAACCCTGTGGATCATAAAGCACCAAACCTCCTGAGGCTGCATCATGGCTTTTCCTGTAAGAACCATCAAAATATAATAAGTGTGCATTCACCAACTCAGCCGCGTCCTCAACTGGCTTCTTGATGGTTTCCTCTCTCCTTATATGTCAGTAGATCAGCTAAGGTAGCCCGGGTACTCTCTTCCATCAAGAATGAGAAAGTAAATTCCTGCAAGTCAATCACCCACTTCATCATAGCCTTAGATAAATGTGTGCCATTTATCAACTGAGGCAAAAAAGTGTAGCTCGTCAAAAACACAAAGGGGCGAGGCAACAAGTAATGGCGGAACCGCCTACATGCATACATCACACTAACCATAACAAGTTCCACTTCTGATAACAACCTTTCTCTGGCAAGTTTCACTCTGCTAGCACAGTAGACTGGTTGCATATAATGTGATTCTTTTCCCTTCTGTAACAACATAGCTCCAATAGCATCTTCACCCACTGAAGGATTGACATAAAATACCTGTTCCCAATTAGGCGCCTGCATTGTAGGAATAGCTCCCAACACCTCTTTCACTTTTTGGAAAACAACCTCACACTCCTCCGTCCAATGCAAAGGATCATGCTTTGCTGCTTGCTGCAAAGGATATAACAACTGTGAAGATAGAGAGATGAATCGAGCCATATACTTCACCTTTTGCACAAAAATAGCCAGTTGCCTTGTATTCTTTGGTGTAGGAAGAAGAAGAAGAGACTTGACTTTATCAGGATCTGGATCAATACCATTCTCTGAAATAACATGGCCCAAGAGCTTCACCCTCGGTTGAGCTAAAAAACACTTTTTTGGATTTAATTGACCACCACACTCATCATAATGCTGAAAAACTGTATCCAGCTTATCACAATGCTCTTGCCTGGAGCTGTATATACAAAAATCATCAATAAAATCCTTCACAAACTTATTCAAAAAAGGAGATAATACCCAATTTGCCCTTCTCTGATAGTAGGCTGGTCCATTCATCAATCCAAAAGGAAGAACTTTGTAGCAGAAACACCCCCACGGTGTAATGAAAGTCGTTTTGCGCTGATCTTCTTCTGCAATCTTTACCTAGAAATAACCTGAATACCCATCACAAACACTATACCTTTCATATCCAGCTACAGTATCTAAGATCTCATCCAAAAAAGGTAGGGGGTAAGAATCCTTCTTTGTAGCAGCATTCAAAGGCTTGAAATCCACACATATACGCCACCTGCCATCTTTCTTTGGACTCACCACTGTAGGACTTACCCACTCAGCTGTATCCACTGGTGTAATGAAACCTGCACTCAACAACTTATCAACTTCCTCTCTCAGGGCCTGCATTTGTTCTCGTCCCATCCTGCGAAGCTTCTGCCTAACTGTTTTTACACCTTCTTTCAATTCAATCCTCAAATCTGGCCCTTTAAATCCTCGAATCTCCCTATAAGAGGTGATGAACAATTCTGGAAAATGAGACAGCATATTAACATATCTAACCTTTTCTCCACTCGAGAGATCCGGGCTCAGCATTCCTTCAATCAGCTCTTGCTTCTTCTTCACTTCTATCTTTGGCTGCATTAATTCCTCGATTACTTCATATGACCCCATAGTATCTTCTCCCTCAGCACCCACTTCATGCACTTCTTTATCTTCATTACCTTCTTGTTCTGATATCAGAAAAGCCACATCTGCCTCTTCTCCACTAGAAGCAGTGGTCGATGAATCTATCTCAGAAGTAGTGGTAGTAATTTCCTCTTCACTTGAATCCTGTGGCCTCTCCCACACATCATTCAAAGATCTCCTACTATGCATCTCAAAAGATTTTTTATTACCCTGCTTATTATGCAACGAAATGGTCCCATACCTCCAGTCCTATACTGCACCCGCCACTCGCAACCAGGGTCGTCCAAGAATAATTGGAAAAGCACCAAGACCCATAGGCATCACATGAAAATCTACAGTAGCTTTGACATTAAAAGCTTCAATTTCCAACTCCTTTATCATACCAAGACATTTTACCTTTTGATGATTAGCCATCCTGATTCGAAAACCAGAAACCCCAGACACCCTCAAGCCTGACTGCTCCACACATGATTGGGTAATCACACAGATTTGAGCTCCTCCATCTATATAGGCCTGACCAAGGTTCCTACCTTTACTCCACACCTCCACAATAGGGCAAATATCTGGAAGCTCTTCTAAAGATAGTACTTTGACTGACCTCTTCTCTAACTCCTTTTCCATTGGATTCACCAGTCTCTTCCATTGCCTTCTCAATTTTGGCACCATCTCCACCAACTGCCCAAAGGTGATGTTGGCCTTCCTGTTCACCAAATCAGATTTCAAGTCATAGCTGGTTTGCCGATCCCCCAGTGGGAAGTCTGACACCTGGAACCTTCTACGAGGCTTCCGTTTCCTTTTAGCTTTCACATCTTCTCCTTCTTGCTGCTTCCCCTTCTTACGACTGGGTCCAGCCACCCCCTTTCCTTCTCTTTCATCCGTTGTGCATTTGCCAACGGGCATCACATCCCTTTCTTCTCTCACCTGAACATTCTCTAGAGTAACAACATTCATGACCTTTGCCTTCCCCTTCTCCTCAGCTGTGATTCCACTGGGGCCTGCTTGATCCCTGATATCAATACTATAATCATTTGACCTATCAGGTAGCTGTGAAGGTAGTGGGTGCATATCACCACCCATACGCTGAGGCTTATCACAATCTGTACTCAGATGACCAAGCTCACCACAGTTCCAGCATGTAGGGATGAAACGACGGCCCCTACCGCGACCACGTCCATTTCCTGCTTGTCCATCTCCCCCTTCATGGTTATTGCCTCTGCCTCTACCACGTCCATCCCATTAAATTTAAGCTCAAATTCTTCATAAGATCAACCATCTGTTTCATATCCTGTCGCAATCCCTCATCAGAACCTGCAGGAACCATAGGTACTCCTTGACTAGCTTGTGGCACCATCTGCATAGCTTGGGCTTCAATGGGCTTCGTCCTCTCAATCACTGCATTCATGGGTGTAGCCTCCACTCTACGAATCTCCGGCTGTGCTACAACTGGAATCATCCCCAGCTGATTCATCCGCTGCAGCTTCCAATCTTTTGATTTAGCAATTTCCACCGCATCCTCAAAAGACCTGGGCTTCTTCAATTCCACTTTCCAGCGAATACTCCTCTTAAGCCCGGCTACAAACTTGTTTTTCTTCATCATATCAGGCGGTACCTGGTCTTCCCCTAAAGCCCTGCATAGAGTCTCCCATAGCAAAGAAAATTTCTTCATATAATCATCTAATGATTCAAACTCACCTTGTGTCAGAGCTTGCACCTCATGCCAAACCTTGTCAGGGTCTTCTACCTTCTTGAACCTGTTGCTAAGTGCTGTCTTTAATCCATTCTCAGTCATATCAAGATGTGGAACAGCAACCCTCAATGACTCCTCATAAGTCCTGTACCAGGTCCTTGCATCCCCTTTCAAACAGATGCTCAGAAGCCGCAACACCTGTACCGACTCATTAATATGGTTGCTTATACATGCAACCTCCATTCTTTCCAAGAAATCTGCCACGTCCTCATTAGGACTACCATAAAACTCTGGATAAGACATCATTTTAACCCCCAACTTCACCTCAAATCCAAGAAAACCGTCCCTGAAACTCTCAATTCCTAGGGCACACACCCTGATAAACTGAAGAAAATAGCAGAGCAATTCCTCAGTGAAACAATGCCAGAAAAGAGCAACTCCTCAGTGAAACAATGCCAGAAAAGAGCAACTCCTCAGTGGGGGCACCAGAAAGATGTGAGGCAGCTCAAGAACACAAGTAGGCCACTATAGCTCGCCGACTCACCACCTTCAGAACACTCACAAGTACAAGGGGCACCACCAGCTTCTCTAGCTGGAAAGAAAAATCTCTCTCTCTCTCTCTCTACCACCCAGAGATACCCAAAGAAAGGCAGTTTCAACAGCTCACATATTTCATTATAAAAGCCTTTTATCTGTCAGCAAGGCTAAGCCACTCACATATCACACAAACCCTGTTTGTCCATTTACAAGGGGTGATCCATCACCATAGATTTTATCAAATGACAAGCTTCAACCACTCATCCTCGCATTCTCCTTTTATCATACACTCACAGCAAACAACTCACACACACACTGTCCACAGCTTCTCTTGGTCTCACACCAGAGGCCTCAAAACAAAATGGTCACCTCCCAGTAAAAAAGCTAGCAGTTTCTTTGGTTACCAGCATGAACCCTGGCCTCTGCTTTCCACGCCTGCAGAGCAGTTCGACCAGCAGCCTCAAACTCACCAGCCTCAGCTTCTTTTCACACTGCTCTCGACAGTTTCCCTGGTGTCTCTGCAGAACTTCACCTAGCCTAGCTTCTCAATTGCCAGCCTTACCTGTATCGTCAGCTTGTGTAGCCAACTGCAACGCCTTACTCCACAAGGCTGCGCCTTCTTTCATAAGCCTGCGGCCCCTTCACAATCCCCAGCAGCCGGCCCTGCCCAAGGCGGCCTTCTTTACACCTCTGCAGTACCTTCAGTCCTTGGTAATATACGAGGCGGCATACACTTGCCTCCCTCTGACTACAATAGTACCCGCCCGGCTACCCACAACTTCGAGGCGGCCGCACCACTCACAAAAGGCGTATCTCCTCTATCCTTGCTGACCACGGTGACCCTACGGACACTTCCTTTGGCTGATGCCAGCACCCGTCAGCTTTCACAGATGCAGCCCTCCACTGTCTAGGCGGCTCCACTTCACAAGGCGGTCCTCAGCAAGCGATCTCCCCAGCGTCTCTGCCAGCCCCTTCTCACCTACGTGGTAACCACTTCTCCTCCAAGCTGCACCCGTCTCCACGCTTCAAGGCGGCCACCCAACTGTTCTCTCCGCAGCGCCACAGCAAGCTTTTCTTCTACTCGACAGCATCCCCCTCTTTTTTTTTCTTCTCTGGCTCTTTCTCCTTTTTTTGCGCCTGCAGAACACCCCTCCGTCTTGCATACTCACCGCCAGCCTTTAGCGGCCACCTTCCTTTACATTTTCGCCACCTTCTAGATGTCGAGGTGGCGGCCCAAAAAAGCTTCCAAGTGGCCCCAATAATCTTGGCCATGTGTATTATATATTCTTCATTTATTTTAAGCTTCAAAATAATGGCCACCACTTACAATAACCTCTCCTTCTCCTTATGCTTCGGGTCATCGCACCGCGCCCACTATTTCCAAAATGAATGCGAGAGCTGCCCACAGCCTCGTCATCAGCATCATCATTACCAAGACGGCCATTCCAAACCTAAAAGATTCTCAAAACTCAAGCATAAAAGCAATTTATATTTTGCTGGCGTCCCTTGTAAATTCAATATTTACAGTCTGAATTGAGCTCTCTCCACATGAACCAGCATATCTACATTTATTTTCACCAGAAGCTCATCAAGACCCATCATTAATATCCTCATGCTCTTCCACCTCTTATTTACACACATCCCAGACACCTTCTTGACGACTAAAAAGCTCATACAAATAAAAACTCCAAGTCTCCAGCAACTGTTCCGAAGAAAAATGCATTCACTAACTCACTCCAAAGTCATTCCGTCTGTACACTTGCCAGGGCATTCAAGGCAAAGTTTTATTGCACACCACGCATCCCATATGTACACGGACTCAAAACATCTTTACAGAAAAAAACCTGACAGTCAGCACCCTCCCTAGTATCCTTCGCAGGTCACCTAGCGCTTCACTCATAGGCCGCTTCTTTAGTACCTCATCCACTGTACCGAAAGCTCACTATTTAAATCAAACCGAGGCTGGTCAAGACCTCGGTCGACCTTGCTATGCGAGACATCCTCCATTGACTCTTCGTCAGTTGTTGCAACTTTATCAGTTAGGTCTCCACAACCTCATTCGCAAGACGGTCAAAATGCTTCCCCAGCATTCTTGACATAAAACAGTCATTTAAAAACAAGTCATAAATATAGTTTCTATAATGAACTCTCATCAGTTTGGTCTTGGTCATAGTCTGTTGGTCATAGTCTGATTCAAGGTTTGAGTCGGATAAGATTTTTCCTGAACTATATTTCTCGAAAAGGTTTGATAATTCAGTTACTATTTTACTGAATTTCTTTCTTTGAATATTCACTTAACTGATTTCTAAATTAGTTACGAATTCCAATGAGGAATAAATGAATCATTTATCTAAATATTTTAATCTCGATAGATTTCCTAAATTTTCTTTATCCGTGTGAATAAAAAATGATAGAATTTTCTCTCTTAGAGTATTTGATTATTCATTTATCAAATACTCATAGAACATGAAGCAATTCTCAAATCTAAAAGTAAATTCTATGCTTGTCAAATTTGAGGCCAAAGAAGTGGCTTTTTAATGCTTTTATGCTATCTAATTTATGGAAAACTTGGGAATCAAGTCCATAATTGGATATTGATCCAAATAATAGTTATTCTATCATATGGTCTTACTAAACTTTATGCTTTCAAAATTATTAAAAATTATCAGTAATAGCAGCGGAGCTATGGCAAAATTTGTGAAAAATTAACACATAAATAATTTTCATTCATAATATGAAAAGAGGACTTCCTACCATATTCTAGGATTAATCATCCTAGGTTAAGAAAAATTCTCATCATAACCATGCAAAAATTGATTTTAATATTTATGCATAAATAGTTCATTAGCAAAAAGTTAAATTTCTAGTAATTCATTTTTATGATGAAAGAGGAATTCCCACCATATTTGGAATCCAATCATTTGAATGAGAAAAGTGGAATTCCTAGCATATTGGAATTATTGGATATTTTATTTAAATTCAAGGATCAATTTTAGATAAATTTATTTTATCTATGAGAAATAATTAGATGGTAAAAGAGGAATTCCTATGATATTTCGAATTCATTTAGATGGGAAAAGAGAAATTCCTAGCATATTGGAATTATTGAATATTTTATTTAAATTCAAAGATGAATTTCAGATAAATATATTTTATCTATGAGAAATAATTAAATGGTAAAAGAGGAATTCCTATGACATTGGAATTCCATCATTTAGATGGGAAAAGAGGATATTTTATTTAAATTCAAAGGTGAATTTTAGATAAATTTATTTTATCTATGAGAAATATTTAAATGGTGAAAGAGGAATTCCTATGACAATTGGAATTCAATCATTTAGATGGGAAAAGAGAAATTCCTAGCATATTGAATTAATGGGTGTTTTCATTTAGATGAATTTATTTTATGAGAAATATTTGATGATAAAAGAGGAATTTCCATGACATTGGAATGCAAATAATTAAATGCAAAAAGAGGAATTCCCATGGTATTTGAGATCCATGAAATCAAATGGGAAGAAGAGGAATTTTTAGTATAATTCAATTTATGATTATTCATTAAAAGTGAAAATATGGGTAGAATTGATTTTTGTAAATCCCATGAATTCTTTTATATTCAAAAGAGGAATATTGAATATAATTCAATTGAGGAATTGAGAAAGAATATGAAAATAGTCGTCGAGAAAAAGAATCTTTATCTAAGCCAAGTAATTGGCAGAAATTTAGTAGAAAAAGTCCCATTATCGGTATCAAAGTATAAAAGCTACTAAATGGGAATAGGATGTGGAATGGATGTGATAAGATGTAAACGGGATGCGATAGGATGTGAATGGATGTGGATGTGTATGTGAGGAATGGATGTGAATGTGAATGTGAAGAATAGATTCTGATGGGTTGACTAGACTATAAGGAACCCCAGAATCAGTTGGATCTTAAGGAAAAGAGTTGTCCTCTAGTTTGCAAGATGAGGACATCTCGCGTTTTTTAAGTGGGGTAGAATGTAAGATTCCTCCCTCCAGCTTTTCAGGTGTACATGTATAAGAACCTACCCTTCTGATCTTATAATTATTCCCCTCTCTGAAATAAAAGAAAGATCTTGTTTTACCCTGTTTTGGCCTAGAGAGAGAAAATATCTAGAGAGAGATAATCCAAAATTGAGATATTTTTGGATATAAAAATCATCCTAGTGTCTAAAATGGTTTCCCCTGAAACAGAAATTCAAAAAGAACTTTCGAATGTGCAATTGGAATTAATTGAAAATAGGTATAAAGGACCTTAGCCTAAGGGTCTAGATTTTTAGAAATTTTTGGATTATGGTCCAATTAAGGTTCTTATGGGCCAATAGGATCAATCCAAGTGTGGGGAGGAGATAAATCCAATTTATAAAATAAAAATACCCAAAAATGAGTAAATGCCCACATAAGATGAAGAGTTGACTGAGTACAAGGTTTATTAGTAAAAAACTATGTGAATATTACTAAAAAAATGAGATATTTTGGGTATAATGATACATTTTTGACACCTTGGTAAGGAGAACGGGGCTCTTCAAGGAGGCACCTATTTCACATGTGTGGAGGAGTTTTAAACTCAAAAATAATAAGATATTTTTATCTCTCCTCTCTCCTGGATCAAACCAAATCAAAAAGGGAGCCAAATTGGTCCAAATCTTGTCCAAATGCAGCCAAACTGAACCTGAAAAATTCTATGCCAATATTATACTGAAATAATGATATTTTCTATTATCCTCTAAAAATCCTCTACAATTTGGAGAGAATGGAGTTTCTCTCTCTCTTCAATCTTCTTTGGAGCCTTCCTCAACATACTAACCAATTGATTGGTTGGGGGCCTCTCCAATGACTAAAGAATCAAGCAAAACAAGAAGTAAAGTGTGAGTTTATGGTCTTTTTCTTAATCTCTAAATGTTTCTCACTTCTCAACCCCTCTCAAGCTTGAGAAGTATTTAGTTGAATGGCTCTTTAATGCAATTGAAGCTCTCTAATGAATTTTAGTGATAAATTTTATAAAGTTTCCATTTATGCTTAAATTAAATATTTTTTTAAGCATATCTCTCTCTCCTCCAAAGAATGGTCATTCCTATGACCTATTCTATATTCAAATGATGCCTCTCATGAAGCAATTCTCAAATCTAAAAGTGAATTCTATGCTTGTCAAATTTGAGGGAAAAGAAGTGGCTTTTAGATGCTTTTATGCTATCTAATTTATGGAAAACTTGGGAATCAAGTCCATAATTGGATATTGATCCAAATAATAGTTATTCTATCATATGGTATTACTAAACTTTATGCTTTAAAAATTATTGAAAATTATCAGTAATAGCAGTGGAGCTATTGCAAAATTTTGAAAAATTAACACATAAATCATTTTCATTCATAATATGAAAAGAGGACTTCCTACCATATTCTAGGATTAATCATCCTAGGTTAATTGAAAAATTCTCATCATAACCATGCAAAATTTGATTTTAATATTTATGCATAAATAGTTAATTAAAAAAAGTGAAATTTCTAGTAATTCATTTTTATGATGAAAGAGGAATTCCCACCATATTTGGAATCCATCACTTGAATGAGAAAAATGGAATTCCTAGCATATTGGAATTATTGGATATTTTATTTAAATTGAAAGATCAATTTCAGATAAATTTATTTTATCTATGAGAAATAATTAGATGGTAAAAGAGGAATTCCTATGACATTTGGAATTCCATAGTTTAGATGGGAAAAGAGAAATCCCTAGCATATTGGAGTTATTGGATATTTTATTTAAATTCAAAGATGAATTTAGATAAATTTATTTTATCTATGAGAAATAATTAAGTGGTAAAAGAGGAATTCCTATGACATTTGGAATTCCATAATTTATATGTGAAAGAATGGATGTGGATGTGTATGTGTATGTGAAAGAATGGATGTGGATGTGTATGTGATGAAAATGGATGTGATGTGTATGTGAAAGAATGGATGTGGATGTGTATGTGAAAGAATGGATGTGGATGTATGTGAAAGAATGGATGTGGATGTGTATGTGAAAGAATGTGATGTGATGTAAAGAGATGTGATGTGACATGAATATATGTGGATGTGAAGTGATAGATATGAATGTATGGATAGATGTGGGTAGTCGTACATGTGAACGATTGGATGGATGTGGATGAATAAGATGAGATGTGTATGAATGGGACATGATGTGGATGTGATGTAATGTGGATGGGATGAATGAGATATGATGTAGATAGATGTGATGTGATGTAATGTGGATAGAATGTATGTTATGGGATGGTGATAGGAATTAATGTGATGGATATGAATGAATGTGATGTGATGGATGTGAATGGATGGAGGTGATGTGATGTGAAATGGATAGATGTGAGTGAATGAGATGTGATGTTAATCGGGATGTGAATGAATGATATGGAATGTGAATGGATGAGATGTGATGACATGTGAATCAGGATGTGAATAAATGATATAGGATGTGAATGGATGAGATGTGATGTGATGTGAATCGGGATGTGAATGAATGAGATGTGATGTGAAATGGATGTGATGTAAATTGGGATAGATGTGAATGGATGATATGTGATGTGAATGAATGTGATGTGATGTGATGTGAATGAATGAGATGTGATGTGAATGGATGAGATGTGAATCGGGATAGATGTGAATGAATGAGATGTGAGGTGAAATGGATGTGATGTGGATCGGGGTAGATATGAATGGATGAGATGTGAATGAATGAGGTGATGAGAAGTGGATATGGGTAGATGCGAGTGGATGAGATCTGATGAGGATAAATGAAGAAAGATGTGAATGAATGAGATGTGAGGTAAAACGGATGTGATGTGATGTGATGTGGATCAGGGTAGATATGAATGGATGAGATGTGAATGAATGAGAGGTGATGAGATGTGGATATGGGTAGATGCGAGTGGATGAGATCTGATGAGGATAAATGAGGAAAGATGTAATGAGATGGAAAATGATGTGATTGGATGAGAATGGGAATACATATGAAATGGATGTGGATTAAATAATGTGGATTGATGTGGATCCATGTGGAAAGACGAGAGTTCGTTATAGAAACTGTATTTATGACCTGTTTTTAAATGATTGTTTCATGTCAAAACTTTTGCTAACCCATGGGACTAGGCTGGACTGATGGATCCGTAAAATAAGACTCAATTCTGTTATAGTACGATAGATGAAGTAAATCCCGGATAGTAATTGTTCTATGGAAAAGAATCAACGGCTGTGCCTCTCTCAATGAGGAAAAAAACGTTGGTCTCTATGATCCAAGTGCAAGTTTCTTCCTTGATCTGACCGAGTTTCTTTACAAGTTCGATCGGATCAGTTTGGTTAGTGATGACCTTGACTACATTAGAGTAAAAATATCATGGAGGAATTGCTCGTGCGTTCCGTGCATTCCAAGCGAGGGAAATTAATTTCGGGTTCGGTTTTGGAAGAACCGAGGGATTAGTTGCTTGTCCGAATATCCGTGGGTGAGGCCCCGAGTGAGAGGACCCTACACCGCGCAAGGCATGCTACTTCCGCTGTTAGCACCCCTGAATCCGCCGTTGCGCGGAGGGGGCAAGGATCTTTCACCTGGTATCAGAGCAAATTGTCTAAAATGGATCAACCAAGAAGCTAGAAATGTCAAAATTTTATGAAGTAGCAATAAAAGGTTGTAATTGTGTGATGAAATTCATACAAATTGATATTCAGAATGAAGATTCATAAATTTGTAATTGGGTCTTCAGAGGGAAGTACCGCAATTGTATGGAATCCCTGACTTGCTTGAGGCCTAGACATGATGGTATTTACCTTATAGTTCCAAGGACCATGACTACCCGTATATACCGAGGGTATAACTGCAACTCTTTACTGGCAATATATACGAGTAAATCTAAGACCTTGAAATTTGATATGATTTTAAAATTCTGGTTGTTGTGAATTGATAGGTTGATTTGAATTCCAATTGAAAAATGATGCTCTGGCTCTGAATAACTTGAATTTGTGTGTGGGTTAAATGCAAGATGATGATTACCACAAATTTATCAGCATAATTTTACCAAAAATTACATTAAACCAAGGGTAACAAATTTGTACGGAATGGTTAGAGTGCCAAACCATCTCCGAATTGCAATGTGAAATTATAGGGATCTGTATCAGATACCTAATGGTTAATTTGAACCCTCAATTGCACCAAAACATAGTGATTAGTGTTGATTAATTGATTAGCAAATTAATCCTCTATTTTTTGTGTGCAAAAAGAGAGTATGCGGGAAGTCCAGATCTGAGGCCTTATAGTTCAAATGAGCTCAAATCCTTTCAAGGCCATCAATAGAAATTAGTCTAGTAGAGGATTAAGCCAAGAAACACGAGATTTGACCAAACATTGAATGCTTAATCTCTGTTTTACCAAAGTCACCTACTACAAATTTGATGAAGAGCTTGGATCTCACTGTAGACTTGATCAAATCAAAATCTGTCTTCACCAGCTTGTAGCGCACCCTTGAAAACCCCTAGGGCCAAGAGGAATTAGAGCCATTGTACCTGGTATAGACAAGATCTCATTTTTTCCTCAGAAAAAAGGCGCTTGGAGATTCGCGATTTTCAGCAGCTTGCATTGCTTGTTTGTCTTGATGGGCTGAAGCACAAGGCTTGTGGCTATGTGTGGCTAAAATGGTTTGGGGTAATTTTATGTATGAAGGGAGAGAGAGCTCCTCCACCAGCTGGGGGTATAGAGGCTAATTGAAAAAAGAGGTAAAAACTTAATTATCTACTAATCTTAATTAGCCAAGTGATTAGAAAGATAATGGGCTCATAAATTGATGAAAGCTAGGCTAGGCTCTGATACCATGTTAAATTTGCAACAATGTTGTGAGCTATGGTGGATCAAATGCTAGAATCAACATCATTAACAAAGAGATTAGATGATAATTAAGATGTGATTAGATGATAATTAAGACATGATTAGTGAGCAATTAACGGATAGCTTAATGTAGGCATGGATAATCAAAAAACAGCAAATTCTCATTAGGCCAATGCCTGAATTTATAGGGTTTACATCCAAGCATCTAATCCCACTGATTTCTCCTTGATTCACTCCACCTCTTTTGTTTGATTCTCTCCACCTCTTCCCAGAATATCTCCACACCTCCTAAATCTCCTCATGCTACCCTTTATTCTCTCCCAGTAGATACTTCTCACCTTTTCACAAGTTCTCTCACATTTACAGATTCTCTTTTACAGCCTCTTGCTAAGGGCTTGTTCCCGCACACACCTTATTCACTTGTATATTTCAACACCTCCCCTCAAGTGAATACTCCTAGCACACCTGGACCCTATACCAAGTTTCTCTCTTACTTGATAGTCCACGCGACCAGTGCCTAGCACACCTCCCCTCAAGTGAATAATCCTAGCACACCTGGACCCTATACCAAGTTTCCTTCTTTCTTGATAGTCCGCGACCAGTGCCTCAAGTCCCTAAACTCATAGTCCTTGACACACTCTCTCTCTATGTGTCCAAGGCTACTACAAGTTCCCGTGACCTTGACTAAAGTGCTCACACATACATCTACCACATGGCCTACATCATCGGTGGCTCAGAGGTGCTTTTACTCTATTAGGGCAGGTTACATTGGGTTGTGGGGTTTCTTTCTCTCTCTCTCTCAGAGATTTTCACATGGCTCCTCACTTCTTGGAGCCTCACATCTTGTCTTGTCTTCAATCTTCTTGTCGTGGCAGCTTCTCGTCACGCGTCCATGTCTTCCTCTTCTTTCAGTCTTCTTGTTGTGGCAGCTTCTCTTCATGCGTCCATGTCTTCCTTCAATGCTTCCTCTAGCTCTTCTTCTCGGTGTTGATCCTCCTCTTGGAAAGAGATGTTCTTCTTCTTCTTCTTCTCGGTGTTGATCCTCCTCTTGGAAAGAGATGTTCTTCTTCTTTCATGGGCTGGGGCCACGAGTTTGTCCGTCAGTTCTTGCTCCATGTGAGCAACATGTTTTAATGTATTGTTGATAGCTCTTTTGGGCTTTTGATGTTTATCTTGTGTCATTATGCAATGCAAACCCAAATCTATGCGGGAGGTCTTACCTCTTGCCTTATTCTGGACAAGGGCAGTGTCTGATCCCATTTTTACAATGATGTAATGTGCCCAATACATAATGCATATAGCATTCATTCTTATGCACATTCCCAAATGCAACTCTGGCTGTGAATAACTTGAATTTGTGTGTAGGTTAAATGCAAGATGATAATTACCATAAATTTATCAGCATAATTTTACCAAAAATTACATTAAACCAAGGGTAACAAATCTGTACGGAATGGTTAGAGTGCCAAACCATCTCTGAATTGCAATGTGAAGTTATAGGGATCTGTATCAGATACCTAATGGTTAATTTGAACCCTCAATTGCACTAAAACATAGTGATTAGTGTTGATTAATTGATTAGCAAATTAATCCTCTATTTTGTGTACAAAAAGAGAGTATGCGGGAAGTCCAGATCTGAGGCCTTAGAGTTCAAATGAGCTCAAATCCTTTCAAGGCCATCAATAGAAATTAGTCTAGTAGAGGATTAAGCCAAGAAACACAAGATTTGACCAAACATTGAATGCTTAATCTCTGTATTACCAAAGTCACCTACTATAGATTTGATGAAGAGCTTGGATCTCACTGTAGACTTGATCAAATCAAAATCTGTCTTCACCAGCTTGTAGCGCACCCTTAAAAACCCATAGGGCCAAGAGGAATTAGAGCCATTGTACCTGGTGTAGACAAGATCTCATTTTTTCCTCAGAAAAAAGGCGCCTGCAGATTCACAATTTTTAGCAGCTTGCGTTGGGGGTTTGCTTGTTTGTCTTGATGGGCTGAAGCAAAGGCTTGTGGCTATGTGTGGCTAAAGTGGTTTGGGTTAATTTTATGTATGAAGGGAGAGAGAGATCCTCCACCAGAGGCTAATTGAAAAAAGAGGTAAAAACTTAATTATTTACTAATCCTAATTAGCCAAGTGATTAGCAAGATAATGGGCTCATAACTTGATGGATTCTAGGCTAGGCTTTGATACCATATTAAATTTGCAGCAATGTGATGAGCTATGGTGGATCAAATGCTAGAATCAGCATCATTAACAAAGAGATTAGATGATAATTAAGATATGATTAGTGAGCAATTAACGGATAGCTTAATGTAGGCATGGATAATCAAAAAATAGCAAATTCTCATTAGGCCAATGCCTCAATTTATAGGGTTTACATCCAAGCATCTAATCCCACTGATTTCTCCTTGATTCACTCCACCTCTTTTGCTTGATTCTCTCAACCTCTTCCCAGAATATCTCCACACCTCCTAAATCTCCTCATGCTACCCTTTATTCTCTCCCAGTTAGATACTTCTCACCTTTTTACAGGTTCTCTCACATTTATAGATTCTCTTTTATAGCCTCTTGCTAAGGGCTTGTTCGGGAGCACACACCCTATTCACTTGTATATTTCAACAGGGCAGTTGGCTAACCCATGGGATTGGATGGGGTTAGACTGGACATGGATTCCTATAATAAAATTCAATTCTATTCAAGTTACGATAGTTGACCGTTGTGCCTCTTGACGGGGAAAAAAAGCATTGGTCTCTATGATCCAAGTGCAAGCTCCTCCCTTGATCCAGCCATGTGACCCGCGGGTTCGGTCGGAATGCAAAGGGGTAATTAAGGCTCTTGACTACGTTAGAATAAATTTTCTTGGAGGAATCGCCTATGCCTTGTGGGCAGGGGAAGTTTTTTTTGGTTCGGTTTTGGAAGAACCAAGGGATTAGTCTCTTGTCCGGACATTCGTGGGTAAGGCCCCGAGTGGGAAGCTCTGCCCTGCGTAAGAAGTTTCTACTTCCGCTGCTAGCACCCCAGAATTCGATGCGCAAAGGGGGGGAGGGATCTTTTAATTCTCTTACCCGTGTAGTATCGCTTCCTTCCTTGCTTATTCTTGCCTCTTGCTTGCCTCCTTCCCTCTCACACAAACCAAGCTCTGATACCATAAAGAGAATGTGGGGGGGAGAGAGAGCTTCAAACCCTAACAAGTAAACACACACACACAACATAGAGAGAGCAAGACACAAGAGAGAGATGGATAGCTGAATTTTCTTCTATCTTCTTCTTCTCTACTCAACCAACATAACATAAAGATAAGAGTACACACTATATGGGTTAGTACTCAACTACTACAACATACAAGGGTCAGTCCATAATGTGAACCCAACTAAATGAGCTGGCGCTATAATTATGCCAGTCTTTAGTAATCCAAAAATGGCTGTCACTCAGCCTGTCATCCCACTGGCCGCATATCACCCTAATCTCACCAACCATGCTAGTGGCGTAGATGCGGAAGCTATCACCCAGGTGGGTGATCAATCTCCACCGTAGCACTAGTTGAGCTCGATATCTCAACACTTTATCACAACCTCAAGGAACAAATTGGAAAGCTCACCAAGCCTAACACAAAGACTAAGATCGAGCCGTATCAGGATGCACTATTCAAAGGAAATGCCCAACTAGGAGCTAAGAAGGAAGCCCAAAATAAAGTGCACGAGGAAAGCCAGAAAGCTCCAACCCTCTGAAAAGCCTCAAGAATAGGCCACCTCAGGACGACACGAAAAGAAAAGAGTGTTTGAGTTTGGAGATAAAAAGACCAGAGCAAGAAGTGAAGGGCATCTAAGGAGGAGGCCAGCAGAGGAATGGAAGTGCCAAGTGGCTGACAGTTGAAGGAGGACTTGGCCAAGATGGGCAAGTCTGTGTTTTTCTAGAGGTTGGAACAATAATAGGAGGTCACCTTCACTACACCTCTATAGCTAGAGACACAGCCTCCATGGCAAAGTATTGTGCAAATTGATGAGGACATTAGTCTTGATGATAAGATCATGGTGTTGGTGGGTCTTTTCCACATGCATACCCAAAGGGTCAATCACAAGGGCAAGTTTGTCAATATAATCAAGATAGAAATGAATGAGCTTGTGGTACCCATTCTTGGCTACACTTCGCGCTTGAGAGGGGATGGAATGCTTCAACTCATGTTGAAAGTTTTGGGTATCAAAAGGGATAAAATAGGTTACCCACTCACTCAACCTTTTGGTCATTTCATGGACTATGATTATGTGGGCCTTTATGAGTTCATTAAGGGTATCCTAAGGGAAAACACACTTTCTAAAATTTCTAAAATGCAAGTGGTTGTGAAGCCATACACTCAAGTGGTTGTGAAGCCATACACTCAAGTGCAAGAAGTTTTGGACACTATCTTATGTGATGATTGTGTTCCGGCATGCATAGATCTTTTTCCTATGTTGGAAAAATCCATATGTGCTGATGTTAGCAGTCCATTGTGAGCCAATGTGATGAGCTTTATGATGGCTAGAAAATTTCATCCCATTGATGGTTGTGTGTATGAGCCTCCTTCACCTTTCTCAAGGACACTTCACACTTGGATTTATGATGCATTAATTGATGATTATTGTGGGCAACAAGCACATGTGGATTAGCATTGAGCTTCTTAGGATGACTCATCTTTTCTTGGGGTTGACTTGGAGTCATATTCAATAGATATTGAGTTGCATGAGTTGATGGAGTCTATATGTGTTATGGAGGTGGATGGTTTTTCTTTGGGCACTACATCTTCTATTGATGCATGTATCCATGGGTACAATGACTTTGCAGAAGAGATGGATGTCTATGTTCATGAGAGATTGGACAGCTATGCGTCTACTTTGTGTGATACTCATGGTGTGGAAATATGTGATGCTCACACATTGATTAATGTTAATCATGCATTATTTGGTGTGGACAGTCGTGCCTTGGATTCACCTCTATGGTGGATACTATTAGTCACACATTGATAGGTGGTCTATAAAATACATTTGTGAATCTAACTTATGATGCTTTTTTGAGTTTGAATTGGAAGGTTTATGATTGTGAGCTCTATGAGACCACTTCATGTGTGGATGCTTTATCAGATTCCATTATTGATGGGGGCTATGCTTATGTTAAATTTGAGGATCACACTTAGGACACTAGGGAGGATTACACATGCAGTGATAATGATGTTGTGAGGATTTATTGACGGGGGGCTATGCTTATGTTAAATTTGAGGATCACACTTAGGACACTAG
Source organism: Cibotium barometz (assembly GCF_041138505.1). Classification (NCBI taxonomy): domain Eukaryota; kingdom Viridiplantae; phylum Streptophyta; class Polypodiopsida; order Cyatheales; family Cibotiaceae; genus Cibotium; species Cibotium barometz. The sequence continues at coordinate 16,676,924 of NC_141070.1, forward strand.
GGAGGATTACACATGCGGTGATAATGATGTTGTGAGGATTTATTCTATGTTGATCATAGCTATGTGCATTACATTAATGTTGGAGTGACACCTATGGAGAGTCTATGGTATGATCATGATCACACCCATGCTCATATGGATCTTTGGACCTTGTGGATGCTGACACGAGGTAATGGTTTATGTAGTTGGGGCCTTCACTTCTGGATGTGCTTTGTGTCATTTGAAATGTAATTTTGATGGAGAGCACATGACTATCTTTGTCTCATAGATGATGGCCCTTTACATTCTCCATTTGATTCGAGAGGATACATGCTTAGCCTTGCCTCCAATTATGATTTTTGACATTGGCCATTTGATTGAGGGGGTTCTAAAACCATTGTATTGGCAAGTGCATGACATTGGCCATTTGATCAAGGGGTTTCTAGAGCCATTATCTTGGTCAATGCACGACGTGGATTTCCATTTGACCCAGGGGGTTACATGGTTATCTCTATCTCTTGGGTGCATTGGTGGATCAAATGAGGAGGCATAATAGTGATCTTGCTTGCTAGAATTTTCTGTAAATCACTATTAGAAAGCTTCACACTAGTTGGAGATCATGGAACTTGCATTTGGAAGTGTTAGTAAAGGAGGTACCATCATGGAGAGTAAGTTTGGGGCTATGTCACATGATGAACCGTATATTCTTGAAGTGCTAGAATTTCATGATTGTTTTCTTTAATGGCATCTTGGTTTTTTGCAAAGACAAAGATGAGCACAAGAAACATCTAGAGATAGTATTTAATATTTTGAACCAAAAATCAACTTTATGCCAACCCAGACAAGAGTGAGTTCTTTCAAAAAGAAATTAGGGAGGGGGGTATGTTAACCACTCTAGTTAACATTATTTTTCAAGCGTGGCTACGCTTCTTGTAACTTATCTTTTTGTAACCATGCAAAGAGCTTAATGATAAAAGATATATGGGATGACAAAGCTTACAGCTTGTGTAATGCTAGTCATAGGAAAGATATGTACATAGAGCTAGGAAGCTAGTTTTGGGCCCTCAAGTGGGCGGCTGGCCATTGTAAAATAAGAGCTCTTGTATATAAGACATTTTATGGAATATGAAAAGGGAAAATCCCATTAGTCTCATTTGAGTTTTGCCTCTCTCTCTCTCTCTCTCTCTCTCTCTCTCTCTCTCTCTCTCTCTTAAGCTTGAGCTTGTGGATGCATGCTTGTGTTGTTGATGCTTGCATGCTTGATTGTGGGTTGTGTTGTTGATGCTTGCATGCTTGATTGTGGGTTGTGTATGCTTGTAGGGATGTGATGATCTAGCTTCTCCTCTCCTCTCCCCTCTCTTGTCTCTCTACCAAGGTCCCTCTCCTCTCCTCTCCTCTCTCTTGTCTCTCTACCAAGGTCCCTCTTGCATGCATGTGGCATGGAGTGAAGGTTGAGCTTTCCATAGCTCCCTCCTTCTTGCTCTTCACCTAGCTCTTGAATCTCCACTTGGGTAACACAAATAGTGGTGGAGTGAGCCCCTAGCGGCCTCACAAAGGGGAGTTAACCCTCATCAGGGTTGGTTAAGTGCACATCTCTGACTCGACCCTTGCATGGTTGTTTCTCTTCTTCTTTCACTCTCTTGTTGTGCAAGGTTGTATGTTTGGATTAATAGTGGGTCATAATTAAATCTCACTGAGGCTACCATTTCTCCTAATCCAATATCTTGCAACCTATCCATTACCCCTAGTTCTTGGAAGATGGAATAATAAGCCAGTGCAGGGTAAACAAAGACCCATGATTCCCCTTTTGGCCAATAAGTCATCCTCTACACCTTGATCCTTTCTCCATGTTCTCTTGCATCTCCAAGCTAGGATTTTGAGTAATTGTACATGATTGCCCACCCATTAGCATCTATATACAACTTATCTGTGACTTATGGCTATTGTTTTTTGGATTTCCCTTTCAATCTAGTTGCATTGGCTTGGGATTTCATCAAAATTTTATCTACGCATTGAGGATATTGTTAGACCATGTCAATTCATATAGTGTTGTGAAAAGATAAGATAAGTGTGATTGTGTATTCTATAGCTTTTCCTACTTCCTACTTAATATAAGTGTGATTGTGTATTCTATAACTTTTCCTACTTCTAATTATTATTTGAGCAAGGTTTCACTAAAAAAAATGATCCTACTTTTGTGGTGAGTTTTGATGGCCCTTCACTCTACTCAAGTGTTTAAAATCGTGAAGGTTGAAGCCTCCAGAAAGTACCCACTTGGATACTGCTCCCCCTACCTGGTCATTGCACACTTTTCCATGTTGGTCGGCCAACCAGCCCGTTTGGCCCACCGCCCAGGTCGCCACCCATAATATCTTGTTTGTAAACAAACTTGAGGTTAATCTTTCTTGCTTTTTAACAACTTTGTAATGGTTTGTTAACCAAACATACTACCTTACACAAGAGAGGGAGAGAAATGTGCATGCCTAAATTCAATGTTAATGTGGGAGGTGAGGGGGGGGGGAGTGGGAAAATGGATGGGAGTAGATGATTGGGAGGGGAAGAGGGGGAGTGTTGTGGTGCTAGATGGGAGTGGGGGTGGGGGTGCTTGGGTGTTGGTGCTTGGGTGAGAGGGGATAGGGGGTGGATTGGTGGGGGGGAGATGATGGGGGAGGCTGAGCGGGTTGTGCTCCTAGGGCACCATCTCCGCCGTCATGGCCATCGTGGTCATTGTCGTTGTTGTTGTCTTTGTCATTAGAGTATTTTGGGCCATGTGTGTAGAATAAAACCTTGGCCTCCATAGCTTCCTCTGGGGTAAACTCCATTGGGAACGCCACGTACGAGTCATCAAACTACATGATGCCAGTGGCGTCCATCACTTCCATCTCGATATGGCATCTGCAGGTAAAGGATGAATAGGCCAGCTGAGAAGTAAGGTGGGAGCTCGTCTCTATGGAGGGAGCGGTAGGCAACATTCACGATCTACCAGCCTCCTTTGCAGTGGAGATAGCAAAGAGATTCTATTGTATTTGAGGAGGGATATGGGTACGGACACAATCTGTCTGGGATAAAGAGATCAATGATGGTGTTTGGGTCTCATGGCATCTCGAAGTAGAGCAGATGCGACCAACTCATCAGGTTCTCCTAGATAGGGTGGGTAGGATGGTCCTCAAAGAAGATGTGGGGGTGGGTGAAGGAGATGAGGCCTTGGAAAAAAGAATTGGGGGGAGGAGGGTGATGCTGTGATGGGGGAGTTTGGTGAGGATGTATGTGTAGGTGGTACGGGAGATCGGTTCTTTGATGAAAATATTATGATGCATAGCAGGTTGAGGCACACCGTCTTCTAGTAGAGTCGAGGAGCTAGAACGGGTTTTGGGGAGGGATGGCGAGGTTGGGGAGCTCTGTCTCGTGGTGTCCATCAGGGTATCTACCTTTTTGTCAGTGGAACTAAAGGAGGGGATAAAGGGCGTCTATGGGGGCTGCACTACTCTTGCACAGCTTCTAGCTGGGCTTCTTTCTAATGGAGCATCTCCTCTAGTGATTTCTTGATAGCACTGGAAGTTTAGATGTGTCCTATTGAGGGCAGCTCTTTGCTGGAAGTCTTTGGTTGCTGCTTGGGCTAGAGAGACAGGTCACTGGTAGCCCTCTAGGTGGCTTCCTGTGTCTACTTGGAGCTGGTTCTGGAGCACTAAAATGGTTGAGAGAGGATTAGTCAGACGTCACGGGCCATGTGAGAGAAGCCCTAGGTGAAGTTTGGACTTCCACATGTGCTGCATAGACACTCTCTACATATGCTTCACTAGATCTGAAGCTGTCTATCCTGGCCCAGCGAAGGGTCTCCAAAGTGTTGAAATGGGAGGAGTGAGGAGAGGATGGGCCCGCATCTGAGTAATGAGGGGGGAAGTTAGATGATACTTCATGGGGCGAGGTTTCAAAAAGATTCTACTCCAAATAATTCGATCGTTGTGCCTCCTCCTCAGCGGCCTTTCGTTTTGCTTCTTCAGCTTCTTGCTTTTTTGGGGTAGGGCCTTGGTTGTGGGCTATGGGGGAATGTTCTCTTTGCATTTGGGGTCAAGGTGGTGATGGCACTTTGCCGGTGGTGATCGGGAAGAGGATTGGGGTGGAGGCAGAGAGACGTGGATTGCGTCTGGCCCACTGAGTTGTACGGCCCTAGGAATGAAAGATCCCTATTCCCAGCGTGCAACAAATTCATGGGTGCTAGTAGCGGAAGTAGCACTTCTTGCGTGGGGTAGGGTCCCTCACCCACTCGGAGCCTCGCCCACACGGATATCCGAACAAGAGACTAATCCCTTGGTTCTTCCAAAACCGAACCCGAAAAAACTTCACTCGCCCCCGGAAAGCACGGGCGATTCCTCGAGGATAATTTTTCTCTAACGTAGTCAAAAGCCTTAACTAATTGAACTGATCTGACCGAACCCGTATAAGTCCCATAGTCAGATCTTCACAGATTTAGCTATCTTTAAAACAATCATTTAATGAAATCATAGTGTCATTGATCATAATCCTCCAAAATCTCCGGTTGAATCCTTATTTCCAATCATTCCTTCATCGGTGTACCTATGGCATCATTGCCAACCAGATCGCTCACCACCTATCCACTTAGGGGCCTTTTCGATGGTTCCTAGCTCATAGTACTCGGCAATATATTAACATACTAAAATGGAATCTCCGTTGAAGATCATCAAGATCAACCAAAACGGATCCATATAAAAATGCCATGGACTCATCCGTTGAGGACCAGCAAGGTCAATCAACCAGATCCATGCCCGAATTCAGAAAACAACTCTTACTCCTTGTTCCAATATCTTCCACGATGCACGTGTGGGTATCTTCGGCGACCCAAAGCCCGAGCACCGCATGGTCAGCACCCTCTAGGATCCTTCGCGGGTGACCTAGCGCTTCACTCATAGGCCGCTTCCTTGGTCCCTCATCCACCGTACCGGAAGCTCACCATTTTAATCGAACCGAGGCTAGTCAAGACCTCGACCCTGACCTTGCTACGCGAGACGTCCTCCATTGACTCTCCGTCAGCTGTTGCAACTTTATCAGATTAGGTCTCCACGACCTCATTCACAAGACGGTCAAAATGCTTCCCCATCATTCTTGACATAAAACGTCATTTTAAAAACAGCTCATAAATATAGTTTCTATAGTGAACACATTGTTCCACATCAATCCTCATTTATTTCATCTGTATTCCCATTCTCATCACATCATAATCATTCACATCACATATCACATCTATCCCAATTTACATCACATCTCATTCATTCACATCCAATTTCACATCATATCACATCAATTCACGTCCATCACATTCATTTACATCACATCCATTTACACCCATCACATCACATTCATTCATATCCATCACATTCATTCATTCATACCCATCACATACATTCTCATAACCATCCCATCACATACATTCTATCCACATTATATCACATCACTTCTATCCACATCATATCTCATTCATACACATCTATCCAATCGTTCACCTGTTTACGACTACCGACATCTATTCATACATTCATATCTATCACTTCACATCCACATATATTTATGTCACATCACATCTCTTTACATCACATCACATTCTTTCACATACATATCCACATCACATTCTTTCACACATCCATTTTTCACATACATAACCACATACATTCTTTCACATACATCCACATCCATTCTTCACATACATAACCACATCCATTCTTTCACATACATCCACATCCATTCTTTCACATACATCCACATCCATTCTTCACAAGCATAACCACATCCATTCTTCACTTATACATTCACATCCATTTTCATCACATATCATTCATTTACATATCCTGATTCACATGACATCACATCTCATCCATTCATTCACATCTATTTGATTCACATCACATCTATTCACCTCACATCTATTTGATTCATTCACATCTATTTGATTCACATCACATCTATTCACCTCACATCTCATCGCCACCTCTATTCACATCACATCCATCCATTCATTCCCACCTATCTGATTCTCATCACATCTCATTACATCTATTCACCTCACATCTATTTGATTCATTCACATCTATTTGATTCACATCACATCTATTCACCTCACATCTCATCGCCACCTCTATTCACATCACATCCATCCATTCATTCCCACCTATCTGATTCTCATCACATCTCATTACATCTATTCACCTCACATCTCATCACCTCTGTTCACATCACAACCATCCATCCATTCATTCACATCTATCTGATTCTCATCACATCTTATTACATCTGTTCATAGAATTTAAACATAGAATTTAAGAGAGTTCTAATTTTGATATAAAGATTCTTTACGTATCTATTTATGCATAAAAATCAACTTCAGTGGGAATAACACTTTTATAAAAATCCTTTTATGTATCTATTTATCCATAAAAATCAACTTTAATGAGAATAACACTTTTGAAATAAAAATAAATCCTTTATGCATATTTCTATACATAAAATCAATTTTAATGAGAATAACACTTTTGAAATAAAAATAAATCCTTTATGTATCTTTCTATGCATAAAATCAATTTTAATGAGAATAACATTTTTGAAATAAAAATAGATCCTTTATGCATCTTTCTATGCATAAAATCAATTTTAATAAGAATAACACTTTTGAAATAAATAAATCCTTTATGCATCTTTCTACACATAGAAATTAAATTCAATGAAAATAACACTTTTATAATAAAAATTTCCATTATGCACCTTTCTATGCATAGAAATTAAATTCAATGAAAACAACACTTTTATAATAAAAATTCCCATTATGCATCTTTCTATGCATAGAAATTAAATTCAATAATTAATATCCGTGATATCCATGCATATTCATAGGTGAATATGTACATGGAGTAAATTAGAATATTTCTTTTAGAATGCACAAATGGTGGGAATTACTCTTTTGGAATAATATTAAAAAAACTTTCTTTTCCATAAAATTCTAGAAAATTTTGCCATAACCTCCTTTGTATGTCTGACCATTTCTCATTTTTAACATTCTATTTTCAATTTAAATTAACCCCAATTAGATGTAAAGGACTCTAATCTACATAATTTTTTAATTTCCAAGAGAGTAAACAATAAGAAAAGTTTAATTAATCTTTTTGTTAAACATTCTAGGATAAAGAAAGGCTGAATTGTAAAGAAGAGAAGGGGATGGCCTTTTCATCAAGGCATAGCATCAGAATTTACTTTAATCAACTAAAACAAACAAGAAAACCAAGAAAACCATAGATTTAAAATTAAAAGTAAGAAGAATTTAGCTTACATAGAGTTTGTAAGCTTTCCTTTAGCTTGAGGGATTGAGGGTTCTACTCTTGTTTGAAGCAAGAGTGGCCACCAACTACTTTAGAGAGGATTAAGCCAAAAACAATTGAATCATCAAGAAAATTCAATGTAATTGGCTGCTCTGGGTAGGAGTAGAGTAATAGTGCATAAACACTATTAACCTTTTAAAAAGGGGGAGGCTTCTATTTATAGGAAAAAGTGAGCCTCTAACCAAGAAAATTGATTCTAGAATTTTCCAGATCAGTTTGGTCAATTTTTGACCATTTTTGGGTCAGTTTAGCTTACTTTTTGGATCTAGTTGAAACAGGAGAGAGGAGAGATGAAAATATCTCATTATTTTTTAGTTTAAAACTCCTCCACACATGTGAAATAGGTGCCTCCTTCATGAGGGGAGATCCCCACACTGAGGTGTCAAAAATGCATCATTTCTTCTAATATCTCTTCTTTTTTAACTAATAAACCTTATCCTTAGTCAACTCGTCATCTTATGTGAGCATTTACTCATTTTTGGGGAATTTTCTTTTATTCTTCAATTTATCTCCTCCCTACATTTGGATTAATCTTATTTGGTCCATAGGAACCTTAATTGGAGCATAAGTCAAAAATTTCTGAAAATCTGGACCCTTAGGCTAAGGTCCTTTATACCTATTTTTAATTAATTCTAATTGCACATTGGAAAGTTCTTTTTGAATTTCTGTTTCAGGGGAAATCGTTTTAGACACTAGGAGGATTTTTATATCCAAAAATATCTCAATTTTGAATTACCTCCCTCTAGACATTTTCTCTCTCCAGGCCAAAATAGATAGAAACAAGATCTGTTATTATTTTGAAAAGGGGATTGATTACAGGGGGAGAAATTGGAAATCTTGAGGGGCTGGGGAGGAATCTTACAGGGAAGCTCCTCTCATCCTACGACATGGTAGAGGACTTTGGTGTAGTAGGAGGGTGGCAATTGCGAGCTTTCCTTGAGGGTTCGAGCAAATGTCATGCAGCTCTTTGTGTAAATACTCTGCTCAATTCACAAGCATTCCCAGGTGAACTCTAGCCAATTCACAAGCATTCCCAGGTGAACTCTAGCCAATGCGGATAGGCTACAGTGGGCTAAACCTATCAATCCACCTTGTGGTCATCAATAAAAATGAAAGGGCCCTTGTTGGCATTACTAGGTCCTCTTGGGTGATGTTGCTCCATTCCATGCCATCTTTGGTGGTTGTGCCTCTGAAAGTACCTTTTGCGTCAACCCACGAGGAATTGGTGAGCCTCACTTATGGTTGGTCTAGTTGGGGGAGAAGGAGGGAATCTCTGATGCGGCTGCCCCTCGTTGTCCATCACCTGACATGTGCCCTGGTTGGCATTGTAGGTTTCTGTAAAATATAAGTAGTTGTAGAGGTCAGGTCCCCATGGCTCCATATTGGGTAGGCCTCCGAGTCCTAGCTACTCGAGGTGGGCTACAATGGCAGGTTCAGTTGCTGCAATGGCCCTGTAACATGGCCCCATATAGTGCAGCAGCTTTATGTTCCACTTTATGATTGTTCTTCATGAATGGGTGGACTGTGTGTCCGTTGACTTGTTTCATCATCTACTCCCCCAAGTGTGATAATTGAGTTGGGTGGCGGCCGTACTCCTTGAAGCGTCCCCCCACCGTGCGCTTCTTCTTAAGGGTGGGGTGCTTGAGGGTTTCAAGTGAGGAGTTGGATGTGCATGCCATGGTGAGAGAGGGTGGTTAGAAAGGGAAGGCTTGAGAAAAATAAATTGGCAAGAGTTCGGGTAGGCTGAAGGCTGAAAGTGAAGAAATGAGAGGGTTGGGCCCATATATATATGTTCCAGAGGGACACGACTATGATAAGTGGTTGGTATGAGCATGGCATTCCCAAGAAATGGTCGTGGCACATTCCGGATGGTTGTGGCAAATAGGGATGAGATTGGAAAGGCTGTTGGTAGTTCAACTGAATGTTGGTACAGTCGTGGCACCTGGAACTCTAAATGGCACGATCATGGCACTTTTGGTACGGTCATGGCAACTTGAAGTGCTGGATGGTCCACCGGCCATGGCAAAGGTAGAGGTGAATGGTATGACCGTGTGTGGTGGCAAATAGATTATTTTTTTAGGGCACCCTGAATTAGGTTTAGTACCCTTAGGCTTTGCTATACCAGCACCCCAGTGTGGATTTTGTACTGACTACGTGCCCAATTCGCCAAATGGAGGAGTCGGTTCCAATTAGGTGGTAAGGTGGGGATTTCCTTTGGGGGTTTGGAGGATGGTGATGAAGTACCTGAGATAAGAGTGGTTAATGGTTGATTGGGAGTACTCCAATGTAGCTTGACGATGATGGGTAGAGGAGCCAATGTCAAAGGTATATCTTTAGTATGGACTTTTGATTGCGGTTGGGGGGTCACAATTTTGTAGTGAAGCTTTTGTTTCCCTTTCTCCTAAACAGTTGTTGTGTGGCGGAGGCCATTTTAGGTCTCTGTTGAAGGGTGGGTGACTACGGAGTGACAAAGGTTGGGAGTTGGTGCCTTGGTGATTTGGGGACCCAAATGTGGTGATTGCCCTCATAGAAATGTTGAGCCTGTAGTAGAGGTATGAGGAGATTGTTTTTGGGCAAGGCTGAGGGTGTGTTTAAGGATAGTTGGCCCTCGGAGAGCGCTTGGGCCGGCATTTGTCCTGTACCCTGTGGGCTTGGGGGATGAGGAGCTTGGGGTGCCGATGTATGAGGATGAGAGTTCGATCGTCGAGGGAGGATCCACAAAGTAGAAGTGTCCTCATAATACCCTTACACTTTTAGGAGCTGTTTAGGTATCCATTGCCGAGAAGGTGTGCCCTATGTGCATTTGTTAGTGTTATTAGAAGTGCTAGTGTGGTTAGTTTTGTGTGGTGGGTAAGTAGCTTGGGTGGCTTTTGAGATGTGGAAGTGGGCTGCTATGCCGAGTGGGATGATGGAGAGGATGTGAGAGGCAGTTGTGTGTGCAGAGTGGGGAGCGGCCTCTTTTTGAGTGGTATGGAGCTGTGTGGATGGGGGGTGGAATAATGTCGGGGAGTGGAGGGGTGACTTGTTGGCATGGGGGAGCAGCAGGTACAGGTTCTTCGTATGTCATGAGGACAGTAACTAGGCCAGAGGCCACCTGTAGGGTAGCCGTACTTGCATCCCAACAGAAGACTAGGAGGTGAAGCCTGCTCAGTTATGGTTAGGAATGACCACCCCGACGAACTTTGCCCAAAAATTATCTCTTGTAGATACAGGGGCTAATTACAATTTAATGTCTCATGAGACATGGCATTCCCTTGAGGAACCCCCATGGAAAGAAACTCATGCCACGGTCACAATAGTGGCATCTTAAGAAGTTCACTGCTTAGGCAGAGTCACACTTTTGTTCTACATTGGAAATAATCCCTTGGAAGGGAAATTTTATGTGATGCTTGTAGGAGCAATACATGAAGAAATACTCCTCGGAAAGGAGTTGGGTGGGCCACAATAGGTACAAGGTCAACCACTTGGGCCATGTTGACCATGATATTTTTCTGCCAAAGCTTGGCTTGCTTTGCTTTAGGCTCTTGTTGGGCGGCTTGTTTCATTTCTTCATGGTCCTTTTTTCTTTGTTTTGTGTCGTGAATTGCCCTTAGGGTATTTTTGGTTAGTGGGCCATAGTAGCTATTTTAACTTGCTACCGTTGAAATATCCCGTCATTTCGACACCATCAAGTGTCTCTATGCACACAGTGCCTTGTGGGGTTATCTCAGTGACTAGGAAAGGTCCTAAGCCTCTGAGCTTAAGTTTCTTTTTGTGTGTTTTTGTGCTGAATAGGAGGACCATGTTGCCCTCGTTCATTTGCTTGTCTTTCAGCTGGTTGTCAAACCATTGTTTACACCTTAGCTTCTTGACAATCATGCTATATACAACTAGAAGGCATGTTTCGTCAAGCTTTTCAAGATCCAAAAGGTGACAACCTAAGACATTCCCCATGAGTTTCTCTTTTACAGCAATGCATAAGCTTGGGACCAAGAACTCCATTGGCATAATTGCTTCACTATCATAGGACAAACTAAGGGTATGGCATTGGTAGCTACCTTGTAAGAGGTTCTATAGGCCCAGAGTGCTATCGGCAACTTTTTTTTCCAATTGTTGCATGGCTAGCCTCAACAATTTTGGTGAGAATGGCACACAAAGCTTTGTTAGTTCTTTCAACTTGGCCATTCGCTTGAGGGTAATATGGGGAGGACTTTCTATGAGTGACTAGGAATTCTTGTAAGAGGAATTGGATTACCTCATTAATGAAGTGTGTTCCATTGTCACTCACAAGCTTAAGGGGGAAACCGAAGCATGTGATGAGACTAACTCATATAGGAATTTTGCAGTCAACCGCGCATCAGCTTTACGAGTAGCCTAAGCTTCGACCCATTTGGTGCAATAGTCCGTGCAGCAATTATATATCGGACTTAAGTGTATCTGGTCATGGGACTAATGATCCTAATTAAATCACTACCCCACTTTTCAAATGGTCAAGGACAGAACAGGGTTTAGGAGCATGTTGTCCTTAAAGCGGGGATTGCCACACGTTGGCATTCATTGCACTGCTTGACGTATTTTGTTGCATCAGCCATTAAGGTGGGCCACCATAACTTGGCTGTGAGGACTTTGCGTGTAGTGATATCTGCCGCAAAGTTCCCCCTAGCATAGGCAAAGTGAGCCTGTTCTAGAAGGAAGACATATTTGTCTTCACGGCATAGCATCTTAGAATCTTGTCTTTCCCCTACCTCTAGAGTTGGCCTGCAATAAGTTGGTAGGGGGCTGCATGTTTAATGAGGCGATGAGCACGGTCCTTGTTTAGGAGGGGGTCCACTAGTAGGCCATTGGCTAAAAAGTGTGTTACCTCCTCGCCCCACTCAGGAATTAGACATAATCGAATAGAGCGACATCTAGTAAATCATCAACTCCCACTAGCGGCTTGCCATTAGGGATTCTTAACATGTGGTCTGCTAAGACATCCTGTGAGCCCTTCCTCACTGTGAATGGTGAAGTCAAACTCAAGCAAGATCAGCTGCCTAGGGATTCTTCCTATTGTACAGGGCTTGTTTACCAGGTATAGAAGAGCTTGATGGTCTATAAAGAAGATGAATTTGGTTGCCATAAGATAATGGTGAAACTTCTTAACGATGTAAACCATGGCCAACCCTTCCCTTTCAGTCGTGGTATAATTTCTCTCGGCCTCATTGAGTTGGCAGGCGGCTTGTAAAGCTGATAGAAAATTTCATCTTGTGTTCACAAAGTTGGGCCAACACACATCCAATAGCAAAAGCAAAGGCGTCGATGTGGACATGAAAGATATTGTCCCAATTGGGGGATCTTAGAATTGGAGCACTAGCCAAGGCTTTCGTGAGGGTCATATAAGTTTGTTGGCATTCCTTCGTCCACTCTAAAGGATTAAGAGTCCATAAAGAGGTCAAGCTATATCAGCATACATAAAAATGAATCACTGATAATAACCAACATGTCCCATGAAACACTAGACTCCCTTAAAATTGGTGGGTGGGGGAAGCTCAAGGATGAGCCGCTGCACCTTCTTATCATCCACCATGGAGATTCCCTGTCAAGAGACAATGTGTCCCAGGATAATTCCATGCATAACCCAAAACTAGCATTTGAGTTGGTTCAATGAAATGTGATACAGCCTGCATCTTTTTCAAACACCTTACGTAAGAAGTCAAGGTGTGTCTTCCATGAGGAGTTGACACAAAGGTCATCCATAAAGACCTTAAGGAATTTATGAAGAAATTCCTTATAGGCCATGCACATTAGTCGCTGGAAGGCACCGAGGGCATTAGTCAGCCCAAAGGGCATGACGCGGTATGCGTAAGTTCCCCATTATGTGGCAAAGATTGTTTTGTGTTGATCCTTGGGGTCGATCAACACCTAGTTGTTGCTGGAGGATCTATCAAGAAAGTTGTAGGCTTCCTTTCCTCCTATGACTCATTCAAGCACATTTTTGGTGAAGGGTAAGTGATAATGATCTCATATTGTGGCGACATTGACCTTTTTGAAGTCCACGCACAATCTTACCTTCCCATTATTTTTGGGCACTATGTGTGATACCCATTCTATGTGCTCTATTTTGTAGATGAATCTGACATCAATAAGTCTCAATTTCTTCCTGAACCATCTTGGAATACTTTGGGTTCATAGGATAAGCCCTTTGTTTGATCGATCTTGCTCCATCGACCCCATCACAGAATTGTGTGCTTGACTACTTCGGGAGGTACACCCTTCATATTCATGTACTTTGAGGCAAAGCAACCCTGGAATTTTGTGAGTAGAGCAATGAGCTCAGTCTTTTCCTGTGTAGAGAGGTCATCTCCAATGTATACTGGCCTTGTGTCTTCGCCCGAGCCTGCCAGGTTAATTTCTTTTGCCTTGGTTGGACGATCATATGAGGTCCCTGGTTGTCCATTGTGGGACCTTTGGGCCGAGTCATATTGTACAAATCTATCACATATCTAAAAGGTCTTGAAGTGTTTGGGCACCTATTTGATCTCTTATACCCTGACGCTTTCTTCTTTTATCAGATTTTTGGCTTCTTTTTCTACCAGTGCTAACTTTTTATTGCATTGCCTGCTTTGCATGTAGAGTGGGAAAGCTTTTTTGATTCGGGTTTGCAATCAATGGGCTCCATTAGCTTTGGCGTGGTTGTGTGTACCAAAAGGGAGCTATTTGTGAACTCTTTTTGCCATATTTGGTTGAAGTGATCATGTGCTTCAACCGCCCCTACATATTTTAGCTAGTGGGTGTCTGAATCGTCGGAGAAAACATAGTGTTCTCGCCCAGAGAATCTATCAAGCTTGCGAGTTTTGTGTGAGTGTGTTTCCCTTTATGGTTTTGGTTTAATCACCTGTTCAAGTTCCTGAGTGTGGCGACATTAGCAGTACTAAGTATGTATATAGAGATGCGATCTCCTGCCTGTCTATCGTAGAGCAAACCTAGTTCCCATGCATCTAGAAAGTATGTAAAGGGTAGCAAGGATATGCATCCAATTCTTAGAGCTTTCTGGATCTGGAAGGGGTGTACATTCCTCAGTGTTTTGTGGCCCGTTTGACATAGATGGACTACAGTGGATCTTGTTATTGTTACTAAGTCCTCTGTGAAGGGTCCGCCACCGCTCATGGGATGTACTTCCATGTGCGTAGGTTGATCTTCATGGTCTGATCTTTCCTTCGAATGTAGATATGGTCGGTATCCCAATCGTGGATCACTTTGGTTTCCCTCATAAATGGTCACACAAGGATATAGTCATATAAAACTAGCTGACGTCCGAAGTTCATCACCACAAAGATGTGGTAGAAGGTAGTTCCAAGGATCTTTATTTTCAAATCCTTCAATAGATCAATGGGTCTAGTGGTGGCTCCATCTCAGCGAGTTTTACTAGTAATGTTGTGTCATCCATGGCAGGTGCTCCCCATTTTTCCCATCATTGTTTGGTAACAATTCTCACTCCTGCTTCCCCGTCCAAGATTGTTGTGACCTAGAGGACATCGAAGGTTATCAGCATTAAGTTCATTGCCTTCAAATTATAGTCCATGATTATTTACTCTTGAACTGTGGGGGTGCCAGTGATCTCATGGAGTTCAACAAGCTCGCCTTCCTCTAACTCATTAAAGCTATGCATGGGTGGTCGTGTCATCCTTCAAACCACTTTCGATAACTACCCGGCTACTCGGCTATCTCCTTTGTCGATTTTTGTGGTTTTCTTTCTCAAGCATCTAGTTGCTCATGCTTGTTCAGGGACATTCTTTGAAGATAATACCCATGCTTGTCTCTGGTCTCGCGAGGTTGATGCCTCTCCTACAGCATGAGTTGTGGCCCTCTGTCTATTTTGCAATTTGGTTATGGCATTGAGAGGGGCCGTATGGATGAATCCGTCTCTTACACCACTCAACAGGTTAATACTAGTGGTGGGATTAGCTTCAGGAGCCTTCCATGTTGTCCCTGGTCTCAATGGACAATCCTTATACATATGGTCTATCCCACACCCAATGCATAAAAGGGTTAATGCGGAAGTGCCTACGGAAGTGCCTACTACAGAGGTACTTGCCATCCCTTTCTTGACTGGACACTCAGCCATCATGCGCAATGATAGCATTGCATGGGTGGTCATTTTGCCATTATATTTTGTTGTGGCATTGGGGCTACACTAGGTACATTTGGTCACCCTCCACCATCATGTAGTGGCTTAGAATTTGAGAGGGTGGACTAGTAGGCTCTAGAGGTTTGTAGGTAGGACCCCTCGTCCCCTTCTTCAAAGATTTTTGTGACAAACTAGTGTGATTCGTGGTAATGGCGGTTGAGGTGGAAGAACTAGAGGTGGTAAGGCATTTTGAGTACCCTAAGAATTCCTCTTTAGACCACTTCTTGGCTTGGTTGAGGTACATATTGAAGAGCAGGTGTATTGGTAAGGTCAGTGATTGCCTTGGGTTTGTAGGGCTTAAGGTAGAGTGAAAGCTTGAGCAGCCATTTTCTCTGATAGCAGTTCGTGACTTCATGATTGCCAAACCTTTGGCAATATGTGCAATAGAGGGTGGAATAGGGTCGCAAGTGCGGACACTCCGTGCTGGTATGGTTATCTCTCGAGACAGATCCAACACCATACTAGCTCCCTCTTCGGATAGAGAGATGGGGTTGGCCAACCCGATCCCCGGCCTTGGCCGGTTCTCCAATGTTGGGCCATTTGCTACATTAATTCAGTGGCTAACTGCTCAACTTGTTGTACAAATGTGGACTCTTTTCTCTTTCCATCAAATTTAGTGCTAGTTGTCTCTTGAATAAGGCTTCTGATGTATCCTCATGAAGTTCTCGGGAACGTGTTCCCTTAAACTTATCCTTTAAGTCCATAGCACTCTTGTAGCATTGCTCAAAGGAGGTATGGGCCAAGGCATACAAGGAACTGTGTAGGAGTACATCATCCACACCTTCCAGAAATTTCCCTATTAACTTTTCATTAAAGAACTTGTCTCTAGCAGTGTAGTAGTGGGAGTGGAGATATCTGACTCTGTTGATGTAGTCTCGGGTGGTTTCACCAACCTTTTGTCTAACATTGTGCAGCTACTCAACAGGACTCCATCTAATCCAACCTTGAAGGCCTCTTTCAAGGCATCAAAGGTGACCTTGTCCTCAACTTTCAAGGACCTAAACCGTTGGCTGGCTTTACCGTCTAGGGTGAGGCCAAAGGCACTCACCTTAACTTGATCTTCCACATGGCCAAAGGCTTCACAGATTTGGTTGAACATCTCCAAGTGTGGGATGGGGTCTCCAGTCCCATCGAATTTAGTGATTAGCTTCGAGATGTTTGTGGTTTTATTTCACTCTATTCTGGGTATTGGTGTTGGTTGAGATGGGGCTGGAGGCGTGATGCCCGCCAGCCACCCCCCTCCCTATTTCCATGGCTAATCTTAACATTTCTCGTTTTAGCCATGCCATGGCTAGAGCGGATGCTGGTTGGGGAATGATTGGTGGAGGAGCGAGGCCAGGCAGATAATAGACCATTGGAGGCCCTTGTCTTATGGTGGGTGGGTTAGACTGTGGCTCCATGTGGTACCTTGGTGGGTATGCTCCCTGTGGTGGGTATTGTTGATATGCAGGTGGACTGGGATGATGAGACAGGGCCGGGTAGGCCCTTTCTCTCTGGTACGATGTTTCTAGTCCTTAGGAAGATGGATCCGACCCTAGGTTTTGTATGGGTCTTTGGGCCCTAAATGAATCGGCCACCCCCCCTGAGATAGGCATGGCTCTCCAGAGTGGTGGGGTGAGTCTGGGTTTGATGGCTCTTGCTTTTCCCTATTTCTGGTCCAGGCTCTAAAGACGGCGCGGGCTCACTTTCTTGCTGATGTTTCATACCTCTCGCCCTAGGCTGTGGCTCTTTCGACTGTGTGTTACACCCAAGATAAAGTTGTGGAGCCTTGAAGCAAGGCTTCTCTATGAATGTGTGGGAGAGATAGGGTCTTTCTCTTAGATAGATGATTTGTCCATACAAACACTGAGCTTTAGGTTCTCTTGTTTTGAGGTCAGGAGTTTCTCGTCCTGTGCTGGGATGGTCTTCACTCTCATTGGTGTTGTTAAAGACAAGCACTATTTGGTTCTTCTTTTGTGGAATTGGCCGATGGGTTTGAAGTTATAAGCAAGGGAGATTTGGGAGAGTTTACATCGTCAAAGAGAGGATTCTTTTGCACCAATTTATCCTAACTTAGGTGCATGAATGTGTGTAATTACTGTGCAAAACCCCCTATGAATAAATTTTTTTAATGGTCGTACACGTTGAGATGGAATGGGAGTATGCTTCAAAAGGGAACGGGCGTACACTTCCCAGGAAGCAGGTGACACAGACATAGCTTTAAGAAGGAACTGGCATACGCTTTTGGATGGAGAAATATTTTTTTAGATTTTTATTTTGATAGGGAGCTAGAGCTAGTCTCTGGCTACCAATTGATGCCTAGAATGCGCAAAGAAACCTAATAAATTAAGATTAATTTGATAATTAAACTAATGTAACTTAATGAAAGATGAACAAAAAATTAAAATTTGTATGAATGTTAAGAGCAAAGATTAAACACTTACTTGTGTCTCCCGCACTTGGTGAAGACCTCAATGCTCCAATGCTCCGGTTGACCTCCATAGCTCCATGGAACACCATCAAACAAACAAACAACAACTCAAACACAAGCAAACAGTCGGTGGATTTGCACTCCAACTGGGCCAAATAAGGACTTTAGCAAATGAAATAAGTGGAGGACCCTAAGCTAAATGCTATCCTCTACAATGGTGCCAAAGATGTTATTCCATACACACAACCTTGCACACAAGACAGGGAAAGAAGACAAGAAACAACCAAGCAAGGGGGGTCGAGTCAGAGATGTGCACTTAGCCAACCCTAATGAGGGTTAAATCCCCTTTATGAGGCCGCTAGGGGCTCACTCCACCACTACTTGTGTCACCCAAGTGGAGATTCAAGAGCTAGGTGAAGAGCAAAAAGGAGGGAGCTATGGAAAGCTCAACCTTCACTCCATGCCACATGTATGCAAGAGGTACCTTGGTAGAGAGACAAAAGAGGGGAGAGGAGGAGAAGCTAGATCATCACCATCCCTACAAGCATACACAACCCACAATCAAGCATGCAAGCATCAACAACACAAGCATGCATCCACAAGCGAGAGAGAGAGAGAGAGAGAGAGAGAGAGAGAGAGAGAGAGAGAGAGAGAGAGACAACTCAAATGAGACTAATGCAATTCTCCACTTTCACATTTCATAAAATGTCTTATATGCAAGAGCTCTCATTTTATAATGGCCGGCCGCCCACTTACAATTGGGGGCCCAAAACTAGCTTCGTAGCTCTATGTACGTCTCTTTCGTATGATCGGCATTACACAAGCCATAATCTCAGTCATCCCATATCTCTTAAATTATCATTAAGCGTTTTGCGCGCGGTTACAAAAAGACAAGTTACAAGAAGAGTAGCCACGCTTGAAAAATAATGTTAACCGGAGTGGTCACTCAGAATCCTCAAATACATCCACACTTTTGACCCAGACCTAAAGACAAGAATGGTAGAGCTTGTAGTGTTATAGTAAAGGTAGAACTCTTTAGCAACAATCTAGTGGCAAAAGTGTTTGGACTAGTAAAACTGACTTGAAGTATGCCAAGTACATGATGGAGGTAATAAACATTCAGAACCATGTCAAATTCAAGAAAGTGAGTAATACAGGGATTTTGTTTGAAGATATTTTGGATGAAGGCATGTGGAATGGTAGTAGGGCCTTAAATTTCCTCACTTGTGTGAAGTACTTAGATAGACATATGAGGATTTAACCTAGACACTTCTAATTGCTCATTCATGGAGTGAAAGAGGATTGGGTTTATTCCTTAGACAAAGCTATCATGGATTACTTTAGGGAAGTAAAAAGGAAAATGGCTAACCCTTATTTAATACATCAGCTTGCTGACTGGAAAAGAGGTGAGTCCCAATCCTAAAATTGAAAACTCAGAAAAGCAACAAGGACTCAAGGATGATGCAAGGAGATAGACTGTAATTTGTGATGTCTTCTCTTACCTCTAACCTTAGAGGAAACTCTCAGCTAGAGATATCGAGGGCTCAATTCTGAAATTCCAAACATGAAAAAGCAACAGGGACTCAAGGATGATGCAAGGAGCTAAACTATAAGTAGCGCTGTGTCTTCTCCTACCTCTAACTTTGGAGGTAGCACTCAGTTGGAGTTATTGAGAGCTCAAGGCCATACAAGTAAAGGAAATAAATCAAGAGAAATAGCTACACAATGGGAACTAGACTCGATGAATAATATTGACAATTCTCCATTGGAAGAGATTGTGGTCAACACACAAAAGAGCATGAAAACACAACGCAAGCATATGCACACAGATGCGGAAGCATCTAGTAGGCCAACCAAAAATAAGAAAAGGATTGAAGAAGAAAAAAATCCAAAAGTGAATCAAGCTAAGAAACATGCCATGTCAGTATTTAGGACAAAGGAACTTGAATAGTCTAACGACCAAGGTGATATTCTTATTTAGTTCTATGAGTTCCTAGTACACCAAGCTGGAGTTTTGTATAAACAAAAGGCTAACAAACAAGGAGAAATTTCTTCACCGCAGTGGGAAGAAATTTAAAGGATTGAATCCAAGGTTTAAAAAACATGAGCAATACTTTTTCACTGCACTTTTATCCAAGATAGAAGAAGAAAGAACATTGGCAGAAAAATGGGAAACCAAATGTCAAGTAGCAGAGGTAGTTCCAGAGAAAATTGGGCTAAAAACATAGGAATATGCTAAAATGTTGGATGAACTGAACGAGAAGAGGTCCCAACTAAAGGTAGATTACAAAAACACAAAATGGGAACTGAAAGATAGAAATAAGAAAGTAAGAATTCTTGAAGCCCAATGCATCAAAGCTAAAACCCAACTTCATGATGCCAAATGAACATTTGAAAACGGCTTCAAGATTATCAAGAGAGCATAAGGAAAATGCAACCAGAGTGTAAGAAGAATTTGATCAATTGAAGCACAGGTATGAGGAATCTCAAAAGGAGTGTGAAAGCTTGAAAGACACAGAGCCATATAATTTGAAACTACAGTGCAAAAGTAATGAAAAACAACTGTTTTTAACCCATTCTTGCAAGAACATGAAGATGCAGTGCTCTCATGGAAACTCTCTCTAATCATACATCGAAATTGGTAACATTGTGGTAGTTATGCCCATGACACTTGAGAAAACTCAAAAATTCTTCACCTCTACACTAATACTATCCTTTACAAAAAGGGATATATATTTTCAAGAGGCAATTAATCATAATGATGTGGAATGGATCATTAGAAAGCTGTCTAGACGAAATGCTCCCACTTTTATAATGGCAGTTATTTTATGGGTGACTTGGCCATAGAAAGTCCCAAAGAGCTCTTTGCATTCCCTCTACACCCTATTATCCTAAATTTTAGAGTATGGGTTCGTTTATTATTGTAGTCTCAGGGATTTCTAAAAGATAAGTAGCCAATTGTATTAGATTTGCCGAAGGGACTAGACTTCAACAACCTAGGTCTTGATGGAACAAGACCTAGGTCTTGTTCCATCAAGACCTAGGTCTTGATGGAACAAGTGTCACCAATCTAGAATGGATGAAAACCTATGGACATTTTGAGGCCAAGGATTTTACTTGTTACCTAAAGGTGAAAGAGACCATTTTATCATCCCTTAGGCATTTGGAAACTATACGTATAGCTATATGACCACCTAGAAAAATTGGAACAATCTAGAACCAAGGAGTTCATCACCCTAGAGCACATAAATTGCTCCATGCTTGAGGATGAGGAAGTAGATCTTTTTTCTCAATAGATATAAGCCATAAGATCCTAAAGTAGATGAGGACAAAATCAAGAGGTTCAGTGAATTGACCTACCTTTATACTTCTTTTCTTCTCTTGTTTAGCTAGATGAACGATCGGCCTAGGAAAGTTGAGGATAAATCAAACAAGTCAACGAATCACGGAAACATTGGAATAGATTGATGCTACAAACTTCCATAAACCTTATACATAAGATGTTCAATGGTGGACAATTTGTAAGTTGGAATCACTCTTAAAAGGATTGAAAGCAACCATGGAAGAAATTTATTTGGAATATGTAGAACTAGTCCTACTCAAAGCTGTAAATCTTATAAAAGGATGCATGAAAAAGCTCAGAAAAGTAGAAAAGGAAATCAAAACCCTTAGCTCAAATTATACCCAACACCTCAAAATAGTAGAAGAAAGTTTTAGGGAATGCAAAAGCTTTCAAGATAACCACAAAGCATGACATTGGTCAAACTGATGGATATCTATTGTCGTCTACACCGGTAGCGCCCAAAAATCTACATAGAACTTACATGATGCTAATATGCTGCTTAAATCCTTCCATGGTTCCTCTACAGTTGGAGTTTCAAAATCTGACTATGGAAACTATATTTTGTACGTCATCTTACTTACTAAGAATGTAGTCCTTACTCTGGTCTTTGGGATGTTCAATGGGGATTTTAGATTAAGAAATGGAAGCAACATCTTACATCTTCCCACGGATCCATTTGTACTTCAATTCAGGGCTTGGGTCAAGTTAGTTACCCTAACACAAGTTTGGGTAAATGAGCCACCTTTGAGTTTAATTGAATTGTATCAATTCTAGGATCAATCAGAATGGTTTCTTCATCAACATGTTTGAGGTGTTGATTTCAAGGCAAATCTTTCTTTTCAAAGTGTTTGTGATGAGGACGCTCGCATTTTAAGTGGAGGAGGAATGTTAACCCCCAAATTTATTTATTATTTGGCACATTTATGGGCTCTTCATCGACAAGGTTTTAGCATTTTGGCTATCAAATCATATTATTTTATGAGCTTTTAATGTAAAATGCAATGTAAATTGTCATGGATTATTTAGCGGGTCCGATTTATTAAAATCCATGGGTCAATATATGTGTGTGTGTTCACATTTCAAAAGAAAGGGATAGGAGAATACTTTTTCAAATTTTATTGGTTTGTATACCATTAAAAAAATCAAATGTATTGAGCTTTACATTTTAATAAAATCAAGAAATGGAGAGGTTGTTGGTTAAGGAAGTTATGCACGACTCCTTTATGTGCATGCTTCTTCCTCTTTCTTCAAGCTCTCTCTCTTGTGCATTTTCTTGTTCTTGCATCAATGGAGGAAGAGAGTGAGGAGAGTGAGGATGATGATGACAATTTCTTGAATCTCTCACATTCAAGGAAATTTGGGGTCATTTGAGGCCCTGTAAGAAATTCCACCTCAGCATAATATTTAAGCTCTCATAATAAAATATGTAATATTCTTATGCGAAGGTTAAAAAATCAAAAGGTGAAAAAGTGTCACATCAAGATATATTCCTTCCCTTTTCTAGTACATTAGTAAAGATAATCCTTTTCTAGTACATTAGTAAAGATAATCTTTTTTGTGTACTTTAAGGGTTCTTAGAAGCATTTCCTTATCACTCAACATTTGGAAAAATATTTTCTTCATTTAATGCAATCAGAACCTTCTACTTGGCGGGAATGTTTTGTTGAACCAAATTCAGAGAGAGTGTTTTAATGAAAAGCTCTTTATTCACCATTTTTTTATTATCTATATCTATGGAAACCTTTGTTTCAAGAGGATGGCACCTGTTATTGTTAATGAAACTAAGAGACCTAGGTATCATCTTCATATAGATCTAGATAGAGAGTATGAGCCCGTGAAGAAGAAAAATACACCTTCAACTTTGTTAAGGCTTCAGAAATAAAATCTGAGAGTAACATGGAATCAGGGATTTCATTAACGTCTTCACAATTTCGTGATCACGTTAACAAAACCTGTTGTTAACATAAAAATTCTTGTGATCACAATGTATATTCACGGGCATTTTTTATGACCTGCAAAAACCTTCTCTGCCAGTAATCCCGCCGGGAAAATGTACATTTCCCGGCGGGCCCGCCGGGAAAACCATTTTCCCGGCGGACAAATTAAAAAAATAAAAAAAAATAAAAAAATCATGTTCACAGTCATTCTTACCATTTTTGGGCCTTCTGGACTCATTTATGATGTCAAAAGTTCAAAATTCTTGGCACAAAAAAAGTTTTGTATAATTTGCTGGTCTTAAGTTCAATTGACACACCAATTAAATCTAACTATACTTACATCAATTGACTCAATTGTCCATGACATCATTGCACTCAATTGAGCCCAATTGGACTCAATTACACTTGATTTACACTCAATTGATATTAATTGGGTATCAATTGATGTCAATTGTGCCTAATTCGACGCAATTGAGCCCACCAATTTGCATAAGTTGGGTGTAAACTAAGTATCAATTGAGTCGAATTGGACTCAATTGATAATAATTGGATGTTAATTGATATTAATTAAGCCTAATTGACTTCAATTATGTATTAATTTATTACAATTAATGTCAATTAAGCTCAATTGAGCTCAGTTGACATCAATTGGGTGTCAATTGATATCAATTAAGCTCAATTGAGCTCAGTTGACATCAATTGGGTGTCAATTGATATCAATTGAGCTCAATTGGGCTCAATTGCACTCAATTGACACTCAATTGGGTGTTAATTGCATCCTATTGTGCGCAATTGAGCCCAATAGGATGCAATTAACATCAATCGGGTGTCAATTGATCACAATTGATATCAATTGGGCTCAATTGCACTCAATTGTGCGATCGATTGTGTGTCAATTGATGTCAATTGAGCCTAATATGATACAATTGAGCTCAATTCACGCCCAATTGGATGTAAATTGAGTGTCAATTGAGCCGAATTAGACTCAATTAATAGCAATTGGGTGTTAATTGATATCAATTAATATCTAATTAACATAATTGAAGTCAATTAAGTTTAATTGACTTCAATTGGATAATTTGGGTGTCAATTGAGCTCAATTGGACGTAAATGACATCAATTGGGGGTCAATTAACATCAATTGAACCTTATTGACATCAATTGGATGCCAATTAACATCAATTGGACTCAATTGACATCAGTTGGGTTTCAATTGAGCCAAATTGGATGCAACTGACATCAATTGGGTGTCAATTGATTACAACTGAGCTGAATTGGGCTCAATTGCACTCAATTGATATTAATTGGGTGTCAGTTAAACCTAATTCCATGCAATTGAGCTCAATTGACATCAATTCACATCAATTGATATTAATTGGGTGTCAATTGATGTCAATTGAGCCTAATTCGATGCAATTGAGCTCAATTCACATCAGTTCACATCAATTGGGTGTCAATTGATGTCAATTGAGTAAAATTGAGTCTAATTGGGTGTCAATTGAGTCAAATTGAGTATAATTGGGTGTCAATTAATATCAATTGAGCCAAATTGAGTCTAATTGAGTCCAATTAGACTTAATTAAGCTAAATTGAGTCTAATTGGGTGTCAATTGATGTCAATTGAGTCAAATTGAGTCTAATTGGGTGTCAATGGAGCCTAATTGACATCAATTGGGTGTCAATTGATGTCAATTGAGCCTAATTAAAGCTAATCGTGTATCAATTGACACACAATTGATGTCAATTGGGCTCAATTGACATCAATTGGATTCAATTGACACACAATTGATGTCACATGGGCTCAATTGACATCAATTAACACTTAATTGATGTCAATTAATATCAATTGGGTGTCAATTGATTATAATTGATGCTAAATTGAATGAATTGAGTCCAATTGACATCAATTAAGTCTAATTGGGTATTAATTGATCAATTGGGTTCAATTGATATCAATTGACACCCAATTGGACTCAATTGACATCAATTGGACTCAAAAGGGTGTTAACTGATGTTAATTGAGCCCAATTGACATCAATTGGGTTAATTGAGCTCAATTGGACACAATTAACAATAATTGGGTATGAATTGAACTCAATTGACATCAATTAGGTGTCAATTGAGCCTAATTGCATCCAATTGAACTCAATTGACATCAATTGGACAAATTGCATCCAATTTAATTCAATTGACATCAATTAAGCCTAATTGCATCCAATTTAACCCAATTGGACTCAATTGAATCCAATTGGCTCAATTGACATCAGTTAGGTGTCAATTGAGCCTAATTGTATCTATTTGGACTTAATTGACATCAATTGGGTGTCAATTAAACCCAATTGGAGTCAATTGATATCAATTGGGTGTTTATTGATATTAATTGAGTTTAATTGACATCAATTGGGTGTTTATTGATGTCAATCGAGTCCAATTAGATGCAATTGGACTCAATTGGGTGTGAATTAGACTCAATTAATATCATTGGGCTCAATTGATATCAATTAGGTGTGAATTGATGTCAATTGAGCCCAATTCGATGCAATTGATATCACTTGGGTGTCAATTAGACTCAATTGGCACCCAATTGATGTCAATTGAGTCCAAGTGGATGTCAATTGATATCAATTGAGCCCAATTGATGAATTGACACTCAATTAGACTTAATTGATATCAATTTGACTCAATTAGGTGTTAATTGATATCAATTAGACTCAATTGGATACTAATTGATATTAATTGAGCTCAATTAGACTCAATTGACATCAATTAGGTGCTAATTGAGTGTAATTGATGTCCATTAAGCCCAATTTGGCTTAATTGATATCAATTGGGTATCAATTGACTACAATTAATGTCAATTGAGCTCAATTGACATCAATTGGGTGTTAATTAATGTCAATCGAGTCCAATTAATATCAATTAGGTATCAATTAAGCCAAATTGATATCAATTGGGTGTCAATTGAGCCCAATTCACATCAATTGGGTGTAAATTGAACCTAATTGGACTCAATTAACATCAATTAGGTGTGAATTGATGTCAATTGACCCCACTTGGATGCAATTGATATCAATTTGGTGTCAATTGGACTCAATTGGCACCCAATTGATGTCAATTGAGTCCACTTAGATGTCAATTGATATCAATTGAGCCCAATTGATCAATTGACACCCAATTAGACTTAATTGATATCAATTTGACTCAATTAGGTATTAATTGATGTCAATTGAACTCAATTGGATGTTAATTGATGTTAATTGAGTCTCAATTGACATCAATTGGGTGCCAATTGAGTGCAATTGATGTCAATTAAGCCCAATTTGACTCAATTAACATCAATTGGGTGTCAATTAACTACGATTGATGTCAATTGAGCTGAATTGACATCAATTGGGTGTTAATTGATGTTAATTGAGTTTAATTGACATCAATTGGGTGTTAATTGATGTCACTTGAGTCCAATTAGATGTAATTAGACTCAATTGGGTTTGAATTAGACTCAATTGATATCAATTGGGCTGAGTTAATTGGGTGTCAATTGAGCCCAATTGACATCAATTGGGTGTGAATTGAACGTGATTGGACTCAATTGACATTAATTAGGTGTGAATTGATGTCAATTGAGCCCAATTGGATGCAATGGATATCAATTGGATGTCACTTGGACTCAATTGGCACCCAATTGATGTCAATTGAGTCCAATTGGATGTCAATTGGTACCAATTGAGCCCAATTGATCAATTGACATCCAATTAGACTTAATTGATATCAATTTGACTCAATTAGATATTAATTGATATCAATTAGACTTAATTGGGTATTAATTGATATTAATTGAGTCTAATCGGACTCAATTGATATCAATTGGGTGCCAATTGAGTGCAATTAATATCAATTAAGCTCAATTCGACTCAATTGGCATCAATTGGGTGTCAATTGACTACGATTGATGTCAATTGAGCTCAATTGACATCAATTGGGTGTTAATTGATGTCAATTGAGTCCAATTAACATCAATTGGATGTCAATTGAGTCCAATTGACATCAATTGGGTGTGAATTGAACCGGATTGGACTCAATTGACATCAATTAGGTGTGAATTGATGTCAATTAAGCCCAATTGGATGCAATTGATATCAATTGGGTGTCACTTGGACTCAATTGGCACCCAATTGATGTCAATTGAGTCCAATTAGATGTCAATTGATATCAATTGAGTCGAATTGATTAATTGACACCCAATTATACTTAATTGATATCAATTTGACTCAATCGGGTATTAGTTGATGTCAATTGGACTCAATTGGGTGTTAATTGATGTTAATTGAGGACTCAATTGACATCAATTGGGTACCAATTGAGTGCAATTGGTGTCAATTCGGTTCAATTGGCATCAATTGGATATCAATTGACTAGGATTGATGTCAATTGAGCTCAATTGACATCAATTGGGTGTTAATCGATGTCAATTGAGTCCAATTAAGCCCAGTTGTGTCCAATTGGGTGTCAATTGATTGAATCCAATTAAGTCCAATTAAGCCCAATTGAGTCCAATGGGGTGTCAATTGATGTCAATTGAGCCCAATCGATCAATTGACACCCAATTAGACTTAATTGATACTAATTGGACTCAATTGGATATTAATTGATGTCAATTAGACTCAATTGGAAGTATAATAAGATCTAATTGATGGTAATCGAGCTTAAGGTGATAAATTTAGAGATAACTTTTTTTGTACAAAGAATTTTGAACTTTTGACATCATAAATGAGTCCAGAAGGCCCAAAAATGGTAGGAATGACTGTGAACATGAATATATTTTGACCATTTTTTTTTAACTTTTTTTCCCGTCGGGAAAATGGATTTTCCCGGCGGGCCCGCCGGGAAAACAAAAAGCCCGGCGGGCTTCGGCAGGTTACCAGGTCACTGTCACTGGTAACCTGCTATTTTGAGAACATGTGAACATGTGAACATGTGAATAACATGTTCACAAGTGTTATTAACAAAAAAAATCTTGTGATCACGTGAATATAAAATCCCTGCATGGAATAAACACATTGATCTTTAATGTGATGGGAATCTTTATCCCACTAATCCATTAACAAATGCTTGGCCTAATATCTCAATCCTACTTCTCTTCTCAAGTTTGTAGAAGATGGGTACAATGGGTTGCTTGGGTATTGCAATAACTTGTCCTCCAATGCTAATCATTTAGACCATCTTTATAAAACTTCTTCTACTCATATTGAGTCATTGATTTTGTTCCAAAATCAATGTCTTCAAGTGGCATTTCAGAAAGAAACTATAGAGGAATTAGAAAAGAATATAGCACAAGCGCAAGAAGGAAGAAGACTAGGCTAGGAATAAGAAAAATACGGAGGATAGCAGGCAACATAGGATAGAAACCCTTTAAGTTGGCTGTGAAGGGATTAAAAAACATATTTGAGCAGTAAAGTAAATTTTTATTCTTTTGTTAATTACTTAGCAAATGTATGGTTTATTTTTATTGTTTGTAAATTTATTATGCTTGTCTTGGTTTTGGGGATGCTGAAAAATGATGCATCCACAACTTGAGAATATGGACCCTTATGTTGTTGGTATTTTATACTCATCACTTATGCCCCCATTGGATGTTAAAGAAATGATATGTTGTTCTAATTTTAAAGGTGTCAAGAAAGACATAGTGGAGGAGTTTGTTGGTGCCAATGTAGTGAATACTTTAGATGTATAAAAAACTCTTGATGATAGAGGGATAAGCATAATAAGATATTCAACGATTTTTAAAGTGATCAAGTCAAAATTTAGAGAAAGAAAAGTCTCCACATCTATTTTGTCAAAGCCTTACTACATTTTGTCAACACAAGGGATGGAGAAATACCATCATCAAGTTCATGGTGCATATTTTTGACACAAAGGACATGGAGGAGAGAGACTTAGAGAAAATAGTCTAAAAGAAGTCTATTACTAGTTCTATAGACGTATCTTGCACTCAACAAGACATCAACAATCATCACTTGACTTAAAGGAGAAAACAAATGTAGAATTGGAATCAAAGGAGAAGCGTAAGCATAGCTGGATGAGTTCAAATGCCCAAAAAAATCTTGCCAATTGGCGAGCTACAAGGATTCATAAAAACCGCATATGGATATACATCATTGTAAAAACACTTAATTGAAACCTATTGATTTTGCTTGCAGTCTTTCATTGTATTTGAGATTAAGTTAGTGGTTGTTCTGTCTCACAAGAAGCATATTATCATCTTTCTTCTCCTTCTCTCAATGTCTAAGCATGTAGTTCTTGCCATAAGGTGTTAACTCTTTTAGATATTTTACACCAAGTGCAAGGGCATAAGTTGTGTATGATACAAAGTACCCTACATGACAAGTCATGAATCCACAAGCACTCACAAACACATCTAGTGCAAGTCTTTTCTCAATCAAAATAATCGTATTCATGCTAGAAGGGATAGAGTACCCACCATACAAGGTCTTGAAGGTGTGAGGATTAGGATAGCCCCACCAAGGAATCTAGACAAGGTTTTGAAGGTTAATTTGGATGCCTTGGGTGATGTAGTAATTGAGCAGGATGCAGCTATTCGTGATTCTCAGTGGATTCCACACTGGCTTTGGGCTACTTTGCATAACAGCAAGCTGCCTGAACCTTTGCCAGTAAGGACACGAGCTACCTCTAAACATGCATTTCCTTTTATCTGACAGAGCCCTTGTTGCTATATTACACTGAATGAGGAACCAATTTCTCACTTTGATGCTTTGGAGGATGACAATTGGCTTTCAACCATGCGTTTAGAATTAGAATCCATTGCCAGAAATGATACATGGGAGTTATGTGATATGCCTAATTGCCCTCGATTGCAAGTTGTTGAAAACAACAGAGGATCTTAGGGAAGGCATTAAATATTTCTCAGGCACCCATCTTACATCCTCCATGAGGATGATTTTGAAAAGTCACTAAATATTTAATATATTGATTGCTAATACAGGTTGAATGAAAGTGATAAAGAAGTCTATCTTAGTGCCTAAGTTGGAGAAAAGAGTGATCCAAAAATTAGTATAAAATCTAGAGTCTGTTAGAAACAATGACTTTTGGTAAACCATGATGCACAAAGATTTGTTTGATAAACTTAATCGTGGCTTGAGAAGTCAATGTTTTCTTACAAGATAAGAAATAAGCTTGCTTACTTAAACGGGCCGAGATTGGGTCAACAAATGACGAATACTCTATTAGTCAGTTTTGGTTAAAAAATCAAATCCCATTAAATAATGTTTCCAAAGCTTCAAGGCATGAAAACAACAGCTAATTCCTTATCATATGTAATATAATTTCTTTCTGCTAGTTTAAGCTAATGACTCTCACAAGCAATAGAATGTCCATCTTGCATGAGAACAGCACCAAAACCTTGCCCACTTCTTGCATTAGTAAAACTACTACAAAGAATGGTCATTGAAAATCTAGTAGTGTAAGAACTACTGCATGAGAGTCAAAGCTTTCTTAAGCTCAGAAAAGAAATGGTCTTGTCTACTAGTCCAATCAAAGTGTCTAGCTTTATTAAGAAGTTCAATTAAAGGATGTGCAATAAGTGTAAAATTTCTAACGAACTTTCTATAATTATAGCTACACAAGCCAAGAAAAGAATCTGATCGAATTTTGTGAGTATCACTTAATTTGGCCCAATTAACAATGCTTTTGATCTTTTTAGGTTTTACTCGAATACCATCAACAAATACAATATGTCCTAAGTATTCAATTTCCTCTTGAAAGAAATTTCTCTTACAGAATTGACATAGAGCTAATGCTTTCGAATAAGTGAGAACACTTTTTTCAAATGATGTTCGTGCTCTTGATAATTCTTACTGAAAACTAAGATATCATTAAAAAACACTACAGTAAAATTTTCATGTTTCAAGAATATTCTATTCATCATTATGTTGAAAGTAGTTGGCCCGGCATTATTCAACCAAATGACATAACTAAAAACTCATAGTGACCAGTTTGGATTCTAAAAGCAGTCTTGAAAATGGCTCCTTCATCCATATGAACCTGATAGTATAACCCGACTTCAAGTCAATTTTGCTGACGCGCAACCTAGGGATCACCCGAATGGACTCTATAGGGATTGACTTCAATATGAGTGGAGCATAGCCGCCCAATCCTTAGAGACTTGTGCTCCCTTGTGCTTTTCTAGCAAGTCATCCACTTGTGGCATCGGATATCGATTCTTCATAGTAATCTTGTTTAAAGAACGATAATTAATACACATTTATTATGTCCCATTCTTCTTTTTGAGAGGAAGAACTGGAGGACCAAATGGAGAACTGATGGGTCTAATTAGTCATTTGTCCAACAATTCTTCTACTTGTTTTTTAATCTCTTTCTACTCTACATGGCAGAGAGCTCCAAGGATTATCTCAATTTTATGATCTTCTGGATAGGACTTAGGTAAACCAAGAGGTCATAGGTCATCTATAAAATAGTTAGAGAACTTAGAAATAAAAGGATCATGAAACACATCTAGTTTAGAGTCAGGCTAAACACTAAGCTAGTTGACAAGAACCAAAAATATATTCTCCTTCTTTCTTATAGCTCTTTTAGCTTGAGTATGAGTAAAAGAGAACCTAAATCACCCTTCATCTGACATTGAAGACAGAATTTGTTATTATCTTTCATTAACCATATTATATGAGTGTCATAATCAATCTAAGGGTTATGGTCATGTCTCCATGGCATTCCTAATATGACATCAACACCTTGCAAAGAAGCAACTAAAAATTTTCTCTTTTCTTTCAATGTGTTCATTTCCAATTCTAGATTCTTGACCTCTTTAGTGCAATTGTACTTAGCTCCTTAAAATGTAGCTTTCACTTTATAGCTTGAGTGTGATGCATCTAGGTTAAGTGCTTTTAATGTCTTTTCAAAAATGAAATCATGAGAACTACCATCAATATAGAAATTTGTTTTCCTTGTATTTTTCCTTGAGTTCTCAACAAAGCATGAATAGAAATCGTACCTTCATCCGAATAGTCAAGATTGGACTTACACTCTTGCTTGAGTGAATCATCGTTGTCATCTTCCACCATGTTGACACGAGCCATAGGTGCGGAGTTCTTTTTCTTCTTTGAATATTCTGGTTCAATGTGCCCCTGTGACATTTGAAACACTTGACGATACGATTCTTCATCTTGCCATTTAAGGGTTTGTTATTATTATCTTTCCGAACATCTCCTTTGGCTACATTTTTACCCTTATATATCCTGTATTTATCAAAATTGCTCGAGGAAAAAGATGGTTTCAAAGACTTTGCATGAGAATTTTCTTGCATTCTAGAATCTCTAGAAGTAGAAGTCTTACGTTCAGAATTGAGAGCAAGATCTATAGTAGATCTGAGTTTGCAGGGATGAAACATATTAACATCTGCCCCAATAGTAAGCTTGAGATCAATAATAAATTTCCTTCTTTGCTCTCTTTCTTTGACCTTCTCTCGATCACTTGAACCTGCATAATAAAATATCCCAGAATTTATCAATGTAAAGTTGGACATTCTCTTTCTCTACTTGGCATAAAGTATCCCATCATTGATGTGACAAGCTATTTTGAAGGAAGAAAAATGTTTCTTTAAAATTTTCTAGAATTCCTTCCATGTATTAGGTCGATGCTTGCTGTACTTAATCACATTCCACCATAAAGCAACACTTTCAATCAAATGATTACAAGTATATTTAATCTTATCTTTTTTCGAGAACTTTTCGCCTAAAAAATAATCATCCAACTGAGTGAGCCATGTAATAAGCACTCGAGTGTCTGTCTTTCGATCATAGTTTTGGAAAGTAAATGCCTTTTGGCTAATCCATGAGTCTTTTTGAGAACTGTGGGCATGCAATGTAGCATTAACAGTGCGTCTAACATGATCACTTTCCTCTTCATCAAAATCGGAAGAATCACCTTTGCACTTATAACGCTTAATCTACGACACTCTAACTCATGCCTATGATCATGCTCATTTTCTATTTGCTCTTGAAGTACAGCAATTTTCTCTTGCATTGTGGGTTGTGTAGGTAAATTGGCCATTTTGTGTAAACAGATAGAAAAATAAATAAAGTGCAATACATAATTTACAGTTATTTAAATAAAGCACACAACTTGACTTAGCTCAATACTCTTGAGATGGCTTGAATTTGTGTTGAATCTGAACAAAAACTTTCTATCAAAGGTTGAGCTTGAGTCTTGCTTCACACAATAAATCCGACGAAGTCTGGCGGCAGGTATACAAGCTTGAAAATATGATTGAAATTAATCCTTATACTTTTCCCAATACTTGAAAACTTCAATTTTGGTTTCTAAGGCTGAAAGAATTTTTTTCAAAAAAAATATTATTTGGAATTTTTGATATTTTCTAACTATTTTTAGGCCTTTATACTCAAAATAAGCTTAAAAATGAGTTTTGGGCCCCGAAAAATTACTGCAAAATCACCAAAAATTCTAAAAAATATTTAAATTCTAGGTTTAACCTTTTAGTACCCACAAAAAATTTATAGCAACTCATTTGACCATTGAACACCCCAAAAATTGATGATTTGAGCCTTTTTTTAAGCCTGTTTGGAGCTTAATCAAGATTAATCAAAACCTCCTTGGCTGGAAGTAGGAGCTTCATTAAAAAAATTTAAAGGAAATAAAGAAGCCACCTAGAGTCCTTGAATTGTTCAAGGAGAAGAAATAGCAAGTTGAGATGAGATTGAAGTAGTTTCGAAGTCCTCAAGCTTTGCTAATCACATCCATGGCTTCCGATTAGGAAGAGGATTAAGGGATTGGAAAGTGGTTTTTTATTCTTGAGTGGTTTTTAGTAAACAATAGTGGTTTTTCACTTTCCTTTTCCCTTTGGTTATTGTCAAATGGTCACAAAAACCTCTAGTCTTCAACCTTTGCCTTTAGCCTTTAATGTTTTCAATCCTTTTCAATTTCTTCCACAAATTAACCTAGCCCATGCTCTGATACCATACCACTGACACAAGGATTCCCATCTAGGAATTTGTAGAAGACAATATCTCAAGAAAAAGAATTATCCAACCATTCAACTTAAGCTATTGCTACAAATTTAACATAAACCAAGCTTTAGAAATTAGCACATGAAAATACTTAGTTCTTATACTACACAACATTGGGTGCAATCTTCCCCCCTCATGTGTGTGGCATATTCCCCACACATGCATATTTTTAAGCTTTCAATTGCTAAAATAGGCCATAGCCTCCAAAAAATACAAAGTTGTGCTTTTTCTTACACGACGCTCTGTCTTCCAAAAATAGAGAGCTGTTCAAAATTAGATTACTTGGGACTAGGGGAAAGCGTTCAAGATTTACAAAATAAATATTTGCGAGTCTATGCTTCAAGTCTAATCTTGTAAAAATAAATAAATGGATGTGTACATTGAAGCTCTATGACATCAATGATAACAATGTACTTGTTTCCGAAAGGTAACGGCAAAACTTCTTCATAGCAAAGATAATAGTGAGAGCTTCTCTTTCAGTGACAGAGATCCTTATTCATCCTTTTGGCGTAAAGTAATCCCAACAGCCTATAAAGACACATCTCTATACACCAAAAGCTCTCTCTCCAAGTTAAGTGAACTCAAAACAGGTGTAGCGGTGGTGAGTGCCACCTTGAGTTTCTCAAATGCATGGTATGCATTCTCATCAACGAGATAAAAAGGTGAATCCTTCTTCAAAAACTTACTCAAGTGCTGAGAAATTTGAGGAAACCTTGAATAAACCTTCTATAATACCCCACATGCCCTAGGAAAGACCTTAACTTTATCTTTGTAGTAGGAAAAGTCAAGTCCAAGATCTTGGAAACTTTATTTGGATCCATATAATCCCTTCATTTGAGACAACATGACCAAGCAAAACACCTTGAGTGCATCCAAACCTACGTTCTACTAGATTCAATGAAGCATGTTCTATGTAAACTCTTTCAAACACTTTTTAACTTGTGAAAATGATCAATCCTCTTCCCATACAAGGAAAACCCTCATAATAGGAGAAACCCAATCGGACTCTTTGATCACTAAAAGGAATAGGATATTGATCCTCTTAGTCATACTATTGTTTTTAAAATCCACATATACCCTCAACTTTCCATTCTTCTTTATAGTAGAGATTACAATAGGAGAAACCCAATCAGACTCTTTGATCACTAAAAGGAATAGGGTATTGATCCTCTTAGTCATACTATTCTTTTTAAAATCCACATATACCCTCAACTTTCCATTCTTCTTTATCGAGATTATAATAGGAGAAATCCAATCATACTCTTCCACGGGAAAAACAAACCTAGTCTAAAGAAGCTTATCGATTTCTTGAAAGTGAGAAGTTAGGGTTCATGCGGTAGGGTCGTTCCTATACCAGTTGTGCCCCATCCACTAGGTGTTCCACCATTGTGACTTGTTTGAGATGCTTATAGTCAATTGTGCAAAAATATGAGCATGACGACGATGAAAAAGAGAGATAGAAAGTCTCCTAGTTGAAAGAATCAAAGATGTTCCTCAATCTCTACATCAGATAGATAATGTCTATCATTTGGAGGCCCCACCTTTGGAATCACCTCAAGTGCATGCAAGTCCACCTCCGTGTCTTCATCTATCTCTGTGCCCACGTCAATTCCACTTATGTAGTCTAAAGAGTATCCATACTCCTCAACTCCGTCTTAAAACAAGGAGTTAATGCAACCAACAAGTTGTTCATACTTGATGTTTTCTTTCTGCAATCCCATATCTTCCACAATGAAATAAGTCCCTTTACCCTTGGATTGGCCAATTCAACTCTTAAGTCCCTTGGAGAGGCCAATTCAACTCTTAAGTGCCTTCTTCTTCTTCAAACTTTGTTGCTTTCACTCTTTTCCTTCATTTACCACTTTTGAAGGGACTTTACCTCTTCTACATCCTTATCCTTCCTAGGTCTCTTCTCTTGAGAACATCAACAATACCTTTACTTTTATTGGATTGGAGGAAGAAGAAGCTCTCCTAGGAAAATCTCTTTGATAATGCCCTCTATCTTGGCACCCATAGTATGTAATGTGATGTTTCATGCATCTACTTCCCATAGAGGGAGGCCTTGATCCATCCTTGCCATGAGTTGAGACACCACCGAGATACCACTACATCACAAGCAGATTTGAGGTAGCCATACTTTGTTGTTTTTCATTAAAGGTGACCACTTTAAGAACATTAGGAGAAGATGTAACCATTGGTGTGTAGGCAAAAGTCACAATACCTGAGGCTTTGGTTGATATGCATCTAATGAGCTTCTATGGAGAGTGGAACTTCTACTTGTGTGTGCTTGATGTTGAGTGTACTGAGGAACACTTATACCTGGTGATATAAGTGTATTGAGGAACACTTGTACCTGGTGATATAAGTGTATTGAGAAACACTTGTAGTTGGTGGTATAGCAAAAGAGCGAGACTCCTACTCATTGTGCTACTTGTTGGTCAAGGTGAGCTTGGGATAAACAATGTTTGAAACATGATGGCATCATCTACTAACATGGTGACCGCTTCGTGTTGGAGCGAACCTTGAAGTTCTTGGTCCCGTCCTTGCTCCTTCACTGGAGCTGCACGCAAAAAAGGGTGGTTTAATAACTTCTTCATGAAATTTATAGTGTTATTTATAGTGCCTATTCAGTGAATCCAAAGCTTAGAGGACCGTGGGCAGTCTTGTTTCTAAGGGTTTGGTTGTTTCTCTGCACATATCTGTGTTTCGTTGGCTCATTTCTTCCCAAGGCTCCTTGCTCGAGGTGGAGTCTAACCTTATCAACAAGGGATCGCTATATAGAGTGATGATCATTTGCTGGGATTGAAGGCTTCATGGGTTTAAGGAAGTGTGGTTTAATGCACTACAGTCAATTACATTGTCGTTTCCAATAATTAGTCCAGATCAAGTTTGCATCAAAGGTCCTTGATGCTTCTGGTGCATGTCTGAAAATGGTTTTTAGACACTTTTTTTTAATACTAGGCTCACGTCTATAGACCCTCACATGTCTAGTTTTTCATCTCAACACTCTTACCAATATATATTTTATCATGTTTTTGATGCATAATGATCGTAGAAAAATATTTTTGATTTAATGTGTGCAGAAATCAGCTTAATGAAATGTGCGAATGTGCACAAGGTTATTAAATGTGTGAATGTGCACAATCTTATTATATGTGCGAGTGTGTGCAAAGTTATTTCATGTGTAAAGGCCTGTTAGCATTCATATTTGAGCAAAGGTTTTGATATTTACAAACCTTAGGAACTTTGATATGGTTAATAATATGTAAAGCAAAACCCAAAAGTGGAAAAAGTAAGCCCAAATTGTATGCACAACTATTATTAGCTTCTTGGGCTATTTTTATGGAATACAATTCTCTAAATACTCAAGTCGTGGAAATGGGAGCTACATGCTTGAGGGGAGAGATTGCACCTAATCTTGTCTTGTGTGGTACCTTCTACTCTATCTCTTGTTGCAAATTTATTTCATGCATAATTTAGTCAATTTGTATTTAATTGAATGGTCATATTCTTTGTATTATTTGAATTTTGTACTATTCTTCATCAAGTATTTTAAGATCCTATGACAGTGGTATCAAAGTAGGGAATACTTTGATTAGAAGAATAGAGGAAACTCTTTTAAATCCTTGGGGTAGAGTAGTAAAAAGCTCAAGGACCTTTGGACAAAATTGTTGGAGCAGGAGAGCAAGCTAACTCTAGGTGCAGAAAGGAAAGATAGCAAACATAATGAAATGGAAATGAAAGCAATGAACAAGTACTTACATGTAGACCAAGATAGCTTGATTTGATTGATTTAACACACAAGAAAATACATCACTCTTATAGAGTAAACACACACACTCAAGTACCATATGCTTATGGGATAACTCCCAAAGTGACACGTGGCACTCTCTCACACAAAGACTCATAAACTAGTTCCTAGTACACACTAGAACACACTCTTTGACTATGATTTCTGCAACATCCCCCCTCAAAGCAAAGAGTGTGAGACCCAATACGCAAGGAGTAAACCGATCCCCCCTCCACCGCAATATTGCAAAGAACCAGTCCAACTGACCAACACCTCCCGTGTGTCAGTGTGACTACTCAATTAGCTTGCGACCGGGAGTGAGAACCATCACTCGTCACCCCCTCTTACTCTGAACTGCATATCCATTCACATTCATATTTGTATTCATTATTCCACCTACACATCCACATTCATACATCCACATTCACATCTACATCCATACATCCACATTCACATTCACACCCATATATCCTATCCACATTCCACATTCATACATCCATATCCACATTCCACATTCACACATCCACATCCACATTCACATTCATACATCCATATCCACATTCCACATTCATACATCCACATCCACATTCACATTCATACATCCATTTTCACATCTTCATTCATACATCCACATCCGCATCTACATCCATACATCCACATCCACATCCACATTCACAGCCATACATCTATATCATACAATACTTCATATCAAAGTCAAAAAACAATACACATTTTTGGGGGACAACCCAGGGCAGAGGACCCTTATTGACCATCACACATCACACTGTTTAATTCATTCATTTTATGCATAATGCAAGGGCAGAGCACCCATACACACATAGAAGAAATCAGAAACAAAAATCTTTGTCATCCTCATCGAGGGCGACATGGGCAGAAAGTGCATGATCTTCGGGAAGCTCGTCTGGTGGTTCATCAGCAAGATTAGCATGGTGTTGTTCTTGTTCTTTATCCTTCTTCTTGAATCAATTGGCTTCAATATGACCTTTCTGCTTACAGTATCTGCATATGATGTTCTTGTTGGTTTTCCATCTACTAGCGGAGATAAATGCCTCTTCAGTGCTTGAGGTCAAGGATGTAGACTTAGGTTTCCTTGTTCCGACAGTCTTTCTCAATGAGAAGAGCAACCAAGTCATCATATGTAGTGGCTGCCAGGCATAATACTTCAATGGTCTACTCAAAGCGAGAAATGCCTTGCATGCCTTTGACTAGTACTGCCATCTTGTCCTCATCATCTAGAGAACACTTCAAACTTGATAATTGTTGAACAAGAGAATTATATTTGGAGAGATGATCACTTAGCTCTTCATTTTCAGCTCATAAAACTTCACTTTCAGAGAAAAACTTTAGAATTAGTGACCTTGTTACCAAAGATGCTCTCCAATCAACACCAGATCTCCTTAGCCAGGATGTAAAGATGTGATGAATGAGAGAGTCCGCCAAGCAGAGACCAATCAAGGCAATGGCTTTGCATTTTGCTACTTCCAAATTTTCCTTTGTGGGTGGCTGATCAAGTGCATCAAATGTGTCGTTCTCAACAACTTCCCAGACTCCTTCACGCATAAGTAGCAGCAGGCTGCATCTTGGTTTGCCATGTGGGAAAGCCTTCCCCCTTGAACTTATCCATGAACAATGTACTAGAGGATAGCGAAGTCATGACTCAAAGTTGAACTGAAAAACTTTAGCTCCAAAAACTTGAAGGTGCAGTAGATGGGTAGGAAGCTTCATGTGAAAGCCCCCCTATTTGTGGTGAAGTGTGAAACCAAAGAAATAACAAGGAAATAATAACCTTATCCCAAACAAGTGGAAGAACTATGCCTCGTCCCAAAGAAACTAGGAGCTACGATGGAGAATACTGTTGGAGAACGACACATTTGATGCAACACTTGATGGCGTGAGTAGACTAGCTGAGGACAGATGTAGCAGCTAATGGCGTGACCAGACTGAGGACAGATGGCATGAGCAGATGGCATGAGCAGCTGAGGACAGATAGCATGAGCAACTGATGGCGTGAGCAGACTGATGACTGATGGCATGAGCAGTTGAGGACTGATGGTGAGTTCATGCAACCAGATGTTGGAGAAGACTTGCTGTTGGAGAGCTGCGCAAGAAGACTGTGCTGTTGGAGAGGTTATGGGCCCACCAGAGAGCTATGCAAGAAGACTGTGATGTTGGTGGAGAGGTATAGCTTGCCATGTATTTTGCTCTTCATCTCTTGTGTCTGGTCTCCACAATGCCAATGCAAAGAAAGAGGAGGTACCCGCCGACACTCAGAGATAGGGAATAGCTCGGCGGCATCTTCTTATAGAAGACCAAAGATGGTGGCGATGGACATGGCGCTTCACCTACGCTTAGCAGAGCTAAAGCTATGGATGAAGCTATGGGATATGAACAACCAAAGGAGGAAGACCAACTTCCATTTGTGGGTCGGCCCCTTCACCCCCAAGAGTTGCCCATGGAGAAGCATGGCTCTGATACCGTGTTGGAGAAGGAGAGCAAGCTAACTCTAGGTGCAGAAAGGAAAGACAGCAAACATAATGAAATGGAAATGAAAGCAATGAACAAGTACTTATATGTAGACCAAGATAGCTTGATTTGATTGATTTAACACACAAGAAAATACATCACTCTTATAGAGTGATTACACACACTCAAGTACCATATGCTTATGGGATAACTCTCGAATCAAAGTGACAAGTGGCACTCTCTCTCACACAAAGACTCATAAACTAGTTCCTAGTACACACTAGAACACGCTCTTTGACTATGATTTCTCCAACAAAAATTGGAAAGTTCATGGGAAAATTGTGGACCCTTTGGATGAAGGTTTTGATCAAGGGATGGGAGTAAATCATCACCTTCTTCTTGAAACCACCCTATACAAGTAGAAAAAACATGCTTCAAGATTGAAAGTGGGTTTACTCTGTACTCTATCTCCCTCAAATCCAACCGTATGGATGGATTCATGGATGGATTCACCATAGCCCAAAACCCTTAGCCCCACTGTCTGATTTTCAAGAGATTGAGAGAGCAAGAAATATATCATGGATGGATGAGGGCCGTGCAGACATATTTCTCTTTCAATTTATTATTTTTCCTTCCCTTTTTTGCATTGAGTGCTAATCGCTCTTTTTCTTTTACCAAAGCTGCAACAAGCGATGGATTTAAATGATATAAATTCATTTATATATTATTTTTGTTGGAGAGCTATGCGTTGTTGCACCTCCATCTTTCTCTGCTCGCTGCCTCCCTATCCACTCCAACCATGTTGCGTTGCTGACGGGTTCCTCCTTACAAAGGCACTGTGCCATTTTATTTTTGGAGAGAGGCTTGAAGCCAAGCCCTTTAACAAAGCTTTGATTCAAGCTTTTAAAATAAAAGCTTCTTCAACTTAATAGTTACAAAAAAATAAGAGAGAGCCCCCCCCCACACACCCTATGCTCTGGCCGTAGACAGAATTCAGTGAGAGATTTTTTTTTAAAAATAACCTTGTCAGAAGCTTTTAAAAAAATTTATTTATTTTGTAAAACTAAAGCCTTTACGCTTTAGAGTTTTGTATTATCAAAAGCTTTTTCATTCTTATAAAGCTTTGTGTAAAACCTTAAATTCAAACTTTATAAGCATATAAAAGTTTACAACTCTGAAAAGATATTTATATTTATACATAAGCTTTGAAAGCTTATAGCTCTTAAGCTCAAGATTCCTCAAAAACCAAGATTTCAACCCTTGTCCTAATTTTCTTTGGCTGCATAATTAGTCATAGACTCTCTTGTTTAAAAGTTTTCAAAAAGGATAGAAATTTTAGTTAAATCTTTACTCCCTTGTCCTTTGTTTTATTAAATTAGCCACCTTCGACATCAACAAATATTATTCTTTCCACTTATTCTTCGACATACGAGCATTCAACTTCTTACGAATTGCAGGTGAAAGCTAAGTAATAACTACACTTTCTAAATTTTATAAATTAACAATTGAAGTGTCCGATGATTTACAAATTAAGTATTCACCTTGTGTAATTTGATTGCTTGCATAAAATAAAAATTGTTAGTTGTCAATTCGTTTTCTTCTAACTCATATTTTGCAGTCCCCAAGTTTCTCCATTTTCAATAATTTTAATCATCACACCAAATTAAAACATCACATATGCTTGTGATATTTGTGTCCTTTTAATGATGTATTTTGTAGCAAAGCTATTCGACACTTGCAAGTAACTTGCTACCCTCTATACCTTAGTAAATAATTCCTTCAATATTTCTATGAAAGTTTTATCTTTTAGATAGTGATTCAAGTACTTTGCAAGTAAGCTTCTCATTTCTATCCTTACAATAGTGATTTCTATCCTTACAATAGTGATCATGCTTAAATATTTATGCGTAGAATTTCAAACCATATTACTACAAGTTTTATTTCTTATAATGTCATAATTTAATATAACCTTAGTTAGGTTCAGAAGAATAATTATATTTCAATCCATTTGCATTGCTTTCTCATTTTTCTCTCTAATTTCTAATGAGGTTTTCTCAATGTAGAACATCATTGCACAATCGAATATATGTAAGGTACGACCTTCTTACGCTTGACTAAACCTTATGATTACTAAATTTTTTAATTTTTTTTTCGTACACACCCGGGGCCCACTCAAGTGGGTGGAGCCGATTTCCCCTTACAACAATTAGCCAATTATCATGGTCGGGCAAGGGCCACGTACCATCGGGCAAGAGCCACGAATTAGGCATCCCCCATGACCACCGCGATGAGTCGAGCGCTGGAACAGCGGAGGGGTCTCGTATGGATCCTCCTATCTCGGGTGATCCACCACCCGAGGAGGAGGAGTCACTCGAGTGTTCAAGGGGCAAGAGCCCGAGCAACCAAATTTTATATTTATTATTCAAGTTTATTTCAACTTCAAATGCAAATTAATCTTTTCATCATCTAGGCTTGTTTACTTAATCAAGATTGTTAGAATTGTTTACTAGTCATTCATATTTATATTTGTGCTTAAACTTTTGATGTATTGAAAAATCAATTTTATCTATTCTTTATTTACAATCTCAAACCCTCTCAATCAACTCAAGGTTAGTATTTCCTATCCTTATATACATAATCAATTTATCTTTTACTCTTATCATGTTAAGTTTCTTATGAATTATATTTAACTTTATATTCCCTATCCATAAGAAACCATAACAATTCACATCTCTTTGGAGTGTTAAATTTTTTTTTTGCAAGATGGAGGTATGTATATATTTACTTCTTTTGTACACTTTTTACCTTTGTACTATATTTCTTTAAAAACTTCTATAATATTTTTACAACGTAAGAACCTAATAAATTGAACATTAAGATTAGTTCAAATTTAGTAACTTAAATAAATTTTTAAGATAAAGAAAATTTGTGTCGAAATTTAAGTTTCAGAGGGAACTGGCTACTCCGTTTCAAACTTCTATTCTAAAGGAGTGATATGTGGAAGTAATCTAGTGGTATGGAACATCATATTCGTTTCATATACTTACTCCAAACACATTTATTTCTTCTATCTTTTACCATCCTATGTGTGTATGTGGAATGCGCCTATGTGGTATGGGACACTTAGACTTGTTTCACATACATTCATTTGATTGGTTCATTACATATGCATTATGTGTTGATCTAGTCTTCCACACTAATCATGAAGACATCCTCTCATGGATTTACGCAACTGAAGAAAGTTGAAACCCCAACAAGAGGGAATGATATGAGAATTAACTCTTGTTTACTAGGAATTATATCCGTGTGTGCCGTGCATGTTGGTACATGTATTTTGATTTTATGGTTGCCTATATCTCATAACGACATTGGGATTAATTTATGTGTTCAATTAATTATTTAACTAACATGGATTGCGTCTATGTGAGTATAGGTACCCACACCATATGAGGATACCGATTGAGGTGTCGTATGGCATTAGATGTGTGAGGGTACCGAATGAGGTGTCACACTATGAGGATACCGATTGAGGTGTCATATGGATAGTGGATTAAGCAGTGAACATGAAGATGAAGATCATTTTGTTAATCATGTATTAGAATTTTATGTCATCTATAGGCATTTCATGTTGCTATGTTATTTTGTGTATATTATTTGTGATTTGATGATGAGTGCGAGGATCACCAATTTAGGTGTCGCTCGCACAAGTTTTGGTATTGCAGTCCATGTTCACTCGAGCCTCTGAGCCATGCCCTTGTGCCT
The DNA here is from genome assembly GCF_041138505.1 of Cibotium barometz. NCBI lineage: Eukaryota > Viridiplantae > Streptophyta > Polypodiopsida > Cyatheales > Cibotiaceae > Cibotium > Cibotium barometz. The sequence continues at coordinate 16,721,214 of NC_141070.1, forward strand.
CTGAGCCATGATTGGACAATGAACCTCTGAGTCTGTTTGTGGTATTCCATGTCTATAAGAACCTCTAAGCCATGCCTAATCAACCTCTAAGCCATGTTCGGACCTCTGAGTTTACTTTGCAGATTATGACATCAATAGCTACGAGCATAATGTTGTTGTTGTAGCATTTTCTTCTACACAACTGAGGACAGTTGCTTCCTCAAACGGGAGGACTGCTATAGGTATATATTTTATCATATTTTGATACATAATGATCGTAAAAAAATATGTTTAATTTAATGTGTGTAGAAATCGACTTAATGGAATATGCGAATGTGCACAAGGTTATTAAATGTGTGAATGTGCACAATGTTATTATATGTGCGAGTGTGGACAAATTCATTTTATGTGTAAAGGCCCATTAGCATTTATATTTGGGCAAAGGTTTTGATATTTACAAACCTTAGGAACTTTGATATGGTTAATAATATGTAAAATAAAACCCAAAAGTGGGAAAAGCAAGCCCAAATTGTACACACAACTATTATTAGATCCTTGGGCTATTTTTATGGAATACAATTCTCTAAATATAAAGACGTGGAAGTGGGAGCTACACGCTTGAGGGGGGAGATTGCACCCAATCTTGTCTTGTGTGGTACATTCTACTCTATCTCTTTTGTGCAAATTTATTTCATGCATACTTAAGTCAATTTGTATTTAATTGAATGGTCATATTCTTTGTATTATTTGAATTTTATACTATTCTTCAATCAGGTATTTTAAGATCCCGTTGAGACAGACTCGCATTTGCAGGCTCATGTATGTAGGTTCATTCTGTAGGCTCATGTGTACAGGCTCACGTGTCCAAGTTCACGTTTCTAGACTCACGTCTACAACCTCACCTATGGAGGCCCACCTGTCCAAGTTCACATCTCTAGACTCAGATCTACAAGTCCACGTATCTATTCAAGTTCACTTTTCTAGCTCACATCTCTAGACTCAGATCTACAAGCTCATGTATCTATATAGGCTCACATGTGCACCCTCATGTCTGTTTATATGAACATGATTTAGGTAGTTTTCTTTTATGAAATAACCCTACTTGTTGGCACATGAAAAGTTAAGAACTAGACCTACAAAAGGATTGGTGTGCACTTATTGGATAGTAATTATACTTTACTTTTCTAATAATTATGAATAACAAAAATTTTCCTTGGAATTTGTAGCTATTATAGATTGTATGATGGGAAATATTCCAAGGACATAAGTAGATATGTCCGTTGGAGTCTTAAAAAGGTAGTAATAATTGGTCGGTACAATGTTGCCTACCTCTAGACTCACCTCTCTAGGCTCACATGTCCAGACTCACGACTTACATATCCACTCTCACATCTATAAGCTCACGTCGTCTTTTTATGCAGGACTATGGACTCACATTTGCAACATGAGAGAGCTAGTTTGGCCTAGTTTTTAGTGGTTTTTGAGATTTTTTGGACTTGATGGGGTGTGACTAATGATCCTAGTCCTAGTAGTTAATGGCTGTTATGCAAGTAATTAAGTACCTTTTTTTTATTTTTTTATGTATTTGTATGCTTCTCTAAGCTATCAATTCAAAGAATGCATGAATACAATTCACTATCACACTCTAATCCACTCCAATAGATCTTTTTTATTGTTTTTTTACCAATTCGTAAAGTACCAATTCAAAGAGTGCATCAAAAGACCATGAAAATTTTTGGACACATTTGACTATTCTATTCTAATCCACCCTAATGGACCTCAATGCTTATGTTTGTGGAGTGGATTTCACTCCTAGTCACAATTGCTAAGCTATTCCTTGGCTCTAAGAAGGAATGAAATCTAAGCCTCTTGGGCTCCAATTTCATGCAAATCACCAACAATGAACCAAGGTTTTTCCCTTCTAATAGACGAAGCTAGAATGTCCTAATGTAAATAAACTTTAAATTAAAATCCAATGACTCCAAAACTACATGTTTGCCAGAGTGTGACCTCCTAATCAACACACCAGAGAATATTGGGGAATCCCAATAGCTTGGAATGGATGGATAGGCGGAGCTAAACCCTAGGCTCGATAGTAATTCGAGATATGTTCAGGTTAAGAGCTTACTTTAGCCTTGCCAAAGCATGTGTCATTGGGTCTTGCCTTAGAGCTGCAAACTACAACTTTCCTATGTGGGTGTGTTAGCTCGTCATTTGCGTTCTTACTCCATTGGAGCTTACCTTAGAGCCGTAAACTGCAACTTTCCTATGTAGTAAGCACGTTAGCTAGTCAATAGAGCAGTTGCATCCTTACTCCATCAGGTCTTGCCTTAGAGCCGCAAACTACAACTTTCCTAAGGTGCACTAGCTCCTCCATCAAGTCCTCACTCAATGTCACACTGGAATGGAGGGAGAGCCCTCTAATCCTAGATGGAGGCAACAAGAGATGGTCCTTCACGATGGTTCTCATGATGGTTCTCTCTCACAAAAGTTGGGGAATAAAGGGGAAGCTAATGAAGAAAGACAACCTATAACCAAACCTATCTAGCATGCATATATCAAGCAAGCAAGATTCAATGGTATATACACGCAAGCAAGAAGAGGGAAGAGGAGATCTCACAAGTAAACTATTACAAGGGAATGATTTTCTGTTGCTTATTGTCAAAAATGACTTATAAATAAGTAACTAGTTTTCATACTAGGCCCTCCAAACTTAAAAATGGATAGGCCTCTATTAATAGTCTTAAGCAACTACGAAGTCCATAGACTTTTCCTATATGACATTAAGCATGAGGTAAGGCTCCTTTACATATTCGAGCATATTGTCTTACACAAGATGAGTGCATGTTCGAGAGGGTAACACGGGGCAAAGCACCTTATGGTAGGTCGGGTAGGTGAACCATGTTACCTTATGGTAGGTCGGGTAGGTGAACCATGTTACCTATGGAGTGGTTTTTAACACACCACAGAAAGGGGGCATATCATGAAGGAGTGAAGTAGCTTTTGGATGGAAAAGCTCTACCATCAATCACAGAAGATTTAGTAGTTGTTTGCAAATCCCAGAGAATAGAGAAACAGAAGAGGGCCTCCACGCACATTGTCAGGATGGCCTTGATGGTGGCTGAGATAATGAAAGTACAGGAGCCAGCCAGCTTGGAGGAAGAACTAGCACATCCAATATGGAGGGAGACCACACTACAGTCAGAGTATGACTCAAGTATGAGAAACCACACATTAGCAAATCCAAACTGGAGGGAAAGCCATGCTACAGATCAAAGTATGACTCAAGTATGAGAAACCACACTTGGGATCTTGTGGATCATTTTGTAAAACATAAATTTATTGGCACCAAGTGGGTTTAGAAGGCCAAGTACAAGTCCTCCGCGGTAGTACATTGGATAAGTACAAGTTAAGGCTCGTGTGGGTGAAGGATTTTTCACAGGTCAAAGGGTATGAATTTTAGGAGACATTTTTTCCTTGCACAACTAGATTGACCACTATTCATGCAGTACTAGCCTTGGCTGCTCATGGTAAGTGATCGATAATGTAAATGGATGTTAAGTCAACATTTTTTAATGGCAATCTCAACAAGGATATTTATGTGGTGCGACCACTCGAGTTTGAGATACTCGATTCATTATACAAAGTGTGCAGACTCTGAAAGGCATTATACAGGCTGAAACAATCCCCTATCGCATAGTACCAGTGGGATAAATGCTTTCTTTGTAAGTATTGGTCTTTCTAAAAGCTTGTCGAATGCAAATTTGTATATTTTCTCTCAGCAAGGCAGGTACATAATCATTATGCTATATGTGGACAACCTTATGACAAGAAACCATGAAGAGAGAAGATAGATCAAACACAGGAGATGTTGAGTTCAGAGTTTTAAATGACAAAACTGGGGCTTAAGAATTTATGTTGGGGATTGAGGTCTAGCAAGAGAGTGAGATGGAATCTTCAATTCTCAACAAAAGTATACAAGAGAATTTATGAAAGCATGGGATTGTTGAGTGTAAGTTGTACCCATGGAGGTTGATGTGAACCTCTCTAGGGAAGATGCTTCTCTACTGCAGATATGAAGAAATACAGGAAGTTGGTGGGGAGTTTGATCTTTCTGTGTAATACACGGCCTGACATCAGCTTTGCAATTGGTATCCTTAGCAAGTTCTCAAATCAACCCCAAGAGAATCACTAGAAGGCACCTCTTGAAGGCAAGGATGCAGGTATTAGAGTACATCAAAGGTAGTATGGCATCACTTACATATCAGGTAATTCCTAACTAGATTTTGTGGCTCAATGTGATAGCAAAAATTATGTTTCTGGTTATTGTTTTCTTATTGGATGTGGAATTGCATCGTGGATCAACAAGGATCCTACAATGGCACTTTCTTCTACAAAGGCTGAGTACAAGACACCATGCTTTGTTTCATGTGAAATAGTATGGTTAAGAAAGATTTTAGGAGACATGGGTGTTGCTCATAAGGAAGCGACAGTGGTGTTGTGTGTGCGGCAATCAGATTTGCATAGCATGATTGCTAAGAATTTAGTGTTTCATGCTACATGAAGCACATTAAGATACAGTATCATTATATGCGTGAATTTATCATGGATGGAGAGATGGAGCTTGTCTTCTGCCCAATGACAGAGAACTGTGCACATATTTTCACAAAGGCTCTTAGGAGAGATTTACTGGAGTGCCATCTTCATCGACTGGGTGTCGAATGTAGTTCATGTATGTGTGGACATTGAGGGGGAGAGTCAACAAAGCATTTTCTCAATGCTCCACCCTCGTGTTGTTAGTACAGGTCATGGATGTGCTCTATTTTGTAAGGCCCCCTATATGAGAAGTAGCTTGTGGTGAGCACTCGAACACTTGGGAATTCCCAATTTAGACATTGGAAGGTGGCCCAATGAGGCGAGATGGTTAGGAGACAGCTTATATAGACTTGGCACTTTGCCAAGTAAGACGCATGCTTGTGCGGGCTATGTGATTATATTAGCACGATTTGCTGAATAATAAACCAAGAATACACTATTCTCAGGTTGCGGGCCCATTTGAGGGCCTAGACGATCTCAAATGGCCATGGGAGTTGCGTTGGATCTCTACAAGACTTCTATCATGGTCCCAATTGGATGATGTGGTTGGTTGGCCATTTTGACCAAGTCATGGTTGGCCAACCTACGTCCATGTTGACCTTGTGACACTACTAGTTTGGCAACCTTTGTTCAACATCGAGTTCATTGTGTTCAAGAACTCTTGTAAGCAACACATGCTCCATCCAAAGTTTGTCTCAGTCGTGCCATCAAAGCTCCGTACTCGGAGCACACAACTGGGCAGACATCCATCAATTTCTACTCAAAGTTTGCAATTGTTTCCTCTCCACTTTTTTTGCAATTTAATGCTTTGTATTGTGAAGATCTTACTTCTACTATTGTGTTTTCTTACAATAAATTCATGTTAAAGTAAAGACTCTCTCTTTTTTTGGCAAAAAGGAGACTTTTAAAGTTGAGGAACGTAGAAATTCCAAAATTACAACTGATACAGTTGGTGTTCTATTGAAGACCATATGCAAGTAGTCACAACAAACATTTCCATCTCATGACCTTATTAGGGCATTTCCTTTTTTTTTCTCATGGAATTGCTATGCTAAAACTTTCCAGGTAGATTTTGAAAAGAAGTTAGAAATTGTTCATAGTACATAAAATAGGAGAGGGAAAAACGTGTTCAAGGATGTATCTTGGATGAAAATAAGTTGGATTGCTCAAAACACAATGTTGTGATAACTATGGGCTCCAAATTATGCAAAAACTACATACACAAAACCTACCAATCAATTAATTTCCAATTAATATTTATTACATCTTTGGGTTTGTTTTTGTTTTTCGAGCCGGGGTCAGAGGCGAGCGGACTCATTATGAGACTCCAACACAAAACGTTACATCTTTGGGATGTCTTTGAGAGTGCATGTCTTACTTGGTCATTACATGTACATTCTCTTCTTGAGCATCTCATTTGATGAATATGGGGGTGATTTCTCTGTGGTCATTCAGCATATGTTTAGTCATGTCCAATAAATGGTTTCATGCTAATGGATAGTTCAAAAAGTTTATTATTGCGCTAAAATGAAGGTATTTGCTTGAGCCAACCCGCTCCCTCTGGTTTCATTTCCATCTCGATTTTCTTCTTCTTGGAAGATCTCTTTTTTTAGCTTGGTCAGTTCCATGGTTTGCAAGTTTTCCGTGGTCAATTTTTAGCTGGTCCATTTCACCTTAAAATCATTCGTATCCTACCTTTGTTTTGGCTTAATGAAGATAGCTACATTTTCTATCTTGATGTGGGGGAAGGCTGAGTTCTATCGCAATTGTTTTTCAGCTCGATTTTTAGTCAGCTTGTTATGGTCTTGAGGTTAGTGTTGAAGTGCGTTAGGAGGCGCATTTGATTTTTAAATAGCAATATGGTTTTAAATTGATTGAAATCCAGGCAGAGATGCTTGAGCATGTTCGTTATGAAAGGCAAAAATTGTTTGCAGCTCAAGGCTCACATGCCTACATAATTTTGAACATTCCACATGCTTTTTAGCTAGCTTCTTGTATGTAGACACAAATGCTTGAATGTGTGAAATCTAAAGCATTGCTAAGAGATGTAGGTTGACCTCTACGGATGTACATGTGCATGTAAGTACATTATATCTTTTTAGCTTCAAACGCTATCTCAAGCTAATTCAACTTGGTCTTCAAGTCCGTGTTATTGCTCTAATTTCAGAGGCACAATAGGTCATATGGTTTTAAGCTAACGTATATGCAACAACAAATTCTTGAAAATGCTCTTGCCTGATCCGTGAGTGACGAGGTTTGATCGGCCATATTACAATTAATGCTAGACGCAAGATGGCCTCTTGTGAGTGATACTTTGTAGAGGGAACGAGAAGGAAATGACCGGTGTTGTGCATACCTAAATTTACTGCCCAAATGTGTGTGTGTGTGTGTGTGTGTGTGTGTGTGTGAGAGAGAGAGAGAGAGAGAGAGAGAGAGAGAGAGTTTTGTTAACATCTACAGAGGACCAAAGGCTATGAGACCAACAGGAGACCATCACTACCAAAAAGTTACAACAGCTGCGCAGTCTGAAAAAAGAAAACTGCAAGCTGACCTCCCAACTGCAAAAAAAATCAACAGGATTTGAAAGCTGTCAAGGAAGATGACCATTGGAAAAACGGGAAGAGCTGACAGAGGTAGTAAAGAAACAACTAGTAGATCTGCACAGAGAAATCCAGATAAAGGACATCAAGTTGGAAAAAGCTACCAGGGTAGTGTTGGAGCTGCAAAAGGTCCAAACGCAGCTCATGCAAGAACAAAGCAAACGCAGAAAGTTGCACGAGGAGCTATTGACAACCAAACAATGGTTGAAATCAGCGACTCCACCAGCTACTATAAACAATCAAGTGAACATCCTTCGTCACCGACAGCTGGTCAATCTTCACGAGGCACATTAGTGAGACAACAGACACATGTGATAGAACAACTAAAGACCGGAGCACAGAATCTGTAATATACTACCCACTCACTTGGCAAATTCAAATAACAATATGAGGATGAAGATTGGGACCCATACAAGCTAGATGAATTCCTCCGCACATAAAGATTTTCTACAGGTACTATGCCTCTCCTTAAGGTAGAGCATCAGCCAGAGCATCAGCCAGGCCAGCTAGTCAACCACTTGTGTTAGGCCTAAGGCCATTGTTTCTTGTCTCCTCATTAATCATGGTCCAAAAATGAACCTGTGCATTAGTGTTCTCTACCTATGAGTATAATAATGTTCCAAGGGTTGGGGGGTGCGTGCACGTGTTTTTTTTCTTTTTTTCTTTTTTTTCTTTTTTTTGGGGGGGTGTTGTGCAGTGTACGGCGGACACATAAATAAAGATTAATTTATTTCAAGTGACCCCACGTGGGGAACAAGAGTCTCACTTGACATCTTCCTCTATGTTGAAATAGCAATCAAGTATGGAGAGATGCTCCAGTGCATCAAAATTGGCTCTCAAGCCCAAAAATGCACTACCCATGCGGACACAACCATTTGCAGACCATTTACAGCCTTCCTCATTCTCCGAGTCACAAGTATCTCCACATGTTCTTCTAAATAAATCTGCAGACAAATCAGCCTCAGGCGTAACAGAAACAGACACTGCAAGGTCTTCTAGGTTTGCCAAAGACAAGGTAGCTTCGGTCACACTAAACTTTTCCTCCTTTCCGCCAGAGACCACATTTGGTCCACAAGGATCATCATCAGAGGATTGTGCATCGAGGAAAGTATCAGAATCCGAAAAGCGGATTTTACACCCAATTGCTTGCAAGGCGCGCTTGATGACAACATTCTCCTTTCGAAGACGAGCTGATGATGCAACTGCTGACACGGACGCTTGTTTCTCTACACGCAATTCTTCACTTATCAGCTTCAGTCTTGAAGTCAATTCCCGGACCTTAGTTTCAGCTGTGTCTTTGGCCTTCACATCAACAAGCAGAAAAAAAGAGAAATTCTGTTAATTCATCATTCCGAGCAGCAGAAACCCCACTGCTAGCCAAATCCTCTGTTGATTGAATGATGGATTCATAATGAATGATGTTGCAAATCGCAAAAAGAGAAAGAAAACCTTTTTTATCCCGGAATACGACTGCGCCAAAACACGGCACTGATTTTCCAGCTCACCACCCTGCACCCAACTGCTAGACAAGCTCCCTTCTGCACTGGTCTCAGATGGACAGGCCCATCGCAAGAAAAAGTTAGGCCAAAGCATTGGAGCAAGAGCTGCAGGAGGAGGAAGCAACGCTCCATCTCGATGTTCCCGGTCATAGAAAATGTTGAAGTGCTCATGCTCCCTCCCTTTTGCAAAACGCTGCTTTTCTAAATACACCCACATGCAGCCACAAGAATCTGCAATCCCAGCTTGAAACCTCTCCTTCTCACTGAAACATCATGAAGTCCATAGAATAAGTAAAACAGTTGCTACCTGAATGAGATTCACTACAGCATGTCAACATGCACTACCATTTGACACACGTGAGATTCTACAGTGTGTAAATAGATACATACAAGTGTGCACACACATACATACATCCATGCATGCATACGTACATAAAATACTTGGTAAATTACCTGTTACACAGAAAATTGCCAAACCGGCAGGATAATACGCAGTCCATAATCTCCACAAGAAACACCTGCAAAAAGGGCTTCATAAGCACGTTCTCGTACCTCCAAAGCACTAAAAATATGAAGTGTACTCTTTTGGAAAGCTGAGAAATATTATACAGTGTGAAGTATTACCGAAGAGAACTCAAATGCACGTGGGTACAACCGCAACATTTGTGCCACACAATCTACCCACTGTAACAAGAAAGTAAGGGCATCAATCTCCCATGTTTCAATACACTGAATGCACAGTATTATGATGCAGTTTGCTTGACAAAGTTCAAACAATACCTGCAAAAATATTGGGGAGTAATTGTTAGAAGCTGCTGCTGGGGTGTGACTAGCTAAGGAAGAGGTGAATGCAGAGCCCTGCGTAACTCGCATGGGTGGGGTCGTACCCATGTTTCCTGTACTTTGTCGTGGGCTTTCTGATGAGAAAAGATTGTTGCTGCTGTTATATGTAGGCATGCCCAATCGATCTGCAAACGGATGCCCAAAGGCAAGCCAGTCTTTCTCAATCAGTACCTACAAGACAGCAAGACCATTAGATGAGTTCTTAACTATCTTTACAAAGCCTATGCAACTAACGAAGCCATAATACAAGGAACTGAACAGTATACCCAAGCCAAGTCAACTAAAATGCCAAAAAAAAAAAAAGAGGTCACGTCTCTTTCATAGTCACAGGAAACGGGGGAAACGAGGGAAACGCCGTTTCCCCACGTCGAGTTCACCGAAACGGCTAGAAACGGGTAAGACTTGGTCGTGCTGCCTACGTGGCGTATTTTAATTTTAAAAAACGATGGATCAATGCCTTTGCTATGCGCTAAACGGGCCACCTTGGTCGTGCGCCTACATGGCATATTTTAATTAAAAAAACAATGGATCAACACCTTTGCTATGCGCTGCCCACGTGGCATTAAATTTAAAAAAAAATAAGCGTTGGCTGGCTGCCCGTTGAGAAAAAACAATCACCGCCTCTGCCCGTTGCTTCCTTGCAACTTGTCTCAACAACTTGTCTCAACACCACACCATATAATCTCTAGGACGAAGCTTGTTTTGTACAGTGTACTTGTCTTGTACACAACACTTGTTTCCTGTGACTGTGACACAAGTCCCAAAGCTCTAGCACGGTCCTCTCTCCCCTTCTCTCTCTTTCCCTCCCTTTCTCCCCTTAAGGAGCAAGGCTCAAGTCGGAGCAAGGCACTTCTCAACTTGGTCCTCCACAATCAATAACTTTTAATCAGTAAGTGTTTTTTTTATTTTAAATTTGTAAATGAACCTTGTTTTTTTTAATGATCATTTACTATTTAAAAATAGATGGGAAGCTTCTTAATTAAATTGCACCTTTTTTAGTAGTAGAACAAGTCCTTTTTCAATTAATCCCTCTCTTCTTATTGTGTTGTATTCAATAGTTTGCACTAATGGCATTCTATGAGCGGCGTTGTGATTATCGTTCATGCATGGCTAAGCGACAATACATCGAGACAGCTCATTGTCGATGCCCTTTGCCTCTTCGAGAGAGCCTGACATTGCAAGAGGCAATCTCTAAGAGGGCTCGACGATGTCACTGCCCTCCCATGTGGTTTTGGGATGATGAAGATTGCTTGTTATTGCAAATGGTCCCAAGACACACTCGAAGATGAGCCCCCATATGGCGAAACCTACAGCTTGTAGAAGAACCTATTGTGGTCCTAGTTGATGCTGAGGCACCTACCAGTCATGAGGATCAAGACAATAAAGCCCATGTAGAAAGTCACCTGTTGTAACTATTGCTAATGTTGAATGAATAAAGAATTTTATTTTTCTCTGAACTTTGTCGGCTCTATTGTGTACTTTCTTTTTTTAGAATCTCCTGGCACCTTGTCCTTATTGTCCATTGCAATGACCCTTGTTCCTCGGTCCTCTGCAGTCTTTGCACCCATGGCCTCCATGGATCATTCCACCTCAAATAAGTCTAAATCTATGGAGCGGTCTTGGTGGGATGAGGTCCTGGCGGAGGGTGCCTACAAAACAAGAGGCGCGAAAAAGTGGACATGCAAATATAGTCTCCTTACGAAGTCAGGTAGTGCAACTCGTATTCGAGCACACCTGCTTCATCAGCATGGACAAGACATTGCATTCTGTCCCAACATCACTAGTGAAGCACGAGAGGAGCTTCGTCAGAGAGACAAAGCAACGCGGGCATCTTCATCGGCTCGGAGGGCAAGGACGGGAGTAGATCCTTCCACATATGTGGGCACTTAAGGACAAACCTCTGGAACCACTAGGTCTTCATATGGTGGAATGCCTTCATTTTTTGGACCCACTGCAAGTCCATTTGGTGCACCACCACCAGCAGTGGGCGTGAGGGGTACTCTTCGATCCAGGCAGAGTACACTTCAGAGTAGATGGGACCCAAAGAAGGAGGAGGTGGATGGTAGTGTTGCGCGCTTCTTCTACCATGATGCAATTGCCTTTCAGGCTGCTCGGTCCTTCTAGTTCAAGGACATGGTGCGCAAGATTGCAGAGTATGGATACACTCCTCCATCATCAGAGGCATTGAGAACCACCTTACTAACGAAGGAGAAGGGCACAGTTGCTAGTTGCTGCAGCAACAGAGATTGTTAGGTCCTCTTGGGACAGGAATGGCATCACTCTTATTGTAGATGGCTGGAGCAACACTCGGTCCAGATCCATTCATGGTGTCATTGCCTATTCCAAAGGGCAGTCTTACTTTATCTCATCGCATGATGCATCGGAGACAGGGAAAAGTGCAGAAGCACTCTTCCTAGAGTGGTCAGCAGCCGTACAAGCGGTGGGTGAAGAGAAAGTGATCCACCATTGTTTGGGGCTGTCTTAGCCTGCACAGGCTGCCCAGCCATGCTGGCTGGCTGCCCATGGGCTAGCCAATAACCTGGCCACTCGGCTGCCCGAGCCTCCTAAACTGGCCGACAGGCTGGCCGCCTTGCTGTCCAGGCCCCCATTGTGCTGGCCGAGAGCAGGCCCTGGTTGCAAACCAAATACTCAGGACACATGACCAAGACCATGTATGGGACTTGTACACCTGACCTTGGACGCTTAGAGTGGAGCCTTGGCTGATTCGTCCTGGACTGGGGCCCAATTTCCACTCCATGTCCTACACCTTCTGTTCAGATATGTCCACATGGCATCCAAGTGTGGGATGCACGTGACATCCCCTTCTACTTAACTCGAAGCTACATAGCCTCTAGATAGTCCATCAATAAAGCTGGATAGTCTTCGAAGAAGTCTTTGTCAAGCCAAACCGCTTCGTGAGTCCCTCGGTCTTGAAACTTCATGAGGAACTGTCTTTGTCTTCGGCTAGAGCCGTGCTTGAAGCGGCGCAAAAGGATCTGCTCGAGAACCATCACTTCAGTTTCATCAACTATGTCTGGCTTTGCTTCGTCTTTAACTTCTAAAGGGATTGGACATGCATATGGTTTCAACCAATTGACATGGAACACATCGTGCATAGTCGAACTCGGAGGTAGCTTCAACTTCATTGAAACCTCGTTGATCTTTCTCTGAATAGGAAAAGGTCCGAAAATCCTGAACAATAATTTTGGGCATCGCTTGCCTCGTTGCTTCATAATTCAAAAATAAACCCAATCTCTTTCTGAGAAATCCACATCCCTTCGGTCTTTATTGGACTATCAAGTGTAGGCCTCTTGCACTTTAGCCAACCTATCTTTAATTGATTCCAAGATCTCTTGGTAAGACTCCATCAATCTATTCGTTTCAAATACTGAAGACGAGGTTCTGGTCAATAGCGACCGGAGTGATCTTCCAAATGCTGCTTCACAAGGAGTCCTGCGAATAGCTAAAGAAAATGAATCATTCAAAACTGCTTGAACTAAAGGCAAATATGATTCCCGGTCGTAGACATCACACTTCAGCACGTCGAAGGCCAACTAGTTGGGTGTGAAATGCACCGGAAAAGTTCAGTTTAGTACCAAAATTAACAAACAATGCCCTCGAGAAATGACCGGTAAACTTGGCATCTCGATATGACACTATGTCCTAGGAATCCCACCAATCGGATACCAATGCCGAATAAACAAATGGGTAATATCTTCAACGGTCACATTGACCCTACATGGAATAAGCATAACAAATTTGCCAAATCTATTACCCAGACTAGGAGGCAGATTTGTGACAAAATCCATCAATATATCCTTCAGGAATGGGTAAAGACTGTAACAACCCTATCTTCTTCCCACGAGGAGCTTTCACTTTCTGACAAACGTCACAATGTTGCACATGAGTGAACACATCTCGCCTCATTCGTAGCCAATAATATTGCCTCTCTAGCTTCTCCAAAGTCAAATTCATGTCCCAGTGACCACTAGTATGGCATCATGGGCGTCATGGAGAAGAGCTGCCTTGAACGACTTCATGACACAAAGTCAGCCTTTGTCAAACAGCCAGTCATCTCGTATCAAAAAGTGGCATGGTCTTGTGGCATCCAATGCATGTTCCCACTGTGTACTAAATTCCTCGGAATCCGCATACGTATGCTTCATGTCATCTAGTCCTGTACCAACAAGGTCAAGTCTAGTGTTCCGAATCAAAGTCATTGTTTCCTTCCTACTCAAAGCATCGATCACTTGGTTAGCCTTTCTTGAAAGGTACTCGATCATACCACCAAATTGCTAGAAAATTTGGCTCGAGCAGTACTGACGGTCACTACATTGTGCACTTGGCAATGTCTAAATCCAGCACAATGCTTGATGGTCAGTGCGAACCTCAAATTCTCGGCCATGAAGAAAATGCTCCCAATGTTTCAGGGCCTGAATTACTGCTAGGAGTTCTCGATCGTAGACCGAGTAATTGTTTTCTGCGGGCAGTAACTTACGAGACATGGAAGCTACTCATTCTATTGTAACATAGCTCCAAATCACGATATTGGTAATTACTTGAAACGGCTCGTCTCACAAGGCAAGCGCTAGACAAGGAGTTATGAAAAAGCCACTTGAGGTTCTTGAATGCCTCCAAAGCTCGTGGATCCGCTGCCTTCTAGTCTTGATACCCTTAAGCAGATCTGTAAGATCGCCCACGTCAAAGAATATGTCAATATGGGTGAAATATGCTTGGCATATGCCCACAAAGGATCGGATGTTGTATGCTGTCTGTGGTGACTATCTCATCCACCTTGGCCAAATCAAGTCGGATGTCCTCAGCACTGATTATGTATCCAAGGTAGTGAACCTCGAACAAATAAAATCCCGACTTTTTCTCATTGACATAGAGCTCATTGCTTTCCAGCAACTTCAAAAGTTTCCCAACATCGATGTCATGCTGCTCAATCGTAGCTGAAAATACCAATATGTCGTCCAAAAATATGAAACAAACTTGCCAATCACGTCACTGAATATCCGCATCATCATGCGGTTGAATGTTGTTGGGGCGTTCCTCAAGCCAAAAGGCATGACCATAAATTCATAGTGAGCCCGTTCCGTACAAAAGACTGTCTTAGGGATGTCCCCCTCAACAATCCCAACCTGGTGGTACCCACTCTTCAAATCCAATTTCAAGAACAACATGGCTTCATTCAACCTCTCGAGAGAATGTAATCTATTCGAGGCATCGAAAACGTACTCTTGATAGTCCGCTTATTGAGTGCATGATAATCGACACACAATCGGGAAGGACCATCTTTTTTCTTGACGAACAAGATCGGGGCTGCAAATGGCGACACACTAGGACGTATGAAGCCAAATTGCAACACAGTGGCGGTCCAACTCTGATTCCATTGCCTTGGACAGGCGGCACAAAAACTTGCTTGGGGAATCCGAGCCTAGGAGGAGATCTATCTTGTGGTCCTCCAGTCTAGACGGGGAGAGATGGGGAGGGAGATTTTCCTAAAGAAAAATCTCTAGAACTTTTCATGGAGAGCTTGGTACTTCTCTAGAGCACGGGCCACCATCTGGCCAATCTCAATATAAATCCCCGCACATTGTGCGCCTTTCTTGATTCACACTTAATGGTCATTGGGGCTTTGGAGTCTTGGACGCATTTCGGGTGATCTGAAAAGTGTGCCTATCCCAATCAACGTCTGGCTGGAACTTGTGAAACCATTGAATTATGTCTGCTCCTACAAGAGGGAAAACCATAAAGTCTCGCACAAACTCTATGCCCTTAATCACTAGCTTGGCACCTTGAGCTTCAAACTTGATGCTCGTCGTCATGCCGGTGCTAAATCCCTCAACCTTCTTGTCTACCAAAGTCATCAGGAACCAGGCTCGCCGAGCAGCTTGCTCCGTGAGACGACTACTCTCTGGCCACCTATGTAGCCAAAGGTCTTGAGCAGTTCGGTGCGCTCATACTCCTGGTCTTGGGCGCCTTTTGCTTATCTTCGGGTTCTTGGCGATTGCACCAACCGAAGAACTGGGGTCGAAAAAACTAGGAATGTTCCTGGGGTCTGTGTGGGAGCGGGGCTCACCATGGAGGACGTGGAGGCTGGGGTGGTAGTCTGCAGAGTGGTAGCCTTATTTGGACAATCCTTAGAGGTGTGTCCTTTTATGTGACAAAAGAAACACCTACCCTCCTCCTTGTTCTGAGCTATCTCTTCGGCACTCAATTTCCCACAGGTCTTGCTTGCCTAAGTTTTCTAGTCTGGAGTAAGCTTGGGTGCATTAGTCGAGTTCCTGGAGCCAGAGGCTCCCGTGCTCTATACTAGGGAACAACCCGTCCAGCTTGGCCTATCCCCCACCAAGCAGATATCCGTCTTGGAGTCAAAGGCTGGGAAGTCTTCGGCTTTCCGCCATTGTACTTCATTTCAGCACTCTATGCAAGCGAGAGTGCATCCTCGAAGGTGGCTAGCCGTAACATGCGCACTTTCCACTGAATTTGCGTGTCAAGGCCATAAAGGAACTGCCCTTTCTTGTCCTTGTCAAAAAATGCCAACATAAGTTCGAAATTTTATTAACAAACTATAGGATTGGTTGCGTGTTTTGATGTGCCCCCCTGAACTCATCTTCGAGTCGCTCAAGGTAATGGGGCGGTAGAAACCACCGCTTAAGATATCGAACAAACTCGCCAGAGACATAAGTTGCCATATCTAATCTGGTGTGGACGTGAGCCCACTAGGTCCACCATGGAATGGCCTCACCTTCTAAATACCAACTAGCCAAGATCACTCTATCAGAGTCATTTTTTTCTCACAGCATGCAACCAGGAATAAAGGGTCGTGGGGTTGAATTTACCATATTAGACTTACTGAAGTTCATCCTCTCAAGAGGATGACTCCAAGAAGCAACTCGTGTAGCTCTTGCGTCTAAGGCCGCAAGAAATCTTTCGTGCTCCGCGTGTCACTTGGCGTCTTCTTGCGAGGCAGCACGGGATGTTGCCGCATGGTCTTCCATCAATCGAATCTCCAATGCTCGCATCTGCAACTCAAGTGTCGAACTCGGCTGCGGTCGTAACCCTTCATAAGGGTTGTCAGGAAGAGCATCTACTATCGGGATGTGGGAAAAAGGAGGAGAGAGAGGAGGAGGCACCCGGCCAAACCTTGTGGCTGGGCGACTGGGCTGCCCAGGCCTCCTAAACTGGCCGCCTTGCTGTCCAAGCAGCCATAGAGCTGGCCGACAGCATGCCCTAGCCTCTCTTGGCTGGTGGGCAAGCCCATGGGCCATCTTGATCCCTCTTGGGTGGCCTGCTGCCTAAGGCCTACCCCATGCCCAAGTGAAAGAGATTCCATCCCTTTCCTGGGGTAGCCCTAAGGGCTGACCCCCTTCTACATGCAACCTACATGCTTCTAGACAGATGCCTGGCATCTGGTTGCAAACCAAATACTCATAACACTTGAGATCATTCCAAAGGGAAACTTACAGTACAAATTGGTACTGCTTCATGTGCAGGACAATGCACACCTGACCAAGACCATGTACGGGACTTGTACACCTCCGGGCCAGTCCCTCCAAAAGAATCCACAAAATCAGCCACTTCATCTACAGTAGAAAGAATGTAGGAGAAAGTGAGCTTTTCCTCTTTCACCCTTTCTATTGAGCTGATTTCCTTTATCCCCCTTTAAAGATGGGTGTGTTTTACTCAATTGTCCTGCCAATCCTCGTGAAAGTCTCATTGCACAGTTCACTAAAACATTTAATCCCGATTGGTGCTTCTTCCCCTTACCATTTCTGTTGAGATCCAGGGTCTCGTGTGTGTGTGTACCCTCGTGTGTGTGAACCTCTGTTCGTGTATCATTAAGTCATGCAATACTCTCTCTCTCTCCTCTCTCTCTCTCTCTCTCTCTCTCTCTCTCTATACATGGATATCTTCCATCCACCTTAGCTTAGGTGCACCCGTGCAAACCCTAACCCTAACCTACAATTGGTATCAGATCATCCTTAGGGTTCCTCTGATTTTAGGATATCTTCCATCCACCTTAGCTTAGGTGCACCCATGCAAACTCTAACCCTAACCTACAATTGGTATCAGATCATCTTTAGGGGTTTCTGTTCACCGCCTTCTGCTCCTGCCGCAGCACCGTACATCCACCTCTACCTGCACTGGCCTGTCTCCGCTATTCTGTGCTGACCTGTGCTACTCTCTGCAGCAGCCGCCTGTGCACCACTGCCTGAGCAGCAGCTATCTGTGTGCTGCCTCTGCAGCGCCATGCCACTACCGCTGCTGCCCCTTTGCGCCGTCGCCACCCTGTTGCTGCTGCTGCTGACAGCCTCCTCCATACACTGCTGCCCCTGAGCACCGCCGCCGCCGCCGCCGCCACTCTACTGATGTTGTACCTGCACGTACTTCTGCTGTACCTGCACTCTCACATTAGCAGCTCGTCTCACCTGTGCAACTCCACCACATCACCTGTACCTGCAGGTAGAAATCATCACCTTCAAGCTCCTGCAATCACAAAAATTTGGGGGTTTTGCAAAAATTAGCTTTCTGCATCTTTTCCAAATAAAAGCCGGGTGCACCTGTGCAATCCCTAACCCTAACCTACAATTTAAATAACTTAAGAGCACATGTTTAAGCATGTCATGCTTCAGCCCCTCTAAATATCATTTATAGAACAAAAAAAACTCCCAAGCATGATCCCAAGTTTTTGTTCATTTGGCATCTGCTTTGGAATTGCATGGACGTAATGCTGCCTTGTAAACCTGAGCGTTCACTGTAACATACTCTCTCTCAGAAGAACCTCCTTGAATTGTTGCACATGTAGGATTGTTGTACAAGTTCTGGTGTGATCTATGTTTATTGCCTGTCATACCATAGAGGGACAGAGATGCAGAAACCCAAAACCCTGCACCTACAAAAAACCCTAGAAATGCAGAAACCATGAGAGAGAGAGAGAGAGAGAGAGAGAGAGATTAACGTCTACAAAAGACTGAAAGGGTCTATGAGACCAAACTAGTACATGTAAACCATGAGACTTAGAGTCAGACCATGGAAAGAAAATGCTGAGAGAGAGAGAGAGAGAGAGAGAGAGAGAGAGAGAGAGAGAGAGAGATCAGCTAGCAAACCTGGAAGCCACGAAAAGTACGGTAATACGGATCAAGCATAAGCTCTGCCAAAGCAACAATCTGAGTCGTTCTGTCCCAGCCATCACTGAAACCAATAAGCTCAAAGTCAAACCACTTCTAGATTTCAAAAAAAAAGTATGAACCCCTTCCGGGAAAGCTGCACAAAAAAGTAGAATTATAACCAAAGCTTCTTTCAATTACTTTAATCAGTTTGTCACTACTAAATTGGCATGTTCTTAAGAGCAGGAACTATAGCACACTCGTAGCTGTTTTCAATGTAAGAATTTGATGAATGCGATCATACCTGCGCGAGCTTGGAGCTGTGAGCACCCCCCCCCCCACACCCACACACACATCGAACTGTGCTGCACCCACCTTCGCCCCCTCTCCTCCTTCCACACTGCTCCCACCTGCGCCCCCTCTCACTGCCCCAGCTCCCTCTGTTGCCCCCATCCGCCTGTGTCCCCTCCTTCTGCCTGCGCCCCTCTAGCCCCCTCTTCCCAACTGCGTCCCGCCTTCCCCCCTGCACCCCTTCTTGCCCCCTCTGTCCACCTGCGCTCCCTCTCTCTGCCTGTGCCATCAGGTTGAGTTTGACTCGCCAGCAGCGTCAGATAGAGTCATGCAGTTGAGCCCTCTTGCACTGCATACGGCCCAGGCCTTCTTTGCAAGGTGGCAGCACGGCTTCGACCCTGCATCCGACCCACTGGCTGGCAATTCAGGCTTTTCCGTGACAGTCTACTTCCCCGGCCTCAAGAACGAATACCTTCCTCTTCTCCCGGTTATTGGAGGAGCCATTGGGAGAGTGATGGAAACCCCCCCCCCCCTACTGCCGCTTTGGCACTCGCACGGGTGGGCGGGGTTCCCTCCCTTCGCATCTGTATTGCCTCGGCAGAGACAGTGCCTCACGTCATACCCTTCCTTGCCTCCGGGGAGACCCCATCCTACAAAGAGTAGACTACTCAAGCCTCCCAGGACAATGCTTCATATGCAAGCAGATGGGACATCGCACTAGAGCTTGTCCTCGTCGCCAATCCAAGAGACCGCCTCCAATGTCCCCCCCCCCCCCCCCCCTTTTCGGGTCCCAACTCAGATCATCCTCAAGGGTCCCAGCTCAAATCATCCTCTAGGGTCCCAGCTCAGATCATCCTCAGGGGTCCCAACTCAAATCATCCTCAGGGGGCCGGGAGAGATGCAAGCACGAGGACCCGACCGCAGATGACTCTGCTGCAGGAGAGTGGCAGACCATTGGCCCGCGCCAGGGTAGGACCCTTGGCACTTACCAGAGTTTGGGCGCAGCCCTGGGAGTCTATACTTCTCGCGATCTGACAGGAGGAGCACCGGCCCCAATCTCTCTCAACTTGATAGATTCTATGTGGATGAGTGGGCTTGTGATCGTGGGGGCATGATTGGTATCTTGGCGGACACTACTTTCTCTGATCATGCAACAGTCATTTTGTCCTTGGAGGACCCTTGGAGGCAAGACAAGCCCTTGAGCACGAGGATTCCGAACAACCTCATACAGGACTCTAAGATCTGCAGTAGGATAGAGCAGATATGGGAGGGACTCGATTTTAACTCAGGTTCTGTCGCACACACCTTGGATGTGGGCCTCGGTGGGATCAACAACCTTTTGCAGGAGGCAGCACAACAGAAAGGCGGGATTCCGTGAGCAGGAGAGGAGCATTCGGCGGGGTCTTGCTTCTCTCCAGCGTCTCTAGGAGAGTTTCCCCGATAGCCCATGGATTGAGAGTCAGCTTGCACCCCCCCCCCCCCCCCCCCCCCCCCCCCGACTTGACCCATGACACTAAAACAGGTTTTGTTTAGGATCGAAGCATTCTAGACAACATCTTCACTTTCTAGGAGCCGACAGCTTCGGCCAAGATGCGACAACAGGACCTCATTGTGCTCCTCCTAGATTTTGAGAAAGCTTATGATAGAGTTGATTGGGGATTTCTAGAGGACACGATGTTTCCCAATGGAGTGGATCCGCGGTGTTTCAGGCCTCTACTTAGCCAGGTTCTCCTTCAGGGAGCCCGAGGTGACAAATTTCCCCTTTCTCGCTCGACGCTCGGTCCAACAGGGCTGTCCACTAGCACTAGGGTCAGAGCCGCCTTGCAACTTCCCCCACTGACCGCCGGAGGTATGAATGATGTCGAGCCAAATGCTCTTGATGGACTCTGCAGGCAGAGTGTGGGTATCCTCGATCGCTTCGTTGCATCGAGCTCTCAATATGTCCCAAGCTACAATGCTGCTACAAATCTCCCATCTTTGGGACGAGCCTGGAGTCCAGTGAAATCAGTAGATGGGCTAGGATTGTACTGCCGATATGCGAAGGTGAGAGACCTGAAGGGCTAGCCCCCCACCTTCCCCCTCATAAGCTCTTCCTATTTGTCGCCGAGACCATGAGCAATTTTCTCTCAGCTTAGGATATGGGGCTCCAGGGATTGTGTCTCCCCATCCGTACTCAAGAGGAGTTGTTGGACTCGGAGTTTGCAGATGACACAACAGTTTATACTTATCCGGAGATGTGGGGAATCTCCAGAGATTCACAAAGGCGATAGAGATCTTTTGTCACACATCAAGAGCGCATATCAACTAGCACAAGTCGTGCGGTTTTTGGGTAGGCTCTACACCCACCCTGACTTGGCATCCAATTGAGGCTTTCTAGTGGATCTCGAGGGGCACTCTAGTCCGCTATCAGGTGGGCATCGATCTCTCTCCAGAGCAGCAGCTAGCCCCTCTTCTTCTGAGCATTCAGAAGAAGCTTTTGTACTGGAGTTTTGCGAGGCTTTCCTTATCCGGCCGAGTGGTGGTGGCGAACCAGGTCCTCCTTGCCACCATGTGGTACATTACTTCTCGCTAGGCCTTCTCCCAAACTTGCATTGGTCAGGTACAGCAGTTGATCCGCAACTTTTTGTGAGCCAGCAGCAGTGATGGGAGGCATGCCTGGGCCAAGGTGGCCTAGAGAGTGATCATTCAAAAAACACAAAGGGGGGACATCATTGACCCTTCCATTCAGAGTCGTGCCCTGCTAGAGGACTCCTCGCAGGTGGTGAGCCTTGGAAGGACTTCCTCTTGGCCAAGAATTCAAGCCACACCCCGAGCTTGGGGGGCCCTTGGCCGTAGAGCACCAAATTGTTCTTCACAGAGATGCGGGACCTCGGCTTTAGCCAAACTTTTGAGGACAGATTTGCCACCAGCCTACTCCGAGCTTGGGATCACCTCAAGTTGGCCCTCCAACAGTCAATTCCAATAGCCTCAGAGGAGCGTCTTTGACAGTCCCTGATCTGGAGACTGGAACCCCCTGATTCGTTTTCCCAGAGGCCACATGCTAGGAGCCCTACCTCATGTACCTTGGGGAGCGTTGAGCATTGGACCTACCAATTCACTTGGAGATTGGCTTGCATTCAGAAAGCTTCCCCCGAGGCTCAAGAGAGAGGCCTGGTTGGGATGCAGGGTAGGGATAGACTCAGCTTCAACATCGACTCTGCTATTCCTCAGGAGTGGCGACCTCTATCCCAGATCCGGACCACCCCCAGTGGGACCCGGGGGAGTGGACTTGGCGTGATTCTGCTTGACAGGGAGGAGGAGAGGCTAGGTACCCCATTCTTCGCATACACCACACGGCTAGGCCACAAGATCCAGATGCCCGAGGTTGAGGGCACCCCGGAAGCAATAGGGCCTCTCACAACAGTTTCTCTCAGATTTTTCAATTAGGCCTTGGGACAACTTTTGACCTCAAAAGATCACCCTCTTTCTTTGGCTGCTCGCACACAGGAGTTTGGTGGTTGGCACAGGGTTGACCATAGCAGCTTGGCCGAGGTGCAACCACTCTCAGCAGTCTCAGTGACATTGTCTTTGGGATTGCCCGAAGGCTTAGCAAATTTGGCAACGGATTCTCCACATTTTCACAATGGAGAGGACCTCAAACCGCATCATTTCATCAGGCACTGTAACTTGGGCCACTAAGGCTGAGTTTGTCATGGCTTATGAGGAGGAAGGTGGGGGGCTAGCCCTTCAAGCCTCTCACCTTCACATTTCGGCAATACCAATCCCAGCCCCATCTACAGATCACTGGACTCCGGGTTCGTGCCAAAGATGGGAGATTTGTAGCAGCATTGTAGCCTGGCAAATCTGGAGAGCTAGATGCTGCAAAGCCATCAAAGGCACCACACTCCGCCTGCACAATCCATCAGGAGCATTTGGCTTGACATCATTCATACCCTCCGCGGCCAATGGGGAAAGTTGCAAGATGACTTTGACCACATGCGGAAGCGGTGGGAAGCCTTCTTGAGGCTCTGGCGGCCTGGCCCTTTTCTCACAGATAGAGGTGGTGAGTCCACTTGGCACTACAAACCACCTATGTGGTTATTCCCTCCCCCTCCCCCTATATGAGATAGCCTTCTCCTCATAGAGCGGCCAGCCGGAGGAGAAGTGCATCTTTCTCCACCCCTTGATTCCTTGATCCTCACCCTGTACATGGAGGCGAGTTTGAACTTAGCCCTTCGTGGCTGTATTTAGCTCTTTGTGGCTGTTTTTTGTTAACTAATAGAAGGAAATTTTTCCCAGAGAAAAAAAAAATTGAATTTGATGAAGGCCTGAAGTATATATCAACCATCAGAAACATGTGCAAGATTCCAACGAACGCATAAATGCATATTCAGGACGTTAACTTTGGGAAAACAACTCCTAATCCTGCATCAAATGACCAGGCACAAGCATGTCCTAATGCAAAGTAAAAATGGGCTGAAAGCATATGGTCCAAGAACATGATCTCTGTACAAAAAGAACAAAGCAAGCTAGTACCAGAAAATGTTTAAAACAAAGATAATCTCCCACTTTAGGCCACCATTCATGAAATGGACACCTCAATTATAGATTTCTTTGGCCATCTCAGAACGACTCCTCAAATGTACCTTCAAAGGGGTCCCCTCTAGTTTTTGAGCCTTTTAAATGCTACTATCTATCATCATGATCTTACTTCTCCTTTGAATGCGAAAGGATCCTCAATTAGCATGAACTGAGACTGCCTCATCAACTTTCTATACTGTGCATCAATCAATCCAACTGGTCCTCTCACAGTCTATTGTTACTGGCTTGCTACGAAACAAAAACATGGACTAAAAAAGGCCCATACATCTCTGATCCTGGTGCTTCTCCAGATCTACTATGACTGCCTGCTAGGTGAAAGAAATGTTGCCCCTTGTCACCATGTCAGTCTTATGGTGGAGAATAGCCCAATACATATTTGCTGGTTCTGGTACTCAGTAATGCATCATGCTACTGGCAACATACAGTAGATAACACATCGTAGAATGGCATGATCTACACACACATCTCAGGTAAGACAAGGAAGTGAAGGATGTCAACAAGCTAGGGCCAACCATCATTAGTATCCTTCAAAGGACTAATGACATGTATATATCGCCCCAAGTGGTGACCCAAACATCTACCTTTGCACCAGGAAAACAGCCTTTTGAGTTACCTGAATAAGATATCAGATTGGCAAGTCATGCATTATCGGTTGACACAAAGCTCCAGTTAACTCCTCTGTCTATATATATACCAATGGAAAGTTCAGGTCCCAAAATGCGATCTTGCCTCCATGAGGGTCTACCTCACAAAGCTCCAACTCCATCATGCATAGCCTATACTACATTGCGTTTATAAATATCTTGAGAGCTGATTGACCTGTTGAAAGTACTCAAAGTTTAAACTAGACATGTTTTCGTGCTGCTTGTAAACATAGTGGTTAATGCATGTGGGTGGGCCCCACAACCTAAAAGAAATATTCAAAAAAGGGGGGCATTTAATGCACACCAAGGTTTTAAAAAGATGGTTTGTTGGAAAAATATAGCAAAGCCAAGGTTTACACTTTAAGCCTGAAATATTAAAGCAGTTGCAATGGACTATGCCAGGGTTATTGAAGACTGACAAAATCTAACTGACATTGCCACCTTAAACGCATGCCACACATGTATCAGCTGACTGTAGGAACAGGAGATTAGGTAGTTCTGCAGAGCCGCTGTACCCCAAACAAGACACAATCAAAGATCTGCAGCTATTATGTGAAGGCTGTTGCATAAATAAAGCCTGCACCTACAATTGGATGCAAAGTTGCAATCATATGTTTCAAAGTATATGTAAGGCCTACCTGTCTGAAATGCAAGTGTTTTCCACAAAGAGAAAACAGCTAATAGCAACAGAAGACTTTAGAAAAGTTTCGTGCTTTTTTAGATGTGCTGCCCAATCTGCCTGCCCCTGGGACCCTGCCTGCTGCTCATTCATACCCATTTACAGCTTGTACATTAGCCCAGCTGAATCCTTTCAAAGTCTAAGAACACTTGCATAACAAAACGTGCTCTATTCTTGTGTTTTCCCCTGGGATGTGTTAGAATTGTACATTCTCCATGCAAGTAAGACATGTAGCCATTATAGAAAGCCAGCTCAGAAATAACATGGAAAAATCCATAAAGATACTTTTTTAGTAACTCGAGAACTACAAGTGTTTGAAGCAAAAACCTGCAGTGAACCAGCACAGAAGCTCCTTCGAGAGCAATACGGGCAGCAACCCACGCTGCAGCAGCAAGCAAATTATGGAGATGCACTAACCAGCCACTGTCTCCAAGAGCTGAAACAGCTGCAGACATGTTGCTAAGGTTACCACCTCCCCATGCAAGTCCCCCGCTTCTCTGCAAAGAGCAGTGCATGCCGTCATCTCAAGAGCAGCATACATACCCATCACAAGGTAACCATATAAGTCCGTCAGAATTTTACCAGTAAAGAGGACGATCCATCTGATGAAGCAGCACCATGCGTGTCCAAATAATCTCTGAGACGCGAGAGACTATCACGCATAGCATGAATATTCTCAATTCCTAAAAAAACAACCTGCACATAATTTCTATTGAGTTACTTTTGGTAGCATATGGTCTTCTAAGGGACCTCCTTTTTTGAAGAGTAAAAAAGATTACCTCAGACTGGAAGTAGTTGGAGGATGACTCTGATCCACCACCCATTGCTCCATTAGCTAACGCGTTTTTTCTTGGTCTTGCATCAGCTATGTATAGTTTTCTGCATCAACACTATAAAATATGACATAATCTGCAAGCAGGACAATGACTGATGAAAACTCTGCCACCACAAAAAAGCCTCCGTGGTAAGTTTACACAGTGCCCTATAAAATAAACAGCAACACTTGAAATACAACAATCTGAAATACATCAGTCCAGAGAAAGGTCGTTAACGTGTTTCCCCATTGTGCACAGAAGGGATGACCTCAAAGAGAGCTTTGCTGGAGGGCTGAGGACAAGAAACTTCTACATCAGAAACCCTAACCCTAGATAGCCATATCGCTTCTCGTCATCATTGTTAGTATTCCATGCTCCATCCTCGTTGGGGTCTGCAATTTTAATGCCTGCTAGGGCAGCCAAAAGAGGTGCACACACACTGTTTACAAAGGCCTGCCAAAAAACGGCACTCAAAATGGAGCACCCATTGGGTGCAAGATGCCGGCCAATTGGATGGCTAGCCAACCAACAACCAGCCCATCGAAATCCATCAATTTAATTTGGCCAACTCTTTCACACACTCCATCTATTAAGCAATTTCTTTTGTGATTCCTGAGTTCTTATAACCAATGTCTTTTGCATTCTTAAATTTTGTTATCTTAGAACATAATTAAAATAAGTTTCAATACAAAAGGCCTCGTTTCAACTGTTTTATGGAACACAAATTTTAAGTATGAAAAAGGGTGTACCTGCGTTCCTCACAATTTGTTGCAGGAACACAAAGAGCCTCCACAAGTCTTTCATCTGCATTGCTACAAACACAAAAAAATTGCATTCGTAAAAAAATTGTAAGAAAGTACAGAGCATTTCTTGGAACTTCCCAAAAAGCCACTTCGCAACTTTTTCTCATTGAAGCTCTTTATAATTGAGCTGAATATTGTTTCCATCAGGTCAGTGCACACAAGGATAAAAGATTTGTGGCCCTCTGCATACACGAGATGCAACGACAGAGAAACAAACTTATGAGACATATTAGGTGTCAAGAGGAATCACGATCAAGCAAAACACTCACATTCTCTTTTCAACATAGGAGGCAAAGCGACTGGTAATGATGATATACCACAGGGCAGCATTATCATGACATCCAACACCTAGCTACGTCCACGTGACTGACAATACAAAAAGCACATAAGACTGGCAGAGAGCCTTTCTATCACACGTTATGACTCATGTACCAAGCTCAACACCGTTGGGTCATCACACCAGATCCCCAAATGACTATATAGCATAACCCCCTCATCATAAGGGACCCGAGTGATTCCAGTACTTAAGATGCTTTTTACTAGGATTCTATTTGACAATGTCTGATTTCGCCCCCATACACAGTTAACTGGAAAAAAAAAATGCAGACCATCACCAAAAACAGAAAATGCAAGGAGAGTAACAAAGGATCTAAAGCGGCGGATACCTCCCATCATCAAACTTAAAAGCAACAGCAACACACCTCAAAATCTTTAGGAAGCAGCCTCATTTTTAAAAAGCCATCTACATTTGGTCTCAAATGCACCGGCAAAAACTGGCCAATGCCGTATTTGCAACGAGCTTAAAAGTGCCACGTGATAAGATACAAGGTTTGCTCATGCCACTAGAGCAATTTAGTATAGACTTAATCACTAATTTGACACGAATTCCGCAAAGCGCAAATCACAATGTTTCACTATTGCAAACAAGCTTCTTAGTTGATTCCTTGGAAAGGTAACTCTTAACACACGGACCTTAATTAATTGCTTTAATATACACACAACCATTCATCATAAAATTCCCAAATAAAAACAAAACATATGCAAGATATGCGACATGCTTTGTGATATGTGTCCATGCAAAAGTACACACTGGGGGCTGAAAATGAGCTACCCCCCCACCCCACCCCCCCCCCCATTAATCCCTCTCCTCTTCTTATTGTGATGTATTCAATAGTTTGCACTAATGGCATTCTCTGAGCGGCGTTGTGGTTGTCGTTCATGAGTGGCTGAGCGACAATACATCGACAGCTCATTGTCGATGCCCTTTGCCTCTTCGAGAGAGCCTGACATTGCAAGAGGCAATCTCTAAGAGGACTCGACGATGTCATTGCCCTCCCATGTGGTTTTGGGATAATGAAGATTGCTTGCTATTGCAAATGATCCCAAGACACACTCGAAGCCGAGCCTCCATATGGTGAAACCTACAGCTTGTAGAAGAACCTGCTGTGGTCCTAGTTGATGCTGATGCGCCTACCAGTCATGAGGATCAAGACAATAAAGCCCATGTAGAAAGTCACATGTTGTAACTATTGCTACTGTTGAATGAATAAAGAATTTTATTTTTCTCCGAACTTTGTCGGCTTTATTGTGTACTTTCTTTTTTTAGAATCTCCTGGCACCTTGTCCTTATTGTCCATTGCAATGACCCTTGTTCCTCGGTCCTTCTTTGCAGTCTTTGCATCCATGGCCTCCATGGATCATTCCACCTCAAAGAAGTCTAAATCTACGGAGTGGTCTTGGTGGGATGAGGTCCTGGCAGAGGGTGCCTACAAAACAAGAGGAGCGAAAAAGT
The DNA here is from genome assembly GCF_041138505.1 of Cibotium barometz. Lineage (NCBI taxonomy): Eukaryota > Viridiplantae > Streptophyta > Polypodiopsida > Cyatheales > Cibotiaceae > Cibotium > Cibotium barometz. Next base: position 16,749,452 of record NC_141070.1, read on the forward strand.
GGACATGCAAATATAGTCTCCTTACGAAGTCAGGTAGTGCAACTCGTATTCGAGCACACATGCTTCATCACCATGGACAAGACATTGCATTCTGTACCAACATCACTAGTGAAGCACGAGAGGAGCTTCGTCAGAAAGACGAAGCACCCCAGGCATCTTCATCGGCTTGGAGAGCAGGGGTGGGAATAGATCCTTCCACATATGTGGGCACTTCAGGACAAACCTCTGGAACCACTAGGTCTTCATATGGTGGAATGCCTTCATTTTTTGGACCCATTGCAAGTCCATTTGGTGCACCACCACCAGCAGTGGGCGTGAGGTAGATGGGACCCAAAGGAGGAGGAGGAGGTGGATGGTGGTGTTGCGCGCTTCTTCTACGATGATGCCATTGCCTTTTAGGTTGCTCAGTCCTTCACTTCAAGGACATGGTGCGCAAGATTGCAGAGTATGGATCCACCTACACTCCTCCATCATCATCAGAGGCATTGAGAACCACCTTACTAGCGAAGAAGGGCACAGTTGTTGCAGCAACAGAGATTGTTAGGTCCTCTTGGGATAGGAATGGCATCACACTTATTGTAGATGGCTGGAGCGACACTCGGTCCACATCCATTCATGGTGTCATTGCCTATTCCAGAGGGCAATCTTACTTTATCTCATCGCATGATGCATCCGAGACAGGGAAAAGTGCCGAAGCACTCTTCCTAGAGTGGTCAGCAGCCGTACCAGCGGTGGGTGAAGAGAAAGTGATCCACTTTGTAGCTGATGGAGAGAATGCGAACAAATCAACCGGCATATTGTTGTGTGACAGGTTTCCTAGGTTTGGAAGAGCCAATGCTTTGGCAGATCGCTTCACCACTAATCCATGTGTTCGGTGGGAGGACTATGGGGCAGACACTCCAGAGTTGCAACAATTGGCCATCAAGATTCTAAGCCAGGCGGTCAGTTCGTCTTGTTTGGAGCAACTATGGAGCTCATTTAGCCATATCGCTTCAAAGAAGCGAAACCGGCTTGGCACTCAAAAGACCAATGATCTAATTTTTGTGAGTGCCGATTTGCGTCTTCTTGAGCGAAATGAGAACCCCCAATCTTGGAAGCATTGGTCAGAGGAAGATGAGAAGGCTTCAGAGGCAGAGGAGCATGCCAGTTTACCGCCTACGCCGATAGCTACTTTGGGCGAAGCAGGGGATAGTGGCTCCAACGACTTTCTAGATCATGATGATTTGGGCTCAAACGATGTGCATCTCTCGCAAGTTTGAGTCTACTCATGAGTTCCAAACTTGGCTGATGTATTTGCATTGTACTTTCTATTCTTAATTCAACAAGAAATTGACTTCATCTTGAGGTGTCCTTTATGCAAATTTGAGAAAGTCTCGCTGTTGAGTTTGTAATTACTAGTTTTTGGTTCTATAGTTTAATTTATCAAGTATATGTGCCGTTTCCTAGCCGTTCCCGTTTCCCACGGTTGCCGTTTCCGTTTCCGAGGGGGTTGCCGTTTATGTTTCCGTTTCCTGTTTCTGGTGACTATGGCCCATGCCCCCTCTGTGTCGTGGCGAAATGATCACTCTCCAGGCCACCTTGGCCTGGGTAAGCCTCCCATCGTTGCGAGCCCACAGAAAGTTGCGGATCAAACATTGAACCTGACATTGCAATACAAGCCCAAGAGAAAGACCAGCAAGAGGTGATGTACCACATGGTGGCGAGAAGAACCTGGTTTGGCCAACTATAGAAAGCCTAGCAGAACTCCAATATAGCAGCTTCTTCTAAATGCTCAAGAGAAGAGGGGCGAGCTGCTGCTCGGGGGAGATATCAATGTAATCAACCTAGCATCCAAGAGAGTGCCCCTTGGGACACACTGAAAAGCCTCAATTGGATGCCAAGTCGAGGCGAGTGATGAGCCAACCCAAAAACCACACAACTTGTGCCAGTTGATCTGCGCTCCGGATGCAGGACATAAGATCTCAATCGCCTCGGCGAATCTCTGGGGTTTCCCCTCGTCCCCCCGACAGGTATACTGCCATGTCATCGATGAACTCTAAATCAAGCAGCTCCTCCTTCGCGTGGATGGGAAGACACAATCCCTGGAGCCCGGTCTCTTGGGCGGAGAGAAAACTACTCACGACAAACAGGAAGAGATAAGGTGCTAGAGGGCAGCCCTGCTAGACTAGGCAAAAGAGTGGAAATCTGTTGGCTCACCTCGGACCCACTGCTTCAGAAAACCCATCCAGGTTATCCCTTCAAAAAGCCCCAATCTACTCTGTCATAGGCTTTCTCAAAATCTGGAAGAAGAACAATCAGATCATCTTGGCCAAAGCAGTTGCCTCCCAAGTGAAGATGTCCTGGATGCTCCAATCCTGAACGAAACCCATCTATGTACCATGAATCAAGTTGGGGAGGAAGGGCTGCAGTCTCCGCTGATGGCCTTGGCTAGAATTTTGTAGGCGGTCCCTGGTGATGGTTCTCCACTACCAAATCTCCAATCTGTCACCACCCTCCTCAGGAATCAAGTGGATCAATTCCTCAGACAGCCTCTCCGGCATGGCTCCCGAGACTGGAAACCCATTCTCTCCCGGGGATTTTCCCCTAGGCAATGCCGTCATAGCCTCTGCCATCACGAGACCCCTGGGTATCTTCACAGACACACGTCACATGCCATGCGAATCACCATTGACCAGCTAAGAGGATCATCACACCGTCTGCAGATTGAGACTGGCAGTCCCCCAGGAGGCACAGGTATGCAGAGTAACCACGACCAGAGAGGTGAAGAACGAGGAGCATTCATGTTCACATACTCTAAGAAACGTGGGAGATTCTGCTACCTTTTCCGAGATGGATTTGGCTCTCCCAGGTTATGCAGTAAGTGGATCAGAAATGCCCGGGTTTATACTTGCTAGAGCTTCGTTGTCAGAGGGAGGCCTTGCTCAAACAGAATCCTAGGAGTCAGAGTCAGCACAATGCCTCTCAGACTTCCAACACAAGACTTCTTTGGACTGAACCCCCCTGCTACAGAGGATGCCACTCAGACTTCCCTAGGACGGAGGGATTCCACCTGCCATCAACCTCCTACCAGATTGTGGGACCCTTTAGACCCACACACCTGCGAAGTCACCAGAGAGAGAACACAGTCCAGTTTCAGAGGCAAGCGCCTCCCCCGCCCTGGGGATTCCACCTGCCAGTTGCAGATCCAGGACATGCTGCGGCCACATGAAGAGGCCCCACCACAGGCGATGGGATACATCTTCACAGTTTTTCACTCTATGATCTATCATGGAGGAGGATGGTAATATTATCGGATGAGACATGCACTCTTTTCACATACTGGCATATCGTATCAGCCACATGGCTACTTTGTACTACTTTTCACACATGTTCACAGCATAGGTATTTGTCTTTCAGTTTTCAGTTATTTTTCCATGGACCAGTATTCTCATGGAGGAGCTATTGTACTACTACTTGATCTTATAGACCCTCGGGTCTTTTCAGGACGTTAATACAACTCTCTCTCTCTCTCTCTCTCTCTCACACACACACACACACCCACTATGGTACAGGATGGAGCTAGCTAGGTTGCATATCATGATTGTATACTCCATGCATATAGCTTTGCATTCTCCTAGTAGTAGAGCTCCATCCCCTTCACCACTCACTGTACTTCTTGCACACCCAGATTCAGCTTTTTAGTTCAATACTTTTTCATTTTGTTGGAATGACAGAGGATACCCCATACAGGTACTCCGATTTGTCTCATAGGCCGAGTTCGGTCTTTTGGAAGACGTTAATAAAATCTTTCTTTCTTTCTCTCTCTCTCTCTCACATAGACCTAAATCAACAGTAGTCCAAACGCACCTTCGATTGTTCAGCATGAGTCCAACCAAAGGTTGAGAAGACCTTGCAAGCACTGCTCCATTTTCTGTACTAAGAACAAAAAAGATGTTAGACATCACCAGTAACAAGCTCCTTGACACAGATGGCAGATGAATTTTGCAAGACAGTCGAACCAGGATGCCGCCAGCTCATGGCTGGAAGCCTCGCACGTGCTCGAAATGCTGCAGCCTGTTGCACTTCTTCATCGCTGCAAAATCCAAGATCTACTTCAGATACTTATGAGATAGAGATCATATAAGTGTCAGGATTACATGAGCCCCATTAATTGATAATTCAAGAAAAGTGTTACAAATAGATCCACCACCAAACTCCCGGAATACCTTATAGAAGAGGGTACTATGAATAGAGGAGGATATGTGGGAGACAAAGCAAAGCTTGAATTGGCTTCACATATACGCCAACGTTGACTTGAGTCTGTTAGTCTCACTCCATCACTAATAACGCTTCCATAGCCTTTTCTGCTGGAAGGAAGATGAAGAAGGCGCAAATATTCTGCATGCAACCGCACCTTCGGATCTGTATTTCTAAATATCGTGGAGTTACTTGTAAAAGCATAGAGATCCCATAAGCGTGCTGGCTTTATCACTCTCATTAGACCATCACATACTGCCCTTCTCTGACAGTCAAACAGGACACACTTCAGCCTTTTAAAAGATTTCAAACCTTTTATTCTACGTGTCACAAGAAAAAAACAATGGCATCAAAAGCAGGCCCAAAAAGTGCCAGGCATGAGCTGCTCAGTTTCCCATCCTAATGAACGAGGAACTAGACATGGCGCAATAATGTCCACTAACCAGTATCGTCGCTTTGATCATGAATCCTGCCAGCCGGAAGGGCCCAGAACTTTGATAGGAACCTTCTTTATCTCTTATTCCAGTCTTCCCCCTTAAAATCACCCTTTCCTCCATCTTCAGCAAGTATCTCACCACCAAAGGCCTCCCATCTCAAGTGTGTGATATAAAGGTTCTAAATCACCAAAAGAAAACTGGCTCTAAGGTCTAATATTCTTCACTTTGCTTTGATAAACTAAGAGTATGGGCATGTACCTATAAAGATGAAACCCTGAAAGCATGCAAGGCTAAGAAAACATACTTTGCGCAAAGCGCATAGACTTGCTTCATCAAGCTACTTGGGCTTCAGACCATCAACTCCATCTCACACGTAAAAGGCAACTTCAAAAAATCACCACCTATTATAGGATAAAAATGCACAAATGTTAGCAACAAGATAGAGATGAGAAAAAATACCTGTTTAGTTCGAGGTCGAAATCCAAACAAGATGACTCGCATGTCTTTTCCTGGATTTTCAAACCCAGTAAAAACTTAAATGCATAGATATTGAGGAGAAATGCTCAAGGATACTCTAAGGAAAGCATACCAACAACTTGGAGCAGTCGCTGTGAAGCCGTTTTGTCACGTGCACAAGGAACTTGGGAAACACGCACAGGCTGCATCTTTTGTTAGTAACATCAAGAGTATACACCAAGTAATTAGATTCTTTCTTGAAGGTTTGTGCACATTTTGCAAAACAAAAATAGACACTATATATAACTGCCCAACCTATCACCAATGCTTACCAGTTTATTGAACTTCTCAATAGTAGCCAGAGGAATTGTACCAAGAGGAACCACCTTTCTCTGCCCTTCACTCTGCCAAAATTCCAATAATTATAAAATGTACCTGAACGGATGAATTTTATCAGTGTAATCAACAAGCACTATAGGTTGAAAACACAAGACCAACCACAAACATGAGCCGAAAATTTGTCACCAGCAAAGTCCCAGCTATGTCCATGTTAACCAGAACAACCCCTCTTCCCTGAATAAAATGCAGACACAATTATAGGATCATGCAATTCAGAAAAATAAAAACACACAGCCACCCCCAACTCCTGTTTTCTAAGTCATCCTTAAAGCCTCTTTCATCAATACCGCATGCATAAGATGCACCAGTACCACAGGCATCACATGCTTGGTGAAACTCTCAAAATGGAATTCACAAAATTTAAAAGCTCTCAAACAAGAAGGAAAGACACCAATTAGAAGAAGCACCATAAAGCAAACACAAAACCACACAAAAACTAGAAAGACAGCACGATAGACCCAGAGAATTACCGGACCAAGAAGGAGCTTGTCCCACCCAAAAAGAGGGCCTCCAAGTAGTATCCATAGAAGTTGAAAAATGCATCATGCTTCATTGATTAGCTTCTGATGCATGAGTTCTCCAAATCAACGAACCGCAGTGCAGTGACCAAAGCTTCACAAAATTCTCTTTCGTCCTCACGCATTACATCATTCATGAAAATCATCAGACATGTGCTTTCCTTTGATGCCCCTTCAAGATATCATCTTGTGCACCTCACACACATTCAAATTCCATTAATGGAAAGAATCTTCTTTCAAACCATAAAATGTGTAAGCAATACGAGATGTGAACATTTCGAACCCCCATGCAAGGCACACATATGGGACAGGATTGAGAGCTTAGGTAGGAAGAGGCTTTTAGAGTCTAGTTAAGGTGTTTGAACATTTTCTTCGGCAAGAGGAAGGTGACAAGGGTCTATGAGACAAAAAGAAAACGTTATTAAAGTCTAACAAAAGGTAACAAGGGTCTATGAGAGACAATGGTAGTGCATCTGTAGAGTATTTGTGCCTATGTGCCAGGGTAAACAGCGGAATTCAAACTCTACACGTAGCCCTATATCCTATTGTTTGTATTATGCACAACGAATTTCAGAACAAAATTTCAAGTACAGAATGTTGCCAAAGATGTGATCGGTTGAGTGCATCACCCATGTGAGTGCCATGTGGACATGCTTCCTACACCTTCTAATGAGCCTATGTGGCAAAGTATGGCCAGTTTGGGGCTGTTTTGGCAGCCCAATAGGTGCCCACAGGTGGCCAGGACATGGACCGATAGTTGGGACACAAGTTGGTGTGATATGCAACGGAAGTCTTTGTATTGGAAGATCCTGTCACACAAATGCTCACACCGCTGGTCATTTATTTAATAAAGTTTATATTTATAAATGACAATAAATGCTAAATAAATACGAGAAAATATGGGAAAAATACCAGATAAATCCTACTAAATATCCTAAGGCTTCTGGATGTTCTAAATGATGCACAGGCATATGAATGCATATTATGCAGGATGCAGGGTGCTTTCTGATGCAAACCCTAAGGCTTCTACCGACTCTACATGCATGAATGATTCTCTCCAAGTGAGTTAAGGGACTTGACTGACTGACTGACCCGCTAAGACTGAGGAATGACCTACGTAGCTCGTGCCTGACTTATCCTGGACAGAGTATGTACAATGGGGTCGTCAAAAGAGAAGAAAAACGGCGACCAAAGGCTGCTTCATATGGAGTCCGTCCGACACTGTCATGTGCACAGTGTGTATCTACCGTGTGCTATACGCATGCAAGACTAGTTTCGAGGCTTGGGGAAGCTTGGAACTAGGCAAGCTGATTGACGAGCTGAGTTAGGGAAATACTAACGGGCGGGCACCCAAGTATGGAGAGGCGGGCGGCCAAGTGTGGACGCCCGATGACCGGCCAAGAGCCTATAAAAGGGTGGCCAAGGTTAGTTATTGTATTATAGAGAGTCTCGCGAGTTTGTGAGAGCTCTATGGTCTTGGAGCCTGGATCTAGTGCAGACGTGCACCTGCTTTACGCAGCCGAGGCCGGCAGCAGTCTCGAGGCCCGCGAGGGCAGCTTCGTGGCGGTATGGGACGTCGCGAAGAGGAGATTGGTCAGTACGTCATCCTAGTTAGCTCAGCTCGTGGCTCGGTGGGGACAGCCAAGACTGTGGGCTTGCCCACGGCTGTCATGGTTGGGAGGTGAGTCAGGCCTGCACCCCCCTTGCTTGTTTGTTTGTTCGTTTGTTTGTAGGATTCGAGTTTCGAACCAAGATCAAACACAAGGGGATCCGTGGGGATTTGACAGTGATATCAGAGCATACCTCGTGAACGAGCAAGTCGGTAGGTAGAGAAAAAGAGGTCGAAGAACGGTATGTGTTAAAAAACTTGCTGTTTTTACGGTTTAGTAGGGTCGCTTGCTTTGCAAGGAAGAGAAGTCTTGTTGTGCAGTCGCATAAACTGCAGGGAGAGAAACAGAAAAAAAAAAGCATGTTTGCTTTTCGTTGAACGCATGAGCGAGAGAGCACGTGTGAGAAGGTGGATATGCGGGCAGGTTGATGCGCTGGCACGTTTGCAGGCGGTGGCTGCCGGCGGGCTGAAGGCGCCTAAGGCTAGGCGGCCAAGCAACCAGGCCACGTGGCCTTGTGGTCAAACTAGCGCAGCCAGCCCAGGCGGCGCCTAGGCCAAGCAGGCCGGCGCCCAAGCCAGGCTACGTCGCCAGTCCGGGCAGGCGCCCAGGCCACGCACAGCAGGCGGGCGCCCAGGTACACGTGGACTGGTGGCCACACCTATGCAGGGTTGTCGCAGGCGCAGGATGGCGAGTAAGCGCAGGCAGTCAGCAGCCGTCGGTGGCAGGCGTGCAAGCGCCGGCAGGACAACATGCGCCGGCAGCACATCAGTTGATGGCAGCTCGCCGACCGGCTATTCCAGGAGGAGAGAAAAAAAAAACAAGGAAAGCACGTTTTTTTTTAGCTTTCGTTTTTTTTTTTAGTTTAAAATTTTCCAAGTTTTAAAAGAACCCCCCTCTCCAAGGTTTCCAAGGTGTTTATTTTTTTTAGAAAAAAGAATATATATATCCATATATATATATATATATATATATATATATATATATATATATATATATATATATATTTATTCAAGAAAAAAAAAACACAAAAGCAAAGCAAAAGCTAAACGTAGCTTTTGGAGATTTTTGGCTTTTGGGAAACCTTTATAAACCCCCTCAAGTGGGCTTCTTGCCACACATCTCTCAAGTTCTCAAGTTTTCAAGCTCTCAAGCTCTCAAGTTCGCTCGCACTTTTGTTGTGCAAAGATCGAATTTTCTCTCCACGTACCCTCTTCACGATGTCGACCCAAGAATCAGAGTTGGAGCCCCTTGTGGAACGCGAAGGCTTGCTGGCTATGGAAGGTACCGATGTCGATCTTTTTGACGATTTTGTGTCAAAATCAGATTTCCAAGAGTTCAAAGTAGCTCTCGAAGCTTCTTCGACGGAACGTCAGGCACAAATCGCAGCCCAGATGCAAGCTTTGCAGAACTCCATCGCTCTATTGACCACTACCCTCTCTACTTTCTCGGGTATGGATACCTTGGCTCTGGACGAGGCCATTCATTCAGCTCGTATCTATGATGATACGATGGTCTCTTCCAAGTCAAAATCCGTTACCGAGCAGGGGAACAAGCATAAAAGAAAGTTCTCCGCACCTATGGCTAACACGACAGAGGGAAAGTCTTCGGACCAACCTTCGAAGAATTCAAGTTCGACACCAGCGAAGAAGAAACGACTCCTTAGGGCTTTAAAGCTCAAGAAGGAAGGACGTTGTTTTATCTGCGAAGAAAAAGGACACATGCGTAACGAGTGCCCGAAGCAAAAGGGTACCAAGTCAAACGCAGGACCCAAGCCAAAGGCAGCTAACCAGTTGACAGGTACGTCAATTACTGTACTTTCTCGCCCTAGTACTTGTTCTGATTGTCTATTCAATTCTAAGGTATTTGGCTTACATGATCTTCTCCGAGTTTATGGAGAAGTGAATGGCCATAAAATTCACATTCTTTTAGATCCTGGCAGTTCGCATAACTTTGTTAACTACAAACTTGTGCAGAAATTGAGTCGTGATACGACACTTAGCGACCATACCTATGAGATACGTCTACCTGCGGAAAGACAAGTTTGGGATCGCAAGGTGGAGATGCTTCCACTCCAGATTCAGGACTACAAAAACACTCTGGAATGCTATGTTATGCATCTGGAAAATGTAGACTTGTTATTAGGGATTGAGTGGTTTAAGACTCTTGACGTCCAGATAGATTGGTCTAGTCATATTTTTTCTTTTCAGCATAGGGACACCAAGTATAGTATTTTAGGTGATTGTATCCATCCCTCTCAGGGACCTCTTGTAAATACAATTGATTTTGGAAATATAATGAATTCTTCTTTGTATACCGCTTTCCATTGTGTATTGATTTCACTTTCTTCTTTTCTCATCCCTTCCATGGATGTAAATAAATTAAGTGTGTTTGAAAGCAAAGAATTACAGAAGATACTTGATTCGTTTCAAGACGTATTTCCTAAGGAACTGCCATCGGGTTTACCACCTGAACGGGCAGTAGATCATCGTATTGACTTATCCCTAGTGCTCATCCTGTGTGTATTCCACCTTATAGGATGAGCCAAGCTGAGGAAGATGAGTTGGCTAAACAACTCGAAGATTATTTGAGGATGGGCCAGATCCGTCCAAGTAAATCACCTTGGGGTGCACCTGTGTTGCTTAGGAGAAAGAAGGACAATACCTGGCGAATGTGTATAGATTACAAGAGATTGAACAAGCTGACCATTAAGAACCGTTATCCTCTCCCTAGATCAGATGACCTGATTGACCGGTTAGCAGGAGCAAAATATTTCACGAAGATAGATTTACGTACTGGCTATCACCAGATACGTATTCATGAAAGGCATGTCGAAAGAACCGCCTTTCGGACTAGGTATGGCCATTACGAATTTCTCGTATTACCTTTTGGGTTAACCAATGCTCCAACCACTTTCCAGCAAATGATGAACGATCTTTTTCGTGAACATTTAGGGAAATTTGTGGTGGTGTTCCTGGATGATATTTTGATTTATAGTCGTACTCTTGAGGATCATGTTAGACACCTCACGATTGTCTTATCTATTTTAAGACAGAATCAACTATATGCTAAGTTAAGTAAATGTGAGTTCTTTATGACCGACATCATTTACTTGGGACACAAGATCACTAGAGATGGATTGAGCATTGACTATGACCGAGTTCAGAAGGTTTTGGACTGGCCTATACCGCGAACAGTGAAACAACTTCGTTCTTTTCTGGGTTTTGTTGTTTTTCTTCGGAAATCTGTACGGGAGTACTCTCAGCTCACACTACCGATGACCGACTTATTGAAAGGTCGTGGACGTAAGTCAAATCAGCCTATCACTTGGAATAACGATTTGGATATGGCCTTCAGACTTTTGAAAGATAAAGTCAAGGAAGCACCTATCTTAGCATTGCCTGATCCTAGTCGGCCTTATGTTCTTGAAACTGATGCCAGTGACTATGCTATCGGGGCTGCTCTATTTCAAGATAGTAGACCGGTTGCTTTTGAAAGTAAAAAGCTAGACGACACTCAATCTCGTTGGCCAACCCTTGAGAAGGAGCTTTATGCTGTGATTCATGCTCTCAAGGTTTGGAGACATTATTTATATGGCTCCAAGTTTGTGGTATTGACTGATCATCAGTCAATCAAGTATGTGTGTGATGTGGATGATTTGAGAGGCAGGAAAGCTCGTTGGGTAGAGTTAATGCAAGATTTTGATTTTGAGATCCGTTATCGGAAAGGGTCCATGAATAGTATTGCAGATGCGCTTAGTCGGATTAGAGAGGTGAATACTTTGTCGTTCACCGAGATTTCTACTGACTTATTTCAGTCATTGAGAGGGCTTTGCAGGACTGATAGTTATTTTGGTCCATTTTGGCAGAAGATCCAGGACAGGAGCTCATTGATTGACCAAGACTCGATGACTGAGCAGTCTACCATTCAGGCTGCAGGAGGCCAGTGGATGATTCGGAATGGTTTACTATTCCGTAATGGCGAAATTTGTGTACCACAGATCCCGGACATTAGGTCCAAGATTCTGAGGGAGTGTCACGACGCCCCTTCTACTGGACACCCTGGGGTACACAGGACACTATCATTAGTGAAACACACTTTTTATTGGCCGAAGATGAAAGGGCATGTAGAAGATTATGTTCTCAAGTGTCAGATTTGTCAGGCAAATAAAGCTGAACGCTTTAGACAGGCTGGGCTGTTGCATCCTTTGCAAATCCCAGGTAATAAATGGGAAAGTATTTCCATGGATTTTATTACCGGATTGCTAAGAAAACATCAAGGCCACGATTCTATTTGGGTTGTGGTAGATCGCTTGACAAAAATGGCTAGATTTTTACCGACCCGGAAGACTATTACAGCTACGCAATTAGCACGGCAGTTTATCGAGCAATTGTTTAGATTGTACGGGTTACCGTAGGACATAGTCAGTGATAGGGACTCTAAGTTTACGAGTGATTTTTGGAAACTTGTTTTTGAGAAGTTGGAAACAACTTTGAATTTGAGTTCCTCAGATCATCCTCAATCTGATGGCCAGACTGAAAGAGTGAATCAGATTTTGGAGGATATGCTTCGAGCATATGTATCCCCAAAAGACAGAGTTCATGGGAGGATTATCTTCCTATGTTAGAATTTGTATATAACAATACTAAGCATACGAGTACAGGGTTTAGTCCTTTCATGCTTATGTATGGTTTTCAACCAAGATCACCTGTTACAGTAGGATTCTCAGGACTTCAGCATGATGCAGCATGTAATTTTTTGCAAGATATGCAGGAAATGTTACAAGTTGCAAAGGAATCTATTAGAAGTGCTCAAGACCGAGACAAGTTTTATTCTAATAGACATCGTTCACCTAGAGAGTTCTCTGAAGGAACGATGGTGTATTTGCGAGTTCCGAAAGATTCCGAGACTTTACGGACAGGTAGATCTCCGAAATTATCCCCTAGATACTGTGGACCATTTCGTATTACACGACGGATTGGTTCAGTTGCATATGAATTGGATTTGCCTTCTCATGTGAAAGTTCATCCTGTATTTCATATCAGTAGACTTAAGGAAGTACTGGGTGGAACAGATCAGTTAGTTACTCCTCAAGAAATTATAGATGTCGAGGACATGACATTTGTTCCGCACGAACCTGAAAAGATTCTTGGATTTCGTGAACGAAGATTGCGTAATACGCTTATCACGGAATACAAGATCAAGTGGAAGGATCGTATTGAGGAGGACACTACATGGGAGACATTGACTACTCTTCAGAGAGATTACCCTGGCTTTTTAGTGAGCTCAGGAGTGAGCTCTTAGAGGAAGGGGAGTATGTCATGTGCACAGTGTGTATCTACCGTGTGCTATACGCATGCAAGACTAGTTTCGAGGCTTGGGGAAGCTTGGAACTAGGCAGGCTGATTGACGAGCTGAGTTAGGGAAATACTAACAGGCGGGCACCCAAGTATGGACGGGCGGGCACCCAAGTGTGGACGTCCGATGACCGGCCAAGAGCCTATAAAAGGGTGGCCAAGGTTAGTTATTGTATTATAGAGAGTCTCGCGAGTTTGTGAGAGCTCTATGGTCTTGGAGCCTGGATCTAGTGCAGACGTGCACCTGCTTTACGCAGCCGAGGCCGGCAGCAGTCTCGAGGCCCGTGAGGGCAGCTTCGTGGCGGTATGGGACGTCGCGAAGAGGAGATTGGTCGGTACGTCATCCTAGTTAGCTCAGCTCGTGGCTCGGTGGGGACAGCCAAGACTGTGGGCTTGCCCACGGCTGTCATGGTTGGGAGGTGAGTTAGGGTGCAGTGTGCATAGACATCACGCCTCAACTTTGGCCAATAAAAGGACCGTTCTAATTTCTCGAGGGTACTGTTGATACCCCTATGTCCTCCAACTAAGGAGTCATGGGCATCGTGGAGAAGAGCGGAACGCTTTTCCCAAGTAACACAGAGACGGTTCTTGTAGAACAACCAACCGTTCTGTACTGAATAGTGGCCAGGCTCAGAATTGAGGGCCAAACTGTACTGAGTACCAAACTCAGGAGAGTCGACATATTGGTCTTTCATACTATCTAAGTCCTTCCCCGTGATTTCGAGAATGGTAGATTCTTGGACTGCCTGGATGCTGGACTTTCGACTAAGAGCATCTGCCTACTGGGTTATGCTTACCAGGGATGTATTCAATCATATCTCCAAACTCTTGGAAGATTTGACTCGACCTGACCTGTCGATCACTCCATTGGGCACTTGGCATAGTCTAAAGCCACTTAAGTGCTTGGTGGTCTGTTTTCACTGTGAAAGCCTGTCCATAAAGAAAAGGCTTCCAATGCTTGAGCGTTGTGATCACACCCAAAAGCTCCTTGTCATATACCAAATAATTCTTTTCAGCAACATCCAACTTTCTACTATAATATGCCACGGGTCTATTGTCCTGCTGGAGAACTGCACCTATGGCTACATTGTTGGCATCGGTGATGACCTCGAAAGGTTCGTCCCATGATGCTAACTTTGATACAGATGCTTCTGAGGCAGCTTTCTGGAGTGCACAGAATGCATCAAGCGCCTTGCCTGTAACTAAGACTTTCTGCTTGCGAGTCTTCACCCCCTTGAGCAAGTCAGTAAGAGGTTCTGCAAGGTTGGAAAACTGATGGACATGGGTACTATAGGCCTGACAAAGACCTACGAATGAACAGATTTCTTGGGCGGTCTTAGGAATGTCCCAATCTAAGATCTCCTGAACCTTTGATGGATCCAGTCTAATCCCATCGGAACCGATGATGTAGCCCAAATATTGAACTTCCTTAATACCAAAGACAGACTTTTGGCGTTTATGTAGAGCTGATTATCTCGCAAAAGTTGCAAGACTTTCTCCACATCTTTCTCATGCTGCTCCGCAGTGGCTAAGAAGACAGTATGTCATTAAGGAATATGAAAACACACTTCCCAATGTGGACTGCGAAAATCCTAGACATCATCTTATTGAAGGTTGCGGGTGCATTTGTAAGCCCAAAAGGCATGACTACGAACTCGTAGTGACCACACTCTGTCCGAAAAGCTGTTTTTGGAATGTCACCTTCAAAATGCGGACCTGATGGTAACCACTCTTGAGGTCGATCTTAGTGAAAAACTTAGCACCGTCTAAACGCTCCAAAATGTACTCTATCCTTGGCATAGGAAACTTATTCTTGATAGTGAGTTTGTTTAATGCCCTGTAGTCTACACAAAGGCGTGCAGACTTGTCCTTCTTTTCGACAAATATGATAGGTGCAGCAAATGGGGAGGAAGAAGGCCGAATGAATCCGGCTCGGAGAAGCTCAGATAACTGCTTTTCTAACTCGCCCTCTAAAGTCTTGGAAAGACGATAGGAAAACCTGCTAGGAGAATCCGATCCAGGGACCAAATCAATGTGATGGTCCTCAGGGCGAGAAGGTGGGAGACAGGGCGGGATACTGACGGAACCACTGGATTCCTAAGGTCACACCCCAACAGAGGTGAGACGATGAAATCTCGTTGAAATGAGGCCTTCTGAACTTCAAAGGCAAATTGTTGTGCCTTCTGGGAAATGTGGGTGCGAAGACCAGGTGTAAACCCGTCCACATCCAGATGATATGGGACTAATGTGCAGTTCAATTTATTAGCCAACTGGGGAGAGATGGCGTCTTCACAACTACCCATATCGAAAAGGACTACAAACTGTCGGCCCTGGGCAGAGCCATAAGCTCGGATGAGACTCTTCTGAGCAGCATCGCTCTCACCCTCCTGCTTAGCATCAAATACCACGGATGACATAGGATGCATAGAAGGTAAAAGTTGAACTGCATTTGAGGTAGTAGGCGGGGCTGGAGGAGCTAGGGAGGCTGTGGCAACTGTGGCAGAAGGCGCTTTGGCGGCTTGTGCCGCTTGCCATTTGTGGCAATCCTTCTTACCATGCCCTATAATATGACAGAAAAAACATCTATTTTCTGACTGGTGCTTCTGGAGGAAGATAACCTCCAATGATGCCTGCTTTAGCCTTTTCATCAGGGGTTTTCTTAGGTTCTTCATCTTTCTTACCCCCTGAACTGGAGCTATTACTGCCGTCCTTAGCATCTTTAGAAGAAGCGTTACCTTTCCCTGTCTGTGCAGCTGATTGCTGCTGCTGGGGTTTGGTACTGGACGGAGATGACTGCTTGGGCTTGCCCCCATTCAGCTTCATTTCTTCATTCTGAGCGAGAGTCAGAGCCCGGTCATATGTACTTGGTTCAAAGTTACGAATTGTGAACCGAATGTTAGAGTCCAATCCACGAATGAATTGCTCCATCTTAGCCTGCTCAGATAACCCTAACTGCTGTGCTAAAGTAATAACCTTACCGAAAAACTGAAGCACTGGGGATCCGTTCTGTCTGAGTCCATAGAACTCAGAAGGACGTGCTGCTGTTGCCTCCAAGAGTTGGAGACGCTCCATGAGCAGCTGATTCTGAGCTCTAAGAAGAGCTATGGTGTCTGCTGTAGGCGGAAGAACATGGTCTCCTTCGGGGGAGACGTCTTCCGACTGATGAGTACTCTATTCTGTAGACATGATGCTGAAGTCGGTAGTCGTGCCGGAACGCAATCTAACCATCCAAGGATGCCCCCATGCTAGGATACGGTGTGTGTGGACAATCTGAATCTGATACCAATGTACTATGCAGCGGAAGTCTTTGTATTGGAAGATCCTGTCACACAAATGCTCAGATTGGGTCCCAAATTATCCACTAAAGGACCCCCTATCCCAATAACGAGATAGTATTTGCTTTATTACTTTAGAGAGAATGATTGTGGACTGTAGATAAGCCAAACACAAGATCTCGGAGGATCGGAAGCCTGGCTGAACTGTACACGGCTGTAGAAACACCTCGATGAACTGATCTCGAGCCTATGCACACTTCCCAAGGGCATGAGGAAGGGCTGCACATCTGAGGCTGAGAAAGAAGGTGGTGGACTATTCTAAGCTATGTTAGAATGCTGTAAATGCTTATGAATGATTGAATACCTTTACCAGATGACTGGTGTATGCCTAGATGATGCACTGAATGCTGGATACTGATGTATACTGATGAATCTAGGCTGAAACTGCTGGAAAACTGCTAACGCAGGGCTGTAGACCTGATTACTGGTGTAGGACTGATGCTGGACTGAAACGCAGACTGTAGGGGCTGCTGCTGGACAGAAACGCAGACTGTAGGGGCTGTAGATCTGTAAACGCAGACTGTAGGGGACTGAACTGCAGGCGGCTGGTTTATATGCAGAAAACGCAGGTGTGTTTGCTGATTCAGGCCTGTAGATGTACTGTATGGCTGCGCTTATGTCTGTAGGGACTGCTGAACTGCATGCGTTGGAGAACCAGGGCTGGCTGAAGCAAACTCAAGCACTCCAAGGGCTGGATGAGACTAGTCCAGTGCTGAAGGCAAGGGAACTCCTAGGGCTGAGGAGGAAAGCTCTTAGCACACTGAAGACTGAATGGGAAACTAAGCCCTATGCAAGCCTATTTATACTAACTAGAGGCTGGTCAAGTTGGCTGGTCATTTATTTAATAAAGTTTATATTTATAAATGACAATAAATGCTAAATAAATACCAAAAAATATGAAAAAAATACCAGATAAATCCTAGTAAATTCCCTAAGGCTTCTGGGATGTTCTAAATGATGCACAGGCATATGAATGCATATTATGCAGGATGCAAAGTTCTTTCTGATGCAAACCCTAAGGCTTCTACTGACTCTACATGCATGAATGATTCTCTCCAAGTGGGATAAGGGACTTGACTGACTGACTGACCCGCTAAGGCTGAGGAATGACCTACGTAGCTCGTGCCTGACTTATCCTGGACTGAGGATGTACAATGGGGTCACGGCATACGACAAATATCATCCTACTGGGTTCTAATACTGAACAAATGTTGCCCTGCTGATGATGAGCCAGTTTGTCACCATGCACTGAGTGCAGAGTGCATGTGACAATTGGGCACAACATAAACACAATAAAGGCCCTTTTTGGGGTCATAAAAGCCCTAGCCAACCTGAATATGACTTGCAATGGGTGTTCATAGGCATCTCATCCTTGCACACACAAGTGTTGGCACCACTTGCTAGAAGGCAGTCCTCAACTCCAAAATACAAGCATCTCGAGTGTAGACATCTATGTCATGGGCAATGGTGTGTGAACACTCTGGGACTAGACGAGGCATTTTTTCCTCACTAGGAGGTTTTTCCCCCTAGCATGGAAATACCCTCTATCTCTTATTATTAGGTGTACTTATTATCCTTTGTACTTTCTTCTATCACTTATTATTGGGTGTACTTATTATCCTTCGTACTTTCTTTGTGTACAACACTTTTCATTATCGAGTGGTACATTTCTCTTCTCCCAAGAGCTTCACGACTGTATTTACTGCACCCTGCGTGTGTCTTGACTACAGGCTACTAACCCTAAACCTAACATCGAGATCATCACAGAAGCCGTCAATAAGCAACTCATCTTTGTATGCATCTGTACATAGGTATGCATAACGAGGATCTAGGTCAAGATCCAAGTTCATCATTGTAAATGTAGCATATTTTGCAATATACAAAACATTAGGTCTCTCCCTCTTCCTCTATTGTCTTGCTCATATTTTTATTAGCATTAATCTCTCATGTGCTTAGCATTAATCATATGTTTAAGTCTTTCCACTGCATCACTTATGTGACATTGGAATTAGAGCATAGGTTCATCCTAGGTAGAGTTTGTGCATTATGAACTAGGGTTTTCTAAAATGAGGGTTCGCATTTTACGGTTTGCAACCAAAATTAGGGTTTCTTTGTTTTGCATCAGATCAGCCCTTGCAACAGTGTTTTCAGACTCAACTTCAATGTGCAAAGTAGTTCGTGTTTCACCTTTTTCATCAAATTTTGTGTGTGTAGGCTAAGACCACCAAAAGTTTTAGCCTAGGTCTAACCTAAGTAGGAAATGGCTTCTCTTGGATACTCTCAAAAATGCGAAGAGATAAACACCCACCATCGACAGAGAGTTGAAGAGATTGAAGCAAAGTTCAAACGGCAAGAAGAAGAAGTTGTGGCCGAATGGAAGCGGGATCTACGATGACAAGAGGAGGAAGTGCGACAAGCATGGCACTGACAAGAGGTGGAACACTTGCATAAAGTTGCAATGTTTGCAGTTGAGTGGATGGCAGAGTTCATGGCAGCATCAGCAAAGGTCGAGATTGAAGCCCCTAGGGTTGAGGAGCAACCCAAGACCAAGAGTATTTGTTGAGGTGAAGTGATTCCCGCTCACCCTCCTGCAAGTCAACTTTCTCGTCCTCCTCCTACCCAACAACAGCGTACTTGGGATGCTCGGGATGCTCAGGCCCATGCGTTGATTGCTCTCTCATGCCATAGACACATCATTCCGCACATTTGTTCCTGCACCACCGCAAAGGGTGCTTGGGATACCTTGGCGGCGTTGTATTCAGGTTGCAATGAGGCTCGTGTAGCTCACCTTCTTGGCAAGCTTGAGACTGACCGCATGCTTGAAGTTGACTCTATCGATCGATACCTTACGCATGTGAAAGACCTTCGAGAGCAACTCATTAACATTGATGAGATCTTGACATATGGCTATCTTGTTCAAACAGTCTTGCGTAATTTGCTCGACTCTTATTAGACATTTGGCACCACTTTGCGGTTGTTGGCTGGCAATGCACCTAATGCGGTCACTTTTGACAACCTTGTGACTCTCTTGCTAAGTGAAGAGCAATCCCGTTCCAACAAGAACAACATGATGTCTAATGAGTCAGCAATGGCTGCTCCCTTTCGTGGGAATCGATCTAGGCTTAAACCTAGCCCATTGCATCCTCCCAAAATGGAGGACAAGCCTGAAAAGAAAAAACATTGTAATTATTGCAGGAAAACAGTGCACACCATATTGGCACACCTACCCAACATTATTGGCCCAAGTAATAGAGAGCTTCCAAGACACGAGGAGCTCCTAGAAGATGTGATCACAAAAGGAGGTGTTTCCAAAGAGATATTATCGCTCGAGTTGCACATGATAGAGCCAAAACCCAAGAGCCAACAGGTTCCCATGGAGGTAGATCTCTCCAAATCATAAGAGGAGGATGAGGTTAGCCTACCAGCATACGTGGAGCTTCCAAAGATTCTTTCCGATTCCAATACGGAGGAGGATGAGGTTGCATCTCTTGCAGAAGATCCAGTACCCGAGCTCTAGTGCTTCAAGATCAAGATGATGAATATAGAGATGAGCCTACAATTGGACCGGGACAGAAGTGGAGCAAAGGTGCATGATTTGCCTCAGTGCTCTAAGTTTGGCAAGAGGGGATGTCACCATCACGTGCATCACCCATGTGTGTGTGCCATGTGGACATTCTTCCTAGTTGCAACAGCCTTCATGGAGCAGGCCAAGCAAAGGCCAAGTAATTTGCATGTGTATGGGCAGCATAGGCAAGTCAACGTTTAACTTCAGCCCTACAAAACACAAATCCACAACTCCAACTCTCAAGAGACAACAAGTTCTCGCCCATTGTCCAACCCACATTAACTAGCCAACACTTAACCCAACATGTACGAACATATTCTCTAGTCAAGGATCAAATCTGATTTGTACTCTAACTCAATATCATAATAAAGCAAACACACTGCAAGGTGGGGGACCTTCACTCGGTTATTGGGACCCATTGAAGTGTCCAATGTGATCTCTCCTTTTCGGTATTGAAATGAAAGCACAATTGCAAGCATTAATCATGTCTTTTGCACCCTTTCTACACTAGTATCAGAGCTAAGGCTATCTTGAGACAGGTACACCTTTTTTTTTAGGTGGACTCTTTGTATGTGATCCTCCAGAAAAAAACCGTAGAGCCACCCACTCAAGTTCTCCAAAGGGTTATTTGTATGCGTTCTCTGAACAGATCAGTGAGCCACCCACTATGAATCGCCAAGATGAGAGCTTTGCAAAAGAAGTCTTCCCATGCCTCCAATCCTCTACTATCACCAACACCAGCAAAGAATAGAGGAGCAGAAAGAACAAATTTGAGGGGGGCCTCAAACAGCGTTCCCTGCCACCGATTGTCTCTAGGATGAGTATCGCAGTTTGCAACAAGCTCACAGCACATACGGAGTCTTGTTCACAATCAAACCATAGAATATATATGTGGCCTACAAAAATAGCTTAGAAAAGAAATGAGTACCTCCACAATGACGCCTTCCTCCTGTAAAAGGAGATCTTCCATTCCGTGTGAGAAAGATCCAGTCATCGGCTGCAAGCCCGGTTAACAGGGTCATTGGCTAAGCAAAATACAGGAACCTAACAAATAAATTCTGCACTACAGTACTATTACAACAGGTCATCATCACAACAATATCACGATTCACCATAGATCATGGTGGCCGCTGGCGGCAAGGTGGGATTTATACAACACAAAGACTGCACTACGGCATTAAGACTATGCAACCATGGTCAATTCTTCATCTGCAAAGGTTCAATTTATCCAAACAAAGCTTAATCTAGAATGACAAACAAAGCTTAATTTGTCCTGCTGGGAAAAACAAATAACCCATTTCCATAAACTTGGTTTTGGAATGCTCCATTGACATATAAAAACAGGCGTCAACATGCATTTAAAGGCTCAACTTTTAAACTGCAAAGCTGAACTTGCAGTGCTTGGAGAAGAGGAGTTTAGCAAGTACCTCTACAGAAGTCCAATCTAAGCCACCGAGCCAAGTCTCTGGTCCGTCCATCGCTAAGATCGGAGGATTTCCAACCCTGCCTTATGTTAACGAGACGAAACGCTGAATCCGAACATTGTAACTAGAAACATAATTCTTTTCTTGAGGAAAGCAAAAAGAAGCGTGTAAACTCTATCTCTAATCGGGAAGGTTTCCCTGTATCTCTGACGCGAAACCCTAAACTGCTCTGCTGCGTGTACTGCGAACAAAGGGCGCAAGGTCGTATCCTTCCCGCTGTTGATTTTTCCTTCTCAAGCAGGCAACGCTCCTGTCAACTCTCCCCTTCTCTCTCTCTCTCTCTCCTGCCAGGACAAATGTTTCCTTTGAGATTAAGGTTTGTTGGATAAATTTTACAAAGGCAGATTTTAGAGTCGCTCGTCGGTCTAGTACTAGTTATTAAAGGAATACTTTTTATTTTGAAAATTTGTGAAATTGTTTTTTTAACGCAGAGCATATATCCGGGGTGCCGTGTGTCGTGATTTTGTGGGACCGATAGAGACGCTTTTCGGGTTTGCGTGCTTTGTTTTGTCTTCTTTTGAGGCAGAGGTTCCTCGTCCTCTTTCTTGCGTGATGTCCTTCGTTTCTTGCCATTGACGTAACATAGGTACTCTTTCCCACTGTCAATCTATTCTATAACGTAATCAAGGTTCATTTGCTTTATCTGTACATCCCGTGTCAATCAATTTTGTAACGTAATCAAGGTTCATTCACCGACAAGGATTAAAGTGTCATTTAATAAAGGCGACTCTAAAATATAGGCAAGAGCAGACGTAGTGAAAACAATCTTTAGCTCATCGCTCATCGCTCATCGCTCGTCGCCCACGGAGGAAGAAGGCAAAGGATACCTTGATCAAGAGTAAAAGAGATTTTCGGAGACCTTCCGGTAAAGGGGGGTTCCCACCCTATAGTTACCGCACTCGGGCTGGAAGTGGATAAGGAGTCCCATATGTCGTTGATCAAGGATCAGACGGGGCCGAGACCCACTCTGACTCTTAGAGACATGGAAGGCTCAGTAGTAGCAGGGCTGGTCCAAGCCTTCTCATCTGGAGAATATTTAAGGAAACCAATAGGGTCGTGGCCCCCGCTCAGCTCCAAAGATAAAGGGCCATGGACGAATGACACTGAAATGGATCAGAGACTCCAGCTAGAGGAAGCCCATCGCCAAATACACGTCCTCAACAGCCAAATAGGAGAAGCAAATGTTCAGAAGGAAACTCAAATACTCCCTGAGGATATCATGGAGCAAGATACCAATCACCTCACCAACGAAGGCTCCACTACTGTAAAAGTTAATCTCCCTCTAGATTTACTTCGGGATGTGGAAGCGGACTACTCAGGAAGATGTCTTATTGGCCTACTATTCGGCCCTAGACCTCCGGTGGACCACCTTAAAAAATGGATGGAAGATACGTGGAGGCCATTGGACATAGAAATTGAAGCTGTACAAATCCTACCTAAAGGGTACTACCTTTTCCTATTCAAAAATAGATCAATGGCTCTCAAAATTCTGGGAGCAGGCCAATGGATGTTGAGGAACGCACCCTTCTGCTTTTTCAGGTGGACAAAAGAGTTCTCAGCAAGTGGGCCTAAGCTCTCCACTTGCCCGGTTTGGATTGAGCTCCCGAATCTGCCTTACCACATGTACCCATGGACTGACAAAAATTTCAGGCTCCCTTGGAAGGGTTCTTGGTCACAAACCGAAGTCATTTATCAACCCATCCTGGCACCCTCAAGTGCTGGTTGAGATAGACCTGGACAAGCCCTTAAAGGAGTCCATTTCTATCAACTGTGGAGATTTCAGTATAGAGCAAAAAGTTCTTTATAAGCATCTCCCGAATGCATGCTTCCATTGTGGAATGAAAGGGCATGTCATCAAAGAATGTCCCTCAAAAGCTCCATCTAAGGGCAATGCTCCACAAAGAAATGTAGATCAGAAGGGAAAACAGTCCAACCTCGGATTTGCCTTACAAAAGGACTCAACTATGAAGGATGTGCAAGCTAACGCAGCCTCTACTTCAACTGGTAACCCGTCCACCTTGGAAAACCCTTCCGGTAGCGACTCCCAGATAGGGAAGGGTAAGAACGATGGATTTATTCCACCCCCTAAACGAAAGACCTTCAAACAGAAGAAGAACAACTCATCCAATCCCAAAGCTAACTTCTATTCCCTTCTGGACAAACCTGATCTTTCAGACTCAGATGAGGATTTTATAGATTCAACTCCAGTTAATCAGCTCAATCTGGACCGTTTGGCCTCTGAGCTGGCTAAACTGGAAGATACCCAAAGTCAAGAAGAGGATAACTCCATGCAAGAGAAAACGAAGGAGCAGCAACAAAGACAAACCTCTACCTCAGACAATTCCATGGACATATCCATAGGTCTCAAAAGAAACCATGTACAAATGGAGGGTTCCCCCAAAGATGCAAATAAGAATAGAAGACAGAGGAAACAAAACCAAGCCCCCCCTCCATGAAGATATTGTCTTTGAATGTCAAAGGTCTTACATACCCTAATAAAGGGAAAAAAGTTAAGGCATGGTTGAAACAACATGGTAATGTCGATGCTGTAGTGTTGACGGAGATTAAAGTCAGTGGAGATAATCTCATCCAAAGACTGAATGCAATAGATAAAAATCTCATATGGATTTATACCGCTCACCCTCAAGGCTCTGGAGGGGTAGCTTGTGGGTTGCACCCTAGATGGGAGAATCAGATTAGAGATATCCAAGTCGACCTTTTTGACCAGTGGGTGGCGTTTGAACTTGAGGATTTTGTTCTGATAGGCATGTATGCAAACTGCCCCCGCAGACTCAAAGAGCTCGTATCTGGAATTCAGTCATGCAGGAGTATGATGAACCTGTCATTCTGATAGGAGATCTGAATATGGTAGAACTAGAGGAAGATAGATTCAATAAACTGGGGAAGCTTATCTCAGGAGCGGAAAAACTTGCTTGGAGCAAATGCAAGGAACAGCTCAACCTAGTTGACATAGGACTACTAGGACAATTTACTTGGCAAAACTATGGAACAGGTGATCTATTAAGGAAGGCTAGAATTGATAGATGCTATGTCAGTCAGGAAGTGTGCAAAATGTTTGTTACTGTGGAATGCAAAGCCATTTTTGACACTTGCCTGTCAGATCACTATCCCATTCTAGCATCTTTGGAGAAAGTTGATGAGAAAAAGTGCTGCAAGTGGTTCCATACGGACCCTTCCCTCTTTAAACTCCCCATGGTACAAGCAGAAGTGATGAGAATATGGATCATTTCTTTAGCTTAGGATTGACCCCCGCTAAGGCATGGTCTCTGGCAGTGAAGTCCACGCAATCCTTGCTCATTTGTGCTAGGAAAGGAGTCAAAAAGATAAGAGAGAAGAAGAAAAAAGAGTGTCTGGAAGAGATTGAAAAACTTGAGAACAGGGTCAACCTTGGTGATGTCTCTGCTCAGACTGCCCTGAGGGACACTAGAGCCCACCTCCATATAATAGAAGACAAAGAACTAGAGGACAGTGCCTTGTTTTTCAGAGAGTGGTGGGCTGGTAAAGCCGACAGACCATCCAAAGAAATGTTTCAAATGCTAAAAGTGAAACATGCAGCAGAGACCATCCCCCTTTTGAAAGACAGTTCAGGCATCCAATTGCGCTCCAATGAGGAGAATAAAGCTTGGATAGCCCAACACTTCCAAAGTCTCTTTTCGGAATCTACGACAAATCAAGCGGAGCAAACTGCCTCAACTAAGCTCATAGAGCAGTGTAGAATTAAAACAGTGCCAAAACAACAAGCTCAGTGGCTTGACAAACCAATCACAAAAGAAGAGATATCCAGAGCTATTGACATGCTTAAAGACAAAAAATCCCCTAGAAATGATGGTCTTCCATCGGAATTTTTCAAAACCTTCAAAAACACTTTGATAGAGCCTCTGTCAGAAATTTGGAAAGAAGCCCTTCTCTTTGAAGCCCTCCCCCGAACCATCAATGCAGGCATCATTAAGCTGATACATAAGAAGGATGATAAGGATGTTATCACCAATTGGAGACCAATTACGCTCCTAAACTGTGCATATAAAATTTTTGCCAAAGTGTTGGCACTAAGGCTGAAAGATCACATGAATGATTGGATTCGTAAGGAATAGAAAGGATTTATCAAGGGTAGATATATCCTAGACACTATCATTACGCTCTGGGAAGCTATGGAATTCGCTAAAGAATCAGAGCAAGATTACATCTTCTTCAAAATTGACTTTGACAAAGCTTATGATAGACTGAGCTGGGGATATATGATAGATGCATTGAAACACATGGGCTGTGGCTCAAGGTTCTGCAGTATGGTAAAGACACTACTGGGTAATGCAACTGCTCGGGTATGCATCAATGGGGCCCTCACTCAAGCTTTTCAACTGACTAGATCAATCAGACAAGGATGTCCTTTGGCCCCCTCCTTTATGCCATAGCTGCGGATGGACTTAATTGGCTTGTCCAAGACAGAATCAACAAAGGAGAAATGAAAGGAATTCTGCTTGGCAATAGTAAGCAGGTTTGCACTGAAATGTTTGCGGATGACACCAATGCACTTGTTGATAATGAGAAGAGCAGTATAGGGGCCTTCTGGGATTGTCTGCAAACCTATTGTAAGGCCTCAGGTTCAGTTATTAACCATAAACAAGACTGGTATCAGAACTAGCATACAGCCCCCGCCTAACTGGCTGCTACTAGAGGGTTGCAAGGTCATCCAAGATGGGGAAATAGTTAGGATTTTAGGTATACCCATGGGGTTCAGAGTTTCACTAAAGAAAAAATGGCAATGGATCATGCAAAAAATAGAGATCAAGTTAAAAAAATGGCAGAATAGGCAGCTTAACATGGCAGGGAGGAAGATGGTGCTGAACCATTTTATTATCCCCACAGTTATCTACTTCCTGAGCTGTTGGAGACCTCCTGAAGAAGATTTGAAAAGCTTCATCTCCTGTTGCGTAGAAACTTTCTCTGGGGAGGAGACCTGTGGGTGAAGAAAGTGGCCAAAGTGAAATGGGAATTCTGCTGCCTTCCCACTGATCTTAGAGGTCTGGGTATCTTGGACATTGAAAATATGGCTGACAGAATGGCAGCCAAATGGATTCTGAGAGGCTTAATGTCCCCGGATGAGAACTGGGCTTGGCTTCTTAATAGGAAAAACCATCTGTTTGCTCTTAAAGGTCATTACAGATGGAAACAGCCCCCTTTTCTAACCATTTTGGGAAGCAAGTATCAGATAACCCCTAAAGGATCAGAGCTATTGATCTCTCTATGGAAGGCTTGGTTTAAAGTAAAAGCCCAGCTGATGCCATCCCCAGACTACAAGGACACGCTGGGCATCCACCCCATCGATTCCATTTGGTGGCCTGCTCTTGACTTGCCTCAAGTAGATACACAAGATGTGGAAGAGGCACTGAAGCTTCATTTAGGTGGCATTAAGACATGGAGTAACCTTTGGGACTGGGATAAAAAAACCTGGATATCAAGGGTTGATCTCTAAGTACAACCTCTCAGATTCTCAACTGGACATTATTGGCAAAAGGCTATGGCATCGAGAAGACTGGTGGCTAATGACAATTGAAGACCCCCCTAAGCTGAAGGCATTCTAGTGGATTAACCAAACAAGCATCTGGCCTATTCCTCCCAGGTGGAATACCCCTCCAATCCATTGTATTCTAAATCAAAGATGGAATATCCTCAAAGATAGGAGCCAGTGGTATTTCCTCTTCAAATCACTTTGGGGCATACATGTGGAACCTAAGAAAGCTTGTCTTGCTTGGCTTATCATGTACAGGGCCATTTGGACATAGAAAAAAGCTCTAGTCTTTGGCAAGGGAAATGGATCATGTGCCAGATGCCTCAAGGAAGAAGATGACGTCCACATTTTTCTACTGTGCCCTAACATAGAACCAATGGTAAAGAAACTCAATGAGTATGTGGCCAGTTGGGGGAAAACTTGCTTATCCTGGAAGCATCTGCTCATTGGGGAACCCATAGGCTGCTCTACTGAACTATGGACAGTATTAAGAACAGAAATCCTCTAGTTCTTCTGGATTGAAAGACTAGCAGCCCTACACAACGGTGATACCCGGAATACCTGTTCCCTCAAAAGTCTCCTTATCATTGCAGGGGAGAGGTTCTACTTGAGGAAGATCACTGACATTGGGCCAGAATTTCAAAACTGGTAGGCCCTATTGGAAGCACTCCAAAGAATGTCACAGATAAGGTCAAGATTCTTCAGCTTCAAGAGAAGAGAGAATATCTTGTAAACGTGGATCTAAGCTATGTGCTGAAGCTCCAATACCTCTAAAGCCTAGGATAGAGACCCAGAGGGTCATTGCTCTTTGCTGATTGCCTAGGATAGTGAGAGAAGTCTCGGCCTGAATGGCCTTGACCGCTATTTGATGTCTGCCCGACTTTTGTAACTTGTCTCGATTTTCTTCAATAATAAAAATGCCATTATTGAAAAAAAAGTGTCATTTAATAATTGGTTATATGTGTCATTAAAGAGCTTTAGAGATGTCTCTTCGGGTTTGCATGTTTTGATTTGTCTTCTTTTGAGATAGCTTTAGCAAAGGTGTTAATGTGCTTAGTTTCTTGCAATGGGCATAACATAGAGGTTTGTGCCTCCACACTCTTTCCCAGTGTTAATCTATTATGTAACGTAATCATAATATTTCTTTTTTATTAATATTCATTTGCTTTGTCTATACCCATATTACAATTCACCAACAAGGATTAAAGTGTCATTTAATAGTTCGTTAGATGTGTCATTAAAGAGCTTTGGTACATTTTGTTTACTAATCTAATTGGCATGCTTAAATCCTTTACTAAGAAAATCTAATCTAGTTCCATCTAGATTAATTTTTTGATTAGAAAATTAGGTGGATTATCACAATATTTCGTCAATGAAAATACTCCTAGATAAACTTAATCTTGAATTTTTAAGAGATAAATCTCAAAGTTGATCTCAAATTTTGACTAAGCTTAATACTTAGCTTGGTTATAGTTTTATATTTCAATTTCAGTGTTTAAATTAATGAATTATTTTTATATAAATACAAGCATACAATAACATTAATCATTCTTAATATCTATTGTACATAAATACAAGCATACAGTGACATTAATCATTCTGTAATAATATCTATTGTATAACTGCATGCGATCAAAGTAATGCTAGCAGGTTCATTATCATGTGAGTTATAAAGCCCTTAACAGTGCTCACTGCCAAAGCCATGGCAATGTTAGAAAAAAACATTTTTCTAACAAAGAGACATCTTGACCTTGGCTGGTTTTCCTTTTAGAAATCTACACATTTCAAACCATCCTATTGGAGCTAAATGGGCATTTAAACTCAAGAGAGTGAATAATTTATGATTTAGTCAACTATTTCAATTGGTTCCATGACTACAATTGCCCAAGGTTTTGTACAAACCAACAACATCAATTCACATGATGGATTCAAGCTAGATTTGGGGGGAGGGGCACTAAGGGGGGTAGGGGGGCCTCTATGTCTAAGTTAGTCAACAAGGATGCCATGAAAGGTCATGGGGTTCAGTTTGATGTACATAGCATGGTTGTGGAATTTCAATAGGTTCACGCACGGGAATACATTCAGATTTATTAAGAGACGGGGCATTTATTGATCAGAGCGTGTCATTTTTCATCTCCCACACACTTGAGTGGAGATTGATATTGTGACGATCTCTCACCTTGACTATCTGTGTGGGTATACTCAGATTCTCATATTTTAGCTTCATTTTTTTTAATTCTTTGCTTTTTATATATCATCCTAGCTATGCTTGTCTACATTAATAGTATACTAGGATGATTTGAGAGAGCAAATAAAATTTTCTCTATCCATGCATGAAATAGTCTACACATAACCTTTGGTACCTATAGTGAACCCTTCTTACTGTAGGGTTACTAAAACTAGGTGACAAAGTGGACCTCATCAGCATCTTTCTGTACATCCGACTCATCTTTGTCTTCTTGCATCACCTCCTTTGGGGTCTTCTTTTTTGGCCTCAACATAATTTCTTCTTCTTCATCCTCTTCTTTGTGGGCAGTTTGTTTTTTAGGCCTTCTTTGTTAGCGTCATTGTAGAGGCACCTAGTCTTTATCTTCATCGTTGGCGGCCTTGCGCTTTCTATGTGTGTTGTTGATTGATACTTCTAAACTCCTTTTGGGTATCTTCGATTTGACTTTTTCTTGAGGTGCAATAGATGCATTCATAGTTTCTTTATCCTTCAACGCAAATAGATACATTCAGAGTTTCTTTCTCCCATACTTCAACATTCGAAGAATTTCTTGATCCTTGTATTAATACCTAAGCACAATTCATAAAAATGTTACCTTTTCACAATTTTTCGTAAAATAATATAGTATTGAAGTGAATGATGAAATCTTACTAGAACTTTTATAGGCCGAATGATAAAGCTTTTCATTGCATCATGAAGATACACAATCTCTCCATTCTCTATAGGAAATAGAAGTGGCATAGTTTTTTCCTCACAAGAAGTCACAAGTAACACCCACATGATTGTGAGGAAGTTTAACACCATGAACCAAATCCCTTCTACCTACGTTTATAGAACCATACCTTTGCCCACTTTTACTTTATTATGAATAAAACCCGCAACACAATCTCCTTCTAACCTTTAATCCATATCCATAATTGACATCATTAAAAAAAGTATATCATCTCATATTCTTAACAAAATAAAACCTTAACTAAAAAGAAAATCTTTAAAACTTTTCTTTTACAATCAACCATGTGATAAAATATATATTAATATAAATATAATAAATTAAATAATTTAATAAACATGTTAATATAATAACTTTTAATAAATACTAATAATAAAAGTACACTCTTGATTAATTACTTTTTATGAACCTATTTTATTATTTAAATAATTATTTAAACTATACTTAATATATATATTCATGCTACATACATATATACCAAGAAGAGAGGGTGTTGGTAAGAAGTGTTTGCCTCCTATCTATTGATTAGGGAGGGTCATTTTTCATACCCACACAACCTTGAGTACGGGGTGACATTGTGCCGCTCTCTCACCATGACTATTTGTGGGTAAAGTTTGAGTGGGTAGGAAGCATCTACTTGCCAAGGCTAAGTGCCCACTAAGTCAAGGTTGTAGCAATAGTCAAGATAAGAGGTCGAATTTGTTTGTGGGTGTGTAGAGGTAGGTTGAAGTGTCTAGGCCAAAAGACTCTAGCAACTGTTTCACCACCAACATCTCTACTTTCAAGATCTTTTCCACAATTATCAAGGCCAAAAGACTCGACAATCGTTTCACCACCATAGGGATTATCAATGAGGGAGTAGAGAGAACTTTATAAGGGAGCTTTTCTTGGCTACCTCTCTCTCTTTCTACTTTGAACACTCTTTCTAACTCCCTCCACCACCACCTCCTAGCTCCTCCCCTCCAACCAAGCTCCTCTCTCTCTCTCTCTCTCTCTCTCTCTCTCTCTCTCTCTCTCTCTCTCTCTCTCCACTGACTATTGAAGTTCATATGTGAATACCTGGGATTTTGAACTTGATTGGTGTCAAAGGCTTCAATGATGAAAGTAGCTTCACTCGCAAACAGAGCCATAGGAGGTTTACCCGTTTGCAACTTACTACATTACTTCTTTGTATACAAAGCATTCTTATTAACTATCATTCTTACTTAGAATCATGTTATTGCGACTATGAGCGATAAATGCGATTTTTTTTCTCTTGCCTATGTAGGGATCTGTGATCTATGTGCTACGCATTGAGAGGGAGATTGTGGGTTACCATCACTACTATCTTCATCTGATTCATACCCACTGGTAATAACTTTTTCCTTATCTTCTTGATCCCCGCCATCTTCCTCATCTTTGTCTTGATCCTTGGCATCTTTGTTATCTTTTTCCTCTCCCTCCTCACTCAAAGGTAGCTTGTCTTTGCCGTTGTCTCCAAGAGCCACGGACTGACTCCTTAGCATTTTTCCTTACTGACTCCTTAGCATTTTTCCTTTCACATAAAATAACAATGTCTAATTTAATATAAACAAATGATTCTTATTTTCATATAAGGATATAAACCCCATATAGCAATTTCGTCTTATTTTACCAATATAGCAAATCATTAAAATACAACTTACCACTCTTGCCTGTTTTTTTGGCAATGCCTGTAGATATCTTTATCTTTTCTTCTCATCTTTTGGTGGATACTCATCCTTGGGTTAGTTAAGGAATAGTGGTCAAGGAATATATTTAGTTAAATCCACACATATCACTTTTAAGACATGGTGTTTTCATGATCAAGGTCCCGCCATTCCTATACAATAGGTGTGTGTTGTATGCTTTTTTATGTTATGCATTTACATATCCATCTGTGAATGTCTACATATTATATAAGAAAATAGTTATGCATTAAATTTTAATGCAATTACCGTATAAATTTACACATGCACTTGTATCCAACTCGTTTGGTAGCCAGTTTAACCCAAGGATGCTGTTTGATTGATTGGATACTTTTTATTTTCCCGACATACTCCTTAAACAAGCTACCATAATGCAAGCGCTTTAGCTCCATAGTGTCCATAGTGTATGAATGAGGAAACCTCACCTTGTAAACATCCTCTAGTTCTATGATGAGCTTCATGCCGTACTCCATAATCAGATGCCACAGAATCTCAATTTCTAGCCAGACATGCAATCGATCAGTGCTAGCATTGGATCAAACCTAATAGATCGCAAATGTGGTTAAATAATATATAGCATAGCGTTAACATCTTACATTCCATAAGTTTTACCAATTGTAGCCTCTTCTTCTAAGCGGACACCATTCTTGACAAAATACTAACATCGTGCTCTTTAGGCAATGTGCAAGTAGCTAGGGTATAGAGTCTCTCCTCATTAATGTAATTTGGCTTCTCATCCAATTAATTTGAGCTACTAGACTACATCATCATTCAAATATCACATTAATACGAGTTTAAAAGTAAGAATTAATATACATATGTCACATAAAACGAGAGACTTTACCTAAACCAATCTTTCCCTATTTCTGGATTTGCTACCACAACCATTTTCCTTAGATGTATCTTCAATATGGGATTGTTTTTATAGTAAGCTTTCCTCTACCTACCTTTAAATTCTTCACTGCTGTTGATAGAACTCTTTAATATTTATATCTCTCTAGTGGCAGAAAGGTACTCATTTTACATATTGAGCAATAAGTATTATGCTTATCTTGCATTGCTATATAGCTTTATACTTTAGAAATTGCCATACTATTACCTGGACTATGATTTGTGGCATGATCGGAAGAGAACAATTATACCAAGAAGGTTGTCCCCTTTGTTTCTGCTTCTGTAAAAACCTCTACACTCATTGATTATTTTAACTCTGAGTATGTGTACCTATGGTTTCCTTATTTTTGTTGTCCTCCCTAAGACAGATCTTATCGATTGGTGTTGAGGGAATATAACCCACCTCATTTACTCTATAAAAGTGGCATTACTTGAGTTACAAATAACAATAGCAGCAATATAGATTATAAACAAACAATGGCATACCAATTCAATCTAGCTATAAGTGAGAGAATCTCTCCCTCATTCTCTCCCTGTATGTCTAGGAGAATTGTATCCACACAAGGGTGGTACTCTGCTTTCTATTTAAATGCTAATTGGACACAATCTTGATTTATTATAACTTAATCAATTAGTTAATCTCAATAGAGTATGAGCATTCTAAGTATGAGCATTCTGAGAACTTACCTCTATTTATTTCCTCCATCTAGGCTACAAGATAGCGATTGCCATCCCAAAGCCGAGTTGCAGGATTTGGAAAAAATGCCACGTTGTAAGCGTTGCAAGAATCATGTTTTTTTTAACAAAAAATAAAAGAATATCAAATATTCTTCCAAAGGTTTATACCTTTGTACCTAAGGGGCTGTTCCCTTGATGGAGTTTTCAAGTGGAGTTTCGAGGTTATTCTTTGAAGATTGGAAGGTGCTTCTCAATGCAACTCTCAGATTTTATCTCCCACCAATGATTTCACTTCTTCAAGTTAACAATTTGATTGATTTCCAAGAGCTTGGACTTGAGGTTGGTTCCTGTGATCATTCTCGTGCATCGCATTTAGAGAGTCCATATGGAATCTAATAACCCTAATGAGTCTATGAGTGGAGATCCCAGTCATTTGTTGGACATGGAAAAGGTAGTGGCCGATCCTAATGTCACAATGACAGACGATGACCTCCTTGATAATAATTTGGTCAGCACTAAACAGTTTAAGGCTCTAGAGTCCCATACTTTGGACATTGAGGCCAAGTACAACAAGATACTTCTCTTTCTTCAGAAGTTAAAGGATAAGATGCAAGCTTCTACCACTGTAAGTGCTTCAGTGGGAGGGACGCCAGTAGCTCCCGCCCAAGGGGGCCATATGAATGTCAGTACATCTCATCCTAGAGATGCTGCTGCTATTCTAAAAGATTTGAAACCTTCGACTTTTAATGGGGAGGAGAACGAACACAACAATAAGGATGCGGTTAACACTTTTTTATAAAAGTGGTAGGATTTGCATTGATTGCACCAAACTCCAGAGGAGATATGCGTGCTTGAAGCAAGCTTAACTCTAGGAGGTAAAGCATACAAGTGGTGGATGAGCTTGGAGTCTGGAACTCGGCCTCCTATGTGGGCTGAATTTGAAAGTGCGTTCATGAAGGAATTTCTTCATGAGAATGAGATGGATCGTAATTGGGAAGAGTGGGAGAATTGTGAGATGAGAAATCTCACATTGACTCAGTATATCTCCAATATAGAGAAATCATTCTCAAGTTGAAAGGAATGGATGACTTTCAAAAGATTCGTGGATTATACTCGGACTATAAGAATCAAGTTAAGCAAAATGAGCCGAAAACTTTAGAAGAAGCAATTAAGTTTGTTCAGATTTTTGATGACACTATCAGTAAGAAAAAGCGTGCGCAGAATGCACAACAGACATCTAGTGTGTCCTAGGGTTGCAAAGTAGTAAGGTCAAAATAAAAGAAAGGGACTTAACCAAAAGAATGACCAGTCTAAAGGACCACACAAATTTCTGAAGCATGAAGATTTTAAAAGAGCTAAAAAAGAAAATTTATGTTTTCATTGCATGGGAAAGGGTCATAGTAAACTACAGTGTCCTAAACTTAAAGAAAATGAGAAAAATAAGAGTGATCAAATTAAAGATAAACAAGTGCACACTATTCAAGTGCTCACGTAGAGACTTCTCGTAAGTTTAAAGAGGTTCAAGTTTATCATGCTGATTCTACTCATGCGTGTTGTGTCACGTCATCAATGTGGGTGTCAACATTTAGACCACATGAGTTGGTTCAAATGTATGGTCACATTAAGGGTCACAAGGTACGAGTTATGATTGATGATAGGGCCACACACAATTTCTTGAGCTATACTTTAGTCAAGAAATTAAAGTTTCCAGAAAGACCAAGTGACCATAAGTATGTGGTTTCTATGATTAATGGCTATGGTAAAGATGTCTGGGATACAGTAGTTCATGATGTCCCATTATTCATTCAAGGTCATGAGATGCATTTGGATTTTCAAGTTATGCATATCACTTAAGCAGATGTTATTCTAGGTCGTGAGTGGTTATATGACATTGGTCCATCTTTGTCTAGAAGTTGTTTACATAATTCTTTTGAGTTTGAAGTAGATGGCAAGAAAGTGTGTTTGCAAGGTGAACATAATGTACCCTCCTCACCTCTTATATGCTCTATGGAACTCAATTGCCTTGTACAAGCTAATGAAGTAGAAAATAGCTTTTCATGCTACATGATTCTTCCTTTTCTGCATGTGAAAACATAAGTGGTTTGAGTGAGCACAGTGTTTACATGACTTCTTTTCAATCAAAGCATGTTAACAACAAAAAGGTTAATGAATCCTTAAAGCAATTGTTACAACAATTTAAAGATGTGTTTCCAAATGAATTACTAGAAGGATTACCTCCTGTCCGCGATGTTGTGCATCCAATCGAAGTAATACCTAGCTCAAAGCCAGTAAAAGTGAGATTCCTTCTTGGCTTAGTTTTAAGGAAGCACAAGAAGTAGAACGACAGATAAAGGAATACCTTAAAAGTGGATTCATTCAACCAATCACTTTGCCTTGGACTTCACCAATTCTATTGGTGAAGAAAAAAGATGGGTCTATGTAACTATTCGTAGACTACCGTGGTTTAAACACAATCACGATTAAGAATAAGTACCCTTTGCCACAAATAGATGAGTTGTTTGATCAATTTCAAGGGGCAAAGTACTTTATGAAAATCGATTTACGATCCAGATATCATCAAGTGAGAATTCAAGAAGCGAATGTCCAAAAGACTGCTTTTCAAACTAAGTTTGGTCACTATGAGTTTTTAGTTATGCCCTTCGGTTTGACTAATGCTTCGGCCACATTCATGACACTCATTTGGATAGTGTCTTGAAGCCTTATTTATGAAATTTGTCGTGGTTTTCCTAGACGATATCCTGATCTATAGTCATACTAAGAAAGGACATCTCAAACACTTACAGAAAGTATTTGAGTTACTCAGGAAGCATTGTTGCCACATCCCACAAACTTAAAAGAATTACAAATCTTTCTCTGGTTTGTCTGGATTCTATAGAAAGTATGTTCGAGATTATGTTAAGATAGTTGTTCCAATGACGGATCGGCTTAAGGGAAAGGGAAAGACCTTTGTTTGGGGGGATTCCCAGTAAAGAAGTTTTGAAAAACTTAAGGTAGCTATAGCTACAACTCCCGTTCTCCAAGTTGTTGATCTGAATCAACCCTTTGTGGTAGAGATGGATGCTAGTAATGATGCAGCACTAGGCACAATCCTTCTACAAGGGGGGAAACCTATTGCATTTGAAAGTAAAAAGTTGGACAGAGCTCAACAAAATTATTTAGCTTATGAAAGGGAGTTATATGCTATAATTCATGCCTTAAAGAAGTGGAGGAATTATTTATATGGTGCCAGATTTGAGATAGTCTTTAATCATGAGAGTATCAAATGGCTATCTAGTTAAAGAGAGTTGAAAGGACGTAAAGCTCGATGGGCAGAGTTGCTCCAGGAGTTTGACTTTCAACCGAGATATAGAAAAGGACATTACAATGTGTAGCTAATTCATTGAGTTGCATGCCCATAGTTAATGAGTTGAGTTTTACTCAAATTAAGAGTGTTTTTTTGGAATCACTTAAGAGGAAGTGCGTTGATGATCTGCATTATGCCCATAGTTAATGAGTTGAGTTTTACTCAAATTAAGAGTGTTTTTTTGGAATCACTTAAAAGGAAGTGCGTTGATGATCTGCATTATGCC
Source organism: Cibotium barometz (assembly GCF_041138505.1). Classification (NCBI taxonomy): domain Eukaryota; kingdom Viridiplantae; phylum Streptophyta; class Polypodiopsida; order Cyatheales; family Cibotiaceae; genus Cibotium; species Cibotium barometz. The sequence continues at coordinate 16,786,195 of NC_141070.1, forward strand.
CACGTGTGGAGTGTCATAGAGAAGAGGGATCCCTTGACTATAAATAAAGATAGCCCCGTTAACTAGATAGACACTCCCACTAGCAGTAAGTCTCAAGAGATGTCTCAAGGAGACATGTCACTTCCAAGTGATGAAAGAAATCATTAGAAGAAATTTTCCATCGATAATGGTTACTTACTTTACAAAGGTAGAGTATGTATACCTTCAGACTCCGACATTAGACACTGTATTTTATATGAATGTCATGATAGTCTGAGTGCTAGTCATCCTAGAATACGGAAGACATATGCACTAGTTAAGAGACAATTTTATTGGTCTAACTTAACTAAGGACGTCCAGGACTATGTCTTTAAATGCCAAAAGTGCCAGTTCAATAAAGCAAAACGCCTAAAGATATGTGGTTTACTAAGTCCACTAGAGATCCCAAATGGCAAGTGGGAGAGTATCTCAATGGACTTTATAGTTGGATTACCTTAAATGAACAGAGGCCATGATTTGGTTTGGGTGGTCGTGGGGATAGGTTGACTAAAATATGTTGGTTTATTCTGACCAAAACAACAATGACTATGCCTAAGTTAGCGCACGGCTTGTCATTGAGAATATCTATTGACTATATGGCTTACCTTACCAACATACTTAGTGATAGAGATACAAATTTTAATAGTCATTTTTGGTGTGCTGTGTTCAAGAGATTGGACACCATGCTAAGTATGAGTACAACTGATCATCCTCAAAAGTGATGGTCAAACCGAGAGAGTCAACCAAGTCTTAGTAGAAGATATGCTACGAGCATCTGTAAGCAAAAAGCAAACCAATTGGGAAGAATATTTACCCATATTGGATTTTGCTTATAATAGTGCCAAACATTCAACAACAGGATTTAGTCCATTTATGTTGATGTATGGTTTTCAACCGTCGCGAGCCCCAGTGGCCATGAGACTCGAGAAAGAAAAGATACAAAAGGTTATAGATTTTCTTCAAGATCTCCAGAAGATGACGAAAATTGCAAAAGATAATGTTAAGAGAGAACAAGACCGTGCTAAACATTATGCCGACAAAGATCATAGGCAAATCATCTGTCATGAGATCCTTTTGTACTTCTTGAGGAAGAATTAATTAAAAATCTCACAAATTATATCATAATTGAAACAAAGACTTGAATTGAAATTGATGATTAAATAATTTAGCATAACACAAGGTAAAAGAATTAGAATAACATCACCATCAAAAGTAAAGGATAGATAATACCACACAGTAAACCAGATTGGGTGCAATCTCCCCCCTCCAACGTGTAGCTCCACTTCCATGGCTTGAGTATTTAGAGAATTTTATTTATAAAATTAGCCCAAGGAGCTAAGAATAGATGAGCGTACAAATTGGGCTTGCTTTTCCCACTTTTGGGGTATTGCTTTATATAAGACTTGAATTGAAATTGATGATTAAATAATTTAGCATAACACAAGGCAAAAGAATTAGAATAACATCACTATCAAAAGTAAAGGATAGACAATACCACACAATAAACTAGATTGGGTGTAATCTCCCCCGTCAAGCGTGTAGCTCCACTTCACAACTAGAGTATTTAGAGAATTTTATTCATAAAAATAGCCCAAGGAGCTAAGAATAGATGAGCGTACAAATTGGGCTTGCTTTTCCCACTTTTGGGGTATTGCTTTATATATTTTTAATCATACCAAAATCCCTAAGGTTTGTACATATAAAAACCTTTGCCCAAATAAAATTAGTACTAGGCCTTGTTACATAAAATGACTTTGTGCACATTTGCACATATATATTAATCTTGTGCTCACTTGCACATTCCATTAAGACGAATCCTGCACAAATTAAATTAAACATATTTTTGTATGATTATTAATTCATCAAAAATATGATAAAATATATACCTGTAATAACAGTCCTCCCGTTTGAGGAAGAAACTATCCTTAGTTGCATAAGAAAAATGCTGAGAGAACAAGATTGTTGATGTCATAACCCATAAGGTAAACTCAGAGGTCCAAACATGGCTCAGAGGTTCTTATTATGGAAATGGAAACTAACAAGAAAACTCATGCGACACCAAAATTGGTGATCGTCACATTGATTATCAAATAAAAAATAACATGTACAAAAGTTTAATACAAAAGAAAAATGATCATCATCTTCACACCACCTCTCAATCCACCAACCATGACACCTCAATCGGTACCCTCGCACATCTCATGCAGTGCGAGGGTTCCTGAATTTTTCGAATTTTCACTGCCCACCACTGGCCAAACAATGAAGAAAAAAGGGATACATATATGGTTTTTGTTTCTCCCTGCAGAGTCTTTTAGCACTTTTATTAGTTGAAGAGAAAATAAGGAAAATTTTAATCTCCCACCATTGATTATGGAATTCAGACACTCCTACTGGTTTGGCAATCTTGTTATGGGTTCTAATGCTCCTCCTCTGCTGATTCCATCCGTACGGTTGGATTAGGGAGAAGATGAGAGGTTCAAAAAACTGCTTGAGAAGAGGTGGATTTGTAGAGTGGTTTTCCACCCTTCTTTGCCCTCCTTTGGTCAATAACCACTAGTAATTTTCTTATCCTTTGGATAAAAGAAATGCAACTTCTCATATCTTATTGCTTCTTCTTCAATTTTTGAGCTTGACCTTCATGTAAGTACCTTTGCAGGCTTTCTGTCCGATTCTCCACTTCCTGTGTAAGTATTTTTAATTTGTTGAAAAGTCTTCAAATTTGCTCCAAGCCAATAGCCTTTGAGAAAAAATCAATTTCTTAATTTTTCTTCAACTCTCCATTACCCAAATTTAATTCTTGAATTTACCGTGCTCTGATACCACTGTTACAGGACCATGGTACATGGAGATTAGATTATTCCACAAAATTAAATGATAAAAGAAATTAACCATAACATCATAGCATAAATCAAGAGCATGAAAGATCAAAGAACACACGATTGGGTGCAATCTCCTCCCCCAACGTGTGTGGTTTCACTCCCACATGCAGTTTTTAAATCATGTTCATAAATTTAGCCCTTGGAGCCATAAATAACATAGCTTTTCCAAAATTGGGCTTTTTACAAAATTGAACCTTAGTCCAATGCTTTTAAAGCATCTCATCAAAAATAAACCTTGCCCAACATATGTACAATGGGCCAAACCATACAAAATTAAATATTTAGCACACATGTGCTTGGCTAGAAAATCTCGTCCAATGTCCACCTTGGTCGTCCCAAACTCATGATCTATACTCAACATAATCCACAATGTTAGATCACAATTACTTTGGAATCACTCATAAAAATTAATTTTAACAAATGGAAATCATTCACTACCATGCTTCACATATGAACCATGCATCACACATAATTAATTGGATTCACTCCCATGATAAAATATTCTGAAAAATCTCACTCTCGTGTAGTCCTCCCGTTTGACAAGACAACCATCCTCGGTTATAACTATTAGCACACATGAGTGATCAAACACATTAAATGTTCCCACATTGGATTCACTCACAATGTCATTATGTATTTAAGTGGATTTACTTCTACATATCCTCACACGTATCACATATGCCTTAGAGTTGATCAGATTCACTCACAATCAAATTCACAAAACTTTTACATGCATCACACGTGTCTTAGAGTTGATCGGACTCACTCATAATCAAACTCCTACATTGGATTCACTCACAATGTTTTCATATGTGTCACACGTATTCACAAAGTATACCACACGTTTCACACGTGTCACAGCTGGTTGGATTCACTCACAACCAACTAGGGTCACCCTCATTAATTCAAAAGAGTTGATTGGATTCACTTACAATCAAACTCACACATTTCTTACATGAGTCACACATGTCACACTTGGTTGGATTCACTCACAAACCAAATTAATCACACTTGGGTCACCCAAGATATTCTTTTTACTTATTGGATCACTTAATAAATTAATTACTTATTCTTTTGAATTTATCGTTTAGCCGGTGGGGAGCAAAAATTTAGAAATTCTTTTTTCCCTTTCTATTCTCACTTTCACTTGCTAATTAAATACGCGCGACTGAGGTCAGTTTTGCAACCCGAACAAGAGGGAATATTATGGTAATTAATTTATTATTGAGTGATCCAATAAATAAAAAGAATGTCTTAGGTGACCCAAGTGTGATTAATTTGGTTGTGAGTGAATCCAACCAAGTGTGACATGTGTGACGCATGTAAGAAATGTGTGAGTTTGATTGTGAGTGAATCCAATCAACTCTTTTGAATAATGAGGGTGATTCTCGGGATACTTACGCCTGGCAAACATGTGTATGGCTACCTCCACTGTTTGTTTAAGTTGGCTTGTATGGAGGGGTGATTCCCGGGGTGCTTACGCCTGGCAAACATGTGTGTGGCTGCTATTTGATTATTTATGGGTTGTCTATATCTCAAGACGATGTTGGGATTAATTGATGTGTTCAATTAATTGATTAACTAACATGAATAGTGTTTGAGTATAGCAACGAGAAGTGCGAGGGTACAAATTGAGGTGTCACACTACATGAGATGTGCGAGGTTACTAATTGAGGTGTCACACTATACAAGGGTACCGATTGAGGTGTCATATGGCTAGTGGATTGAGAGGTGGTGTGAAGATGCTGATCTTTAGCTTTAGAAAACAGGTACGCACACACTCCTCTTTAAAACTTTAATATAAAAATAATCCATTGACAAAACAGATATGGTAGCTGTTCACATGTTGTATTTGAAATTTTCAATGCCTTCTCACTATTAAACAACAAAGCATAACATATACATAGGGGTAGATCAAAAACATGCTTTTCGTTTAAGTCTTCTTTTTGATTAAATGTTATGTGGTATTTAAAAGATCCTTACCTAAAATTTGCTTATGAGTTTCCTTGTCTTGTAAAGTCAGACAACCTTGGTTTGAAATCAACATTGGAAAAATGGCTGGGCAACCCTTGATTTGACCACTTTTATGGGCGCAGAGAGACTACTAGACCACATATTTACCTTCTAGTCGAGAAACTCATCAACCATGAACCTCCCACATGGCCTTTTTGCGAAGGATGAACTTCTGTAATACTATGGCAATGAGGAATTGCTTGGGACTCCACAACAAAAGTCGTAGACTTCGACATTACGACTGTTACCCATAATAAAATCACTGACACTTTACCCAAGCTGTATATTTTGTATTTCTTCAACATGATTTTTGAAATCCATATCCACGTACCTAACTATTTGGCAACATAATAGCTATCACTAACCTCATGAACACCTTCCCTCGATATCTCTTTAGACTATTTGAGTAGAACTCATGGCATGCTTGGCCCTAGATTAAAGATGTATTTAAATTTATTTATTTTTGATTTTGAATTATAAACATAATAATTTTGTATTTAAAATCATAATAATGCTTAACCTCAAGACTCCCTCACTAAAATCATAATAATGCTTAACCTCAAGACTCCCTCACTAAAACCAAAATTAATTGTACAGCACAACATCCTCATATCAAATTTTTTAAATGATTATAACATTATGACTCGGTCATCACCCCATGATCCACTTACACAATCAGAACTCATGCGACTCATGACATAATGTACCCGTTTAGCATGTATATGTGAACAAAACCATGCTATTTTTTAACAACTACTATGGATATTCAACAACAGGCAATAAGATAAATGGTCAAAGCTCTGGACACATGATCATGAGGGATGCTTTGTTTTCATACCTATTGGAAACACCATGGTTTTTGCTCCAAACATACATTTTTGCCACCTTCTTGAGCGGATGGACATCGTACGTGGATATACTATAGAAGATGATTCATCGTACGTGGATGAAGAATTTATAAATCAATTACGTTACCTTAGGACCAGATTAAAATTTTATTCAAAATTTTTGTATTATTTTCTCTTGTTATATTAAAACTTTCTATTTTGGAAATGGTATTTCATTACCTTTATGAACGTAGTAAATTGATTCTCCACTTTCCATAAAAAAATTTTAAACAATCACATATGCTTACGAAATTTGTGTCCTTTAAACAGTGTATCCTCTATAACTTAGTAAATAATGTTTTCAATATTTCTATGTAAGTTTTATTTTTCAGACGGTGACTCAAACACCTTCCAAGTAAGTTTCTTACACCTATTCTTACAATAATGATCATGTTTAAATAATTATGCAGCATAGAATATCAATTCATAGTACTCTAAGTTCTATTTCTTATAAAGTTATAATTTAATATAACCTTAATTACATTTAAAAGAATAATTATGTTTCAATCCGTTCGCATTGTTTCTCATTTTTCTCATCGTAGAGCATCATTGCAATCAAATATATATATAAGGTACGACTCTCTTACGCTTCAATTTCATGTTTATTATTTAAGTTTATTTCAATTACAAATGTAAATTAATCTTTCATCATCTAGACTTGTTCATTTAATCAAAATGTTTAGAAATCATTACTTGGCATTCGTATTTTATCAAATTTATCCATTCTTTATTTATAACCTCACATCCCCTCTAACAACCTTTCCAACTCAAGGTTATTAGCATTTTCCTATCCTTATATCCATAACCAATTTAACTTTTATTTTTATGATGACAAGTTTCGCATAAGATTCTAATTAATAATTTTATATAAAAACCCTATCCATAGAAGTAATAACGATTCACATCTATTTCAAGTGTTAATATTGTTTTTCAAATATTATTTCAATCACACCACAACGATGGAGGTATGTATATGTATATATTCATTTCATTTTATATAACTTTTCATAACTATTTTTACAACCTAAGAACCTAATTAAATTATACATATTTTTGTACAATTATTAATTCATAAAAAATATGATAAAATATATACCTATAACATTATCTTTGAGGAAGCTGATAAAGTATTTTTTAAGGTTCCCGAACACTCCGAATCTTTGAAAATGGAAAGAAGTTCGAAGCTATCTCCAAGGTATTGTGGTCCATTTACTATACTTAAAAAAGTAGGTAGTGTTGCTTATAAGTTATCTTTACTAGAAAGCTCTAAAGCTCATCCGGTTTTTCATGTCAGTAGACTGAAAAAGAAATTGGGTGATGAGGATAATCTCGTCAGTCAGAAATCCTAGTAGAACTTATTGAACCCCCATCCTTACCACACGAGCTAGAAAAGGTCTTGGATTTCCAAGAGAAAAGAACTCGACACTCTGTACGACAGGAGTGTTTAGTTAAGTGGAAGGATAGACCAAAAGAAGGTTCTACCTGGGAAAAGGTAAGCACACTCAGAAAGAAGTTTTTGAATTTCATTTTCGAGGATGAAAACTCCTCTTAAGGGGAGAGTAATGTCATGACAACGGAATTACTAGGAGCCTAGAGAGCTCAACCATTCGGACAAGGCACGGACGGGGTTTAGGGGAGCCAATACGATCGACAATAGACTCAAGAGTGGCCGGACACTAATGAAAGTGACTAGATGCATGTGAAGAGCTTTAAGCTATTAAAAGAGTAGGAGTCCTAATATAGTAGTCGTCTAGTTTTTTGCTGTGGTTGGGAGGTGAATCGTGAGCTCTCAACACCCTTGTTTGGGGTAGAAGATTATGCAGCGATTGTTGGCATAATATTGGTATCAAATCCTGATGACTAGCAGCGTCCCATTCTCATTAACTGAGCGCTGCATACTATGGAGTACCCGCTCAAAACATCCGCCTCTTTAAGCAATTGTTGTGCCAGGCCGACTAATAGGCGGTCAATGCTAAAAGCATAAAACCGTAACGAGGTGTATAGTCTGCATGTAGTGGAGGAAGTAGTATCACAGTCTCTCTTCTCGTTTTCTTTCGCTCCTACTGGTCTTGCTAGCCAGTAGCACAACATCGTTGTAGAAGGAGCCTCAGTCCTTGCGTAACTTCAGACCTTGGCTCAGCCAACGCCACCCTACTGGTTTTTGTTCATTATCACTTACATAGATTTTGGGGCTAGCAATGGTGTACATGATGTATATAGGTAGGCCCTTTGAGTGTGGTACTCTTCGGTCATTATCCAAGAATTTGGAGGCCATGGCCTCCAAAGCTTTTGTCCTCATCCTCCAATCCCTATTGCGAGTTCTCTTGGGTTGTGGAACTGATTGGTTCTTTCCTTCGTCTTCTCATGAGCAAGGTGAAACTAGTCTCAGCATTACCATGATGTTCCCAAATACCTTTCACAATCTGACCCATGAATGCTTGCTGCACCCTTTGCTAGGTCATTAATGAATGGCCTGAGAGTAGGCGATGGTGACGTGACACGTTTTCCTTTCCATCCATGTGCTCTTTTTCGGGGTGACAACCTCAATTTTCCCACCAACTCCACGCTGTGGCTAGGCTGGCTCCTCGATCTCTATGCACATAGCAATCATATTTACATATGCAATGCCTAATTTTGGATTTTGTTCTTTTCTATTTTTATTTTCTCCAGAATCCTATCCAGCTTCCAATTCTTGATCCTAACTCAACTTTGGTTCTGCTTGTTGAACATTCTTCGGATCTGTATCTGGATTTGGACACACTTTTCCTTTTGGATACGCTTTTCTTGCTTGTTATAGCATTCTTCCATAATAAGGCTTTAGCCTATACCAATTCATCAGTTTCCTTAGGCCTTCTCCATCTAGATTTGCCAGCTCAAATGTTCTTAACCTAATTTTTCTGACAATTCTGAATGGGCCCATCCATCTCATTTTCAATTTTCCTAGGTGGGGTCCCATTCTTGATGAGAAAAGCAAGACTGCATCTCCTTTTTTGAAGATCTTGAATTTTGTGTTCCCATCAACCTACAACTTTCTCCTTTCTATACAATTTTGGTTGTCCATGCACTGTGCAGTCTCCTTTCATCCAACTTCAGGAGTTGCTCAATCCTGTGCACATCAGATTCTTTCGGAGAGAGCCTTTCTGCTTCTACTACTATCCTGAGGCTCTGTATGAGGAACTCCATGGGCACTACTACCTCTAGTCCATACACCATGCTAAAAGGCGTAAGTCCTATTACATTCTTATATGCTGTTCAGAATGCCCACAATGCTGAGTCCAGCTTTGTGTCCCAGTCCGGTCCTATCCTCATTCACTGTCTTGACCAGGATTCCCTCCAGGATTTTATTCTTGGATTCTTCTTTCTCATTTGTCTGTGGGCATGTAGTATACTGTTGATCAACTTATTATATATTATCATATGTTGCTCTGTCAGTTTCTTGATCCCTTCATTAAGGAAGTGGATCCCTTGGTCACACTGACTATCTCTATTTGACTATCTCTATTGGGCATCCGAATCTTGTCAATAGTTTCATAAAGAAACTTTGCTACTAACGATGTCTTACAGTCTCTCAGAGCCTTGGCCTCTACCCATTTTGTACAATAATCTGTAGCCACCAAAATGTATTTGTTTCATGTTCGTTGAGGTGCTAGCTTAAATGGGTCGACAAAGTCTAGACCCCACTTTTGGAATGGCTCTTGGGGAAATATTGGGCTATGCAGAATTTTGTTTGCATCATTTGGTTGCCCTAGCCTTTGGCACATATCGCACTCCTTTGCGAACTTGTGCATGTCTTTTGATATAGTTAGCCACAACAAACCTGCCTAGAATACTTTTTGCCCCATGACTTCTCTGGAAAAATTCCCTCCGTGTGGTGCGCTTCACCAGCATAGCCTTTTGCTCGTGCTTGAGGATGCATCTTCTCAGTATCTTATCAATGGCCATCTTGTAGAGCTGACTTGTTACCACCATGAATAACTTGCTCTAGAGAGTCAGCTTTTTCCTCTGATCTCTGGACATGTACTCCGGTAAGGACAAGTTAGATAGGAATTAGTATCTCATCGTACCAATTGGGTCTTTCTTCGTCTATGAGGAAGAGCTGCGCATCCAGGAAATCATCTTTCACCCCCTTTCGATCTTCTCCTAACTCCAGTCTTGATAAGAAATATTCTATTACGTGCTTGTTTCTAGGGGTGTGCATTATGGTGAGCTCAAACTCTTGTAATAAAAGCATCCATCTGGCCAATTTTCCTGCCAAGTCTGGTTTTTTCACCAAGTATAAGAGTGCTTTGTGATCTACATGAAATTCAAAAACCTTTCCCAAGAGATAGTGCCTAAACTTCTTAATTGAGTAGATCATCCACAATGGCTTCTTTTATGTAGTGGAGTAGTTCTTTTCAGGTCTAGATAGCCTCTTGCTTGCATAGTAAACTGGTATGAATTGCATAGTAAACTAGTCTGAACTAGCCTTATTACGCTTCTTGCATTAGAGCACTACCAATGGCAAAATCAAAGGCATCAATAAATATATGAAATACCAGATCATAGTTTGGCTGTTGGAGAATGGGTGCTGCTCACAGTATCCGCTTGAGATTCCGAAATGCCTCCTGACAGGATTTTGACCACACATAATCTGCATCTTTCACCGTTCACTATACATGGGAACTACCACATTCACCAGGAACCTCATGAATCTGCTATGCCACTTGATTAGACCTAGGCATTTGGCAAGTTCTTTGGCATTCTTGGGTGGCTGCAGCTTTACAATGATTGTGACTTTGGCTGGATCCATAGGTATCCCTTTTGCAAATACTATGTGCCTTAAGAGGGATCCACTTGTTGTAGCAAAGGCACACTTGGTTGGATTAAGGCTCAGTCTCGCCTTCCTGCACTTCTCTAGGCACATATTGAGGTGTGTTATGTGCTCTTCTTTCTTTCCAAACACATTAAAATCATCCACAAACACCCTCATGAAGGTGGTTAAATATTCGTAGAATATTTCGTGAACCATCCTTTGGAATGTGGCTGGAGCATTCTTCAGCCCAAAAGTCATTACTTTGGAGGCAAAGCCCCACAGTCTGTCTCATGAAGGCTATTTTTTCTTTATCCTCAGGGGCCATCCGTACGTGATTGTACCCACTGAGCCTAGTTAAGAAGGAGTATGTCTCATGCCCGGCTACCGCTTTCAGCAGTAGCAAGGAATGGTAGCAGGAACGGATCCGATATGGTGGAAGCGTTCAGCTTGCAGTAGTCAATGCAGACCCTCAGCTTCCCATTCTTCTTTGGAAAAATAACTATTGGTGAAAGCCATTCTGCCCTGTCCACTAGATAGATGAAGCCTACTCTTAATAGCTTATCAATCTCCTCATTCACTTGTTTGGCATAGTTGGGGTTCATTCTATATTTGCTCTGCTGGATAGGAGTTACATCCTCTTTTAAGTTAATCTCGTGTTAATAGAAGCTAGGATCAATTCCCTTCATGTCTGAGTAATTCCAAGTGGACACATCTTGGTAGGAATTTAGCAATTCTAGGAGCCTTCCTCCTCTGAATTCGTGATTTAGTTTGGCATTGATTGTGACTATTTTTTTCTCTTGGTCATCCCCCAGGTTCAATTCTTTGAGCTCATCCTCATGGACTCTGATGTTCCGCTTCCTGAGGTGGGCTTCCTCCTGCTTGAGAGCCATTATGGCCTTTTTCTGCTCAGCCTATAGTTCTGCCACACTATCCCGAGTGTCCTTCTCCTCCTCTTCCTTTGCATTTTCTTCATTTAGTAGCACTTCAAGGTGAGTCACCAGGACTTTTGGATCATATCTCTGTTCAATCCTTTCTATATCCACCTTAAATAGTGACAAAAAATCTAGATTTTTTTTAATGATCTGCTCTTCTTCATCATCTTCTACCCCTTCCAGGTAATTTAGGCCTTTTGCATGCATCGATTAGCTAGCCATATTCAGCTTGACTTTTCCTACGACCGAGATGCAAACCTTTTTTTCCCCCCTTTGGATTGTGATATTGTCTGTATTCCCAGTTGTGATTTATCCTTCCACTTTTGAGCCACGATCTTCCCAATAGCATGGGATATGCACCTGCTATCTCAATCATTTTGAGGACTATGAACATGGCAGTGAACATGCATCTTGCCACTTCTATTTGTTCTCCCCTGATTATACCAAAACTGGTCGTACTATTCTCTGGTTAGCCATGCAGATCTAGAATGGAGATGGCTGGATGTCTGTGATACCTAGCTTTTTGGCTAGACTATCTAATATTATGTTCACTCTTGATCTTCCATCTAGAATGACCCTCAACATTGTCTGCCCTCTGATCTTAATGGTTACTTCTAGAATGGATGTGTCACAGTTTTAGATTATTTTCACATTCCTGCATTCTGTTGCCGGATTTTCTGGTTCCTGCAAAGGCATCTGCACTGGTTTCTCATTGGGCACTATGGCCCGAAGTAGCTTTTGCCTGTAATTGGGAACTAGGTTAAGCATTTGGTCTGGGGTGTGATGTTCAGTTTCATCTTGTTGAGATCCTCCCACATGTCATATTCCTTCACGGAATTGTTTCTTTTCTCCTTGTTAGTGGGCCTACCTTGGTCTCTGTACATTCGTCATTCTTCCTCTTTTGCCTCTCTTTCCTTGTCCTGACTTTCCCTTTTCAGTTCCTATTCGGATTCCTTTTGGATTTCCTTTCATTTCCTTTCTCTCGTCTCACTCTGACACTTTGTTGATCCAATTCTAGGATTAACAAAAGCTTCCGCCATTATCTTACATCAAGGAGTCATGCTAGATACACCAAAGAGTCATACATTCAAGATATGAAGCAATAGTGTCCAAAGCTACAACTTGGACGGGCGCCTATAATGGTGTGACGGAGTATTTATGGTAATTCCCGCTTCAAGAGCGTGTGGTAGCAAGTTAGGATGAAGTCCTAAGTGATGTACTTCATGGATATATTATGAGAGTAGTCATTATAATAGCATTAGGCCTCTTATGAGCCTAAAGTGCCTGACCGGCCATAGTTTAAGTGAGTGTGAACACTTATGGCCATGTATATAAGTGAATTTCTCTCATAATACAACGGAGTCTCCCATTGTGCAATTGAGTCTTGCTCTTGCTAATCTCTCTCCTTAATGCATGCTAGTGAGTGTGTGTGAATGAAGTGAGGTGAGAGGAGGGACGAGGACCCGTTTTGCAATGCGGTGGTGTGACAACGCTCACGGGAGACGCGATGGAATTGCTTCTCAAGGATTTGTAGAGCTTGGAGACCTCAAGGGTTACGAGCTCGGCCATTGGAAAGATCCTCACACGAAAGTTGCGGTTCACTAGGGTAATCTCTTTTTGGATGTGTTTCAAGGAGGGTTAGGGTGAGCCATAACATTTTTGGGCTGGTGACCCTGTAAGACATTCAACCAAGCTAAGCATGCTCTCCTGAGCTTGCTTTTTGCGTTCCGCATAGGTCATGTGATTATCATTATCCATTTGTGGTGGTTGGGTGGGTTCTAGTTTCTTGATTGGTCTATGTAGTGCACTGAGCGAAGAGTAAGAACTTGTTTCATCCTCACTTAGTGATGTACTAGAACTTGTTTTATTTTCTGACTTTCTTTGGTTTGTCAGTTTTTCATTATGTTTACCCATGCGACGAGATCAAATTTTCTTTTGGGTTTTTGTATCCTGTGTCGTACATATGGGTGTTGAGGTTTGTGTGATGGTCTTTGATGTGGATGCTTCTGCATCTTGTATAGCTTTTGGCTCTTTCGTGTTTATGTCCCCTTTTGGGTTTATGTCCTGTATAGACTCCTTTTCCCTATCTTTTAATTCAACCTTGGTTTCGACAGTTTGTTGTCCCTTGTTTTTCTTGGGTTTAGAAGGTTTTGTTTTCTCTTTTGGGTTCTATTTTAAAGCATGTTCTTCTACCCATGTTGAGGTATTGTCTTTTGCTTTTCTTTTGACTGTTTCTCGTGCCTTGGCTTATAAACGTGTAAGCACATTCAAGGGTATCATGTACAATTGCCTGTTTTGTACACTTAAGATGTTAAGAGTTGTATTTTGTGAGACAAGTTGCATTGAAGCAACTCGTCTTGGACAATCTTGGAACATGTCTTCAATGCCACATCGTTCACACGTTGGTCGTTGCAAGATGTCAATGACTATGGGCATAGAAGTATTCCAAACTGTGCAGTCTGCCACCTTGTGAGGTCCACGACAATAGAAACATTGAAGTATTCGATTAATTACTTCTTGAGCGGTTTCTACCCTTTGGACTGTTTTTGTTTGGTGCATGGGAGATGGAGGTTTTAAGTCCATTGTGGATGAGGTGGGACACTTTTTACTATCATGGTCAAAGGTTTTACAATATATGTAGTATAGAAGAACAAGTGCCTTGTATGCGCAATGAGGATTGGGATGGTCGTATATTGATTACATTCAACACAAGGCATTTCGCTCCTCACTATTAAAGGCATTAAGGATGTCTGGTTTTGAAAGTTTTCATCTTGTCTTATAGATGATTGCTATAATGTTTTAAGCAAGCCTGTATAAAATTCTAGGAATGTCAATTCTCAGATCGATCTTTCTTTTGCCATTGCTTCACTTAGTTTAGATGAGGAACACCTCGTAGCATGATCATCTTCTAGCATGTTGTCATCTAAACATATTTCTTCTTTACAACATTGATCGAATGTTTCCGGATTGGATATAATGATCAAGTTGTGTAAGCTCTTTTTCTATAAACCTATCATGAAACATCTCCTCAGTCGAACATCGTTTAATTTTTCCCATGACTCACAACGTGAGTCCAAGAGTTTTATCCGAAGGATAAAATCTCTAATGGATTCATTTGGTTGACGCTCAATTGAATAGAGTTCTGTTACTGCACTCCATCGATCACCTTGTCTGGAAAAGCCATGTATAAAGGTTGATTTCAAGGTTTTGAAGTTGGTCTTGATCACCGGCATCAATGCGATGAACCATCGACTAGCTTTTCCCTCTAAGCATAAGTTCAACGCATGTACTTTAGTGGGGTAGTTGGGATTTCCAAAGGCTTCACATCTCTGTTCAAACATTTGAATGAATTGATCGGGATCTGTGGTTCCATCATATTTGCCCATAATTTTGGAAATTTACGGCCGTATTTTTGTATGAATCATTGAGGCTGTATGTGAGTGCTCTTGTTGGAAGAGACTCAGTGAGTCCTTGGGCCACCCCCCTTCCTAGACTAGTTAGTATGTCCAAGGTGTGGGCATCCAGGAAAGGGTTGGTGTTGAGATTCAAGCTCGATGTCAGTGTGATTCAGTGTGAGCCAGCTATGCTATGTGCTGGCAGATTAGGTAGGAACATGTGTGAGACATAAATGACCGCGTGTCCAGCTGGTCATAGTGTGTGGACATTAGCTAGGGTTAGTAGAGTGTGGACACAACTCATTGTGTGTTGTGTGGATTATGGATTAGTGCATTATGCTGTGTGTGAGAATGGACATGGCTTCCCTCTATGGTTAGGGTTTGCAATATACATTAGGGTTTGCTCCTGTGTGTGTGTCTCCTCTCCCTCTACCGTTCTTTCAACATGGTATCAGAGCCTTGTGCTGTTTATTAGGGTTTATGAGTGAGTGAAGAGAAGAGGGAGAAGAAGCTGTGAAGAGAAGCTGTGAAGCTTGCCATTGGAGCTGTGAAGCTTGGAGCACACCAAATACTATCAGATCTGAAAGCTTGGCCTACCGGGTAAGGTCCTCTAAACATCCTTGAGCGGATTGCAGGTGATACAGGCAAAAACAAAGCAAATCAAAGCAAATCAAAGCAAAGCAAAATTCTATTTTTTGAAGCTTTCCATTAAAGCTTGGGAACATTGATGTATGGTGGAAATACGTGTGATTCTGGAAAAAGACATATGTATTTGACAATGAGGGATGTAATGGCAACCCATATGCAAGCCTTGAACAAACTTTGGAGCAATTTGGATGCAAATGAAAGTGTGAAAATCTCTGGTTTTTGAGCTCTTACAAAACAGTGAAAAAGAAGCCCAAAATTGAAGCATTTGGAGCATGTATTTTGCAAAAATCCAAGCATTGGTGGATTGCACATGTACCTAGGTGTGTTGGGCACCTATAACCATCATCAAACAACATTATAAACCTTCCCAAATCCCCTAATTGCAGGCGGCGCAGCCCATATAGAGGAAACATGGCAGAATTCTGGTTTTTTGCCCACGAGGAGATCAAATTCTCATTCGGTCCTTGATATCTTCCACAACTTCCTTAGAAATTGGATGCTTTACACCTTGGAGAAGAGGGCTATGTGATTTGTTTGGTCAATGATGCTTAATTGAGCTGGGAATGAGCTGATTAAAACAGGCTGTCCACTGGTTGCAGAGAAACAGAGCATTTTTAATCGAGCAATTAATCCTTGGTGTTTTACAATTGGACAAATTCCTCTTACATGGAGTTGATGGACACTAATGCTAAGCTAATGAATGCCTGGTTGCCCAATTTGGACAAATATTGAAGGAATTAGAGCAAATTTTCTACTGGTTTTTCTGGTTTTTCCAAAAACAGAGAAAGGGGTTTTCAAAAATTGATATGTACACATGTCAGATGGTGTTGATACTCAACATTGAGGTTGATTAGGTGTCAATGCAAGTTGCCCATACTTGATTGCACCATTACATTGTGATTTGGAGCCTTGGAAGGCGTGTCAATTCAGGGTATCCCGCACTGAGTGAGTCAGTTCATCTTGGATGATTACAGGTTGATTTTCTACATCAAATTTGGAGTTTGTTGGCTATCTTGGAGTATCTGGAACATTCATTGGAGTGTGGTTGAGCTGAGGAAGGCTCATTTACAGATTTGAAGTGTGCGGAAGGTGTATGCATTGAGCAACATGTCGGATAATCCAGTTCAGATTGTTGGTGAGAAGCTGGATAGGAAGAACTTCCAGGCATGGAAGTACAGGATAAAGAGTTTCTTGAAAGGAAAAGGATTTTGGAATCTCATTACAGGTGCTGAGCCAGGGCCTGAGCTACCTCGGCAACCTACACAGCAGCAACTTATTGCTCATAAGCAATGGTCAGAGAGAGCATTCAAAGTGCTGCATTATTTGTCTATATGCATTTCTGATGCTATGCTCATACACATTCAGGATGCTGAGAATCCCAAAGATGCATGGGATACTTTGGTCAAGATGTTTGATACAGATACGAGTGCTCGCAAGTCTCAATTGTGACAGCAGATACACAATGTGAAAAGGAATAAGAGGAGCATACATGATTATGTGCAAGAAATCAAGAAGTTTGCAGATGCATCGGCCACAATAAATGCCCCCATGCCTGATGATGATTTGGTGGATATTACCTTGCGTGGTCTTGGCAAGGAATACAAATCCTTTGATACATCTATCTCAGTGAGGAGTACAGGTTTACCTGACTTCGATGAGTTGGTTTCCCTCTTGTTGGTTGAGGAAATCAAGCTCAGTGATTCATTTCTGGATGCATCTACTAGCCATGATGATGGCAGAAATCAGGCCTTTTATTCTCAGAGAGGCTTTAGAGGCAGGGGGAGATTCACATCACGTGGACGTGGTGGTAATGGTCGTGGATGGCAGGATAGGCCTCAACAACAGAATTTTCAGCCTTCATATGGTGCTCGAGGTGGTCGTGGATATGCACCACAAAGAGGCAGAGGTAACCCCCGTGGAAGAGGATGTTGGCAAGGCCAACAAAATTCTATGCAAGATGTGGAATGCCATTATTGTGGCAAATATGGTCATATGGCGAGAGATTGTTTCCGCAAACAGAATGATTTGAGAGGGGGAAGAGCACAACGTGGTTGTCATTATGGTGGAAACTATGCACAACATGGTGGTAACTATGCATCAAGTAGCAATGATGGAACTGCAAATCATTTGTTTGCCATGAAGCATGTTGTGGGTTCTATGACAACAAATGCTGAGAATGATGATACATGGTATATGGACTCAGGAGCATCAAACCATATGACATGTCATGGTGAATGGTTTGAGCACATGAAGCCTATGGATGTAAAAGGCTATGTGGAAACAGGTGATGATACCCAGCATGTCATTACACATGTTGGAAGTGTACCATTGGTCATGCACAATGGTCAGACAAAGTCTATGTCAGATGTGCTGTATGTGCCTTCGATCACTAAAAGCTTGGCCTCAGTTGGTCAAATGGTAGAACAGGGATTACAGGTTCGTTTCAACGAGCATGGATGCTTCGTTGAGGACTTTAAACATGGATGTAGAGTGATTGCTAAAGGCAAGAAAGAAGGAAGATTGTTTAAGCTGGATGCTGGAATTCCTGAGCTAAAATCAGCCATGTTCTCAAAGAGCAGGAATGTGGTACAGGACATTGATATGTGGCACAAGAGGATTGGACATGTCAATATACAGAGATTAAAGAACATGCAAACAAGAGGCATTGTCAATGGATTGCCTAGGTTCAAATATGATGGACATATGCATGTTTGTGAAGCCTGTCAGTTTGGGAAGCAGGCAAGGTTGAGGTTTCCTAGAGAAGGAAATATGAGTAACAGGCCACTTGAGATCGTACATAGTGATGTATGGGGTCCTGCACAAAACCCATCTATCAAAGGCAGTTTATACTATGTTACATTCATAGATGATTTTAGCAGGATGACATGGATATACTTTCTCAAAGAGAAGAGTGAAGTGTTGGAAAAGTTCATGGATTTCAAAGCTTTTGCAGAAAAGCAATATGGCTGTTGGATTAAATGTCTGAGGACAGATGGAGGTGGTGAATACACCTCAAAAGCTTTTGAGCATTTCTTGAGGAAGCATGGAATAAGAAGACAGTTGACTTGTAGGTATACACCTCAGCAGAATGGTGTGGCTGAGAGAAAGAATAGAGTCATATGTGAAGTGGCAAGGGCAATGCTTAATGAAAAGAGCATGCCAGATTACTATTGGGCAGAAGCATGTGCTACTGAAGTGTATATCTTGAACAAAACACCTACAGCAGCCATTCATGGAAGCACGCCAGAGATGCGGCTCACAGGTTACAGGCCAGACATTGGACATCTTAAAGTTTTTGGATGCATAGCTTATGTACATGTGCCTGATGAAAGAAGAAGGAAGTTGGATCCTAAAGCAGAGAAATGTGTATTTGTTGGTTATGCACAGGATCGAAAGGCATACAAATGTTATAACCCTCAAACTAGACAAGTGGTCATCTCACGTGATGTGGTGTTTGATGAGCTTGCTAGTTGGTACAAAGTAAAAGATGAGGGTGTCATTGAGTCACTTGAGGCTGATGTGCATGTGAACTTGCCACCACAAGCAAGTTCTAGTTCTACTTCTATGTCTGGGCCAGCAGCAGCAGAAGCTGAGAGTAGCAGTGTACGTCCATGGTCAGGACGTTTGAGGCATGAGAGTGTGAGCACTGGGAGTAGTGCTATGGATAAAGGCAAAAAGAAAGTTGAAGGAATTGGAATCACAGGTTATGAGTCATCTAGTTCTGAAAGTTTGGATGAGGAGCTTGGCATACCTGTTTTACGCACACCTGGTGCTAGACAGGATAGATATGTGCCACCACATGCTAGAGTTACAGGTGTACAGAGTGACCCGCAGGCATTGCGGAGATCCCAGAGAGTCAGATATCCTGTTGACAGATTGACATTTAGAGATTTTGCTATGCACTATGCATATATGACATCTATGGTGAAGCATGTGGAACCTACATGCTATACAGAGGCTATTGGAGAGCATGTATGGGAGAAAGCAATGGATGTAGAGATGGACGCATTGGTCCATAATGATACATGGGACTTGGTTGCATTACCAAAGGACAAGAATGTTATTGGATGTAAATGGGTTTACAAAGTGAAGTGCAAATCTGATGGTTCTATTGAGAGACATAAAGCTAGATTGGTAGCAAAGGGTTATGCACAGACCCAAGGATTGGATTATGATGAGACGTTTAGTCCAGTGGCTAAGATGGGCACAGTGAGAGCAGTCATTGCTATGGCTGTAGCTAATGGCTGGGAAATGCATCAGATGGATGTCAAGAATGCATTTCTGAATGGAGACTTACAAGAGGAAGTGCACATGGCACAGCCAGAAGGGTATGTACACCCTAGATATCCCACTCACGTATGCAGGTTGAAAAAGGCATTATATGGTTTGAAGCAAGCACCACGTGCTTGGAGTGATAAGATGAGCAGATATCTTATCTCACTTGGTTTTCAGATTTCTACAGCAGACTCTTCACTCTATGTGAAGAAGACACAGCATGGGATTGTTTTACTAGTCATCTATGTGGATGACTTGATTATCACAGGTGATCATGGTGCAGATGTGATGCATGTCAAGAAAGCTTTGAGTGGGCAATTCGACATGAAAGATCTTGGTGAGTTGAGATACTTCCTTGGAATTGAAGTGGTGAAAGATCATGCAGGTACTTGGTTAGTACAGCGTCAATATGCATTGGATATGTTGGCAAAGTATGGCATGACAGGGTGTAAGCCTATGAGTACACCATTGGAGCAAAATGTGAAGTTGCGGGCTGATTATGGCGAGGAATTGGATGATCCTTCCATGTACAGAAAGATGGTTGGTAGTCTCATATATATGACTATCACACGCCCGGACTTGAGTTATGCTATGGGGCTAGTGAGTCAGTTTATGCAGAGCCCCAGGAAACCACATTTGGATGCAGTGAGACGCATCATGAGATATGTGAAGACCACAGCACATTATGGTCTATTTTATGAGAGTGGTAAAAGCTTGGACATACATGGCTACACAGATGCTGATTGGGCAAGTAGCGCATATGACAGGAGGTCTACTAGTGGATATGCTTTTACACTTGGAAGTGCCGTGGTGAGTTGGAGTAGCAAGAAGCAACCCACAGTTGCTTTATCCAGCACAGAGGCTGAGTACAGAGGTGCAGCCATTGCTACTTGTGAGGCTATATGGTTAAAGAGTCTCTTGACAGATTTATGTGAGCCTATTGGTGGCAAAGTTGTCATTCATTGTGACAACATGAGCAGTATACAGTTGGCAAAGAATCCAGTGTTTCATGCGAGGACCAAACACATAGAGGTCCATTATCACTTTGTTAGAGAGAAGGTGCTGGATGGTACAGTTGATCTTCACTTTGTGAAGACTGATGAGCAGGTGGCAGACATCTTTACGAAGCCACTTAGCAGGGAGAAGTTTGAGTACTTCCGGACTATGTTGGGAGTACATGGGATGAGTTTGAGGGGGAGTGTTGAGAGTCTTGATATCCCAAGCTCATCTACATCTTCATCGGCAGTACATCATGAGCTTGAGAGGGGCTGTTGAGATTCAAGCTCGATGTCAGTGTGATTCAGTGTGAGCCAGCTATGCTATGTGCTGGCAGATTAGGTAGGAACATGTGTGAGACATAAATGACCGCGTGTCCAGCTGGTCATAGTGTGTGGACATTAGCTAGGGTTAGTAGAGTGTGGACACAACTCATTGTGTGTTGTGTGGATTATGGATTAGTGCATTATGCTGTGTGTGAGAATGGACATGGCTTCCCTCTATGGTTAGGGTTTGCAATATACATTAGGGTTTGCTCCTGTGTGTGTGTGTCTCCTCTCCCTCTACCGTTCTTTCAACAGTTGGTACTTATAGGATTTCCGTGAATGTTAGGCAAAGGGACAAAAGCCTGGTGGGATCGAAGTCATAGGGGGTGTAAAATTTGATGACACGCTGGTTATAGGCATGGCCAATGGCATGGGGAGGTGAATTGATGGCACAGATCTCAATGGCTCAAAGATGTCAGCCATTGGGTTGAGTCCTTGTGTGATCCCTAGTAATCCCTCTATTGTGGCCATCACAGAGTGCCTAAATGCTCCTTAATGAGCAATCATTTTTTTTTTGCTTTTTATACTTTTCCACAGCCCGTTACAGCCTCAAGAGGGTTGGCGTACTCTTCGTTGGATCAAACGGGTGTCCGTTTCCCCTAATTAGCTTAGGTGCTATACGCACGTGACCTGAGATATTTTTCTGAAAAAAGCATATGCTAGGAACTTCCCAGATGAAAAAGGAGGTCCTAAAACCTATTTTCCATCACTGTCTCAAAACGAAAAAAAATTTCTGAGAATAGTTTCCCTTGCAGCACGTTTTTGAGGGTGTTCCAAAAGGAATTTTGAAAAACTCTATATGAGGGAGTTGTAGTATTTTTGGAGTACTACAACTTTGTTTTCTTGAGTTGTCCGTGGTTTTGTCATCTCTAGACCCTCAAAAAGTAGCCCGAATATGGCTCGTTACTGTTTTTAATGATTTTTTATGGTTTTTGGGTTGTTTTTTGCCTCGATTTTCAGGTCGAATTTTGAGGCTGCTGCTCGGAGGCCAAAATGGTTAATTTTGACTTCGGATGACTACGTTCAAAGTCGAAGAGCTCGATGTCAGCTTTTCGATGAGCCCTAGAGCGCCTTCATCGGATATACAGTTTAGGAGATACGGGCCTCCAAATAGGTTTTTTTTTTTAAACCACGTGAAACTGGTGTCTTGTCTCGTGAAACGGTTCACGCTGGACTTCACAAAAAAATATTATTATTATTATTATTATTTTTGGCCGTGTGAACTGGTGTTTCATGCCATAAAACAGTTTTCACGCGTGAATCGGACTTCACATGGAAATTAAATTTTAAAAATATTTTTTTGGCTGCGTGAACTGGTGTTTTACACCGTGAAGCAGTTTTTCGCTTGTATCGGACTTCACGTGGAAATTAATTTTTTATTTTTTATTTGGCCGCGTGAACTAGTGTTTCACTCCGTGAAACAGTTGTCATGTGGAAATTAAACTTTGATTATTATTATTTATTATTTTTTTGGAGTCTAGTGGGAAATATGAATTTTTCTTTTTTGGGGGGAATATTTTTTGAATTTAAAATGGAAGGGATATGGGCATTTTCCCAAAAAAAGATAAATGGAATAAAAAAAGTCAACCTTTTAATGACACCTCTTACACCCTTCTTAAATGATCCCCAAAATGGACAAATTGACAACTCATGAGCATCTTCGCATTCAATGCTCATTAGCCTTAATGAGTTATGTAAAAAAGTGATTAATGATTAATCTAAAATTAATCTTTTCACTAATCTTTGCCTCTTTTACACTAATCAAGGACTCTAATTAACCATTAATCCCTAATTAATTCAAACAATTGAGCACATCATTGGATAGAGCAAGGAAAAACTAATCTTTGTGCATCAATAATTGTGTAAATTAATCTAAATTAGGGGATTAATTAGACTCTTGATTATAGTCTCCTCTCTAAGGCAAAATTAAGCAAAGAGAGTCAAATTTCTCCAATTGATCAAAAAATTGATGTGATTAGATGTTTTGATGCATCTAGATTCTCTCAAAACACTAAAAAAAAATAGATGTGATTAGATGTTTTGATGCATCTAGATTCTCTCAAAACACTCAAAAACCCCAATTTCGACTACTCATATGATCAATTTAGACCCCAATTAACACATTTTCTAAATTTTTAGCCTCTTGATCAAGATTAATCATCCTTAATCACAAAAATCAATCCATCAAGAGAAATTAGTCAAATTCAAGGATTTTTTGATGGTTTTAAGATTTTTTTAAAAAGATTAAGCTACTCCTAATGCTTGCTAACACTCTAATCCAAATAATTTCAACAAAAAACACACAATTAAACTTAAATTAATGATCTTAGATCTATGCTTAAACTAAAGAGAGCTAACATTCACTAAAAATTACATTCTCTTGCATTGTTTGATGCAATGGATGCAAACTAAGCCTAATACAACTATGTGCAAGCCCTAAGAACATGAAAAACCACAAAAACAACAAATTAATCTAAAAATTAAGTAAAAAACATTCTTTTCAAAAACAAAAAAAAGAACTATTCTACACCAAATCTCACACAAATCACCATCAAATCCACATCTTTTTCATGGGAAACCACTAATCAAGATAATGGGCAATGGGTTATGCGTCGATTAGAGACAAAACGATGGAAAAAGCCAAGGGATGGCTCCCAGACAACGGTGCCAAAAATGTTATGGCTCACCCTAACCCTCCTTGTTGCCAAAAAGAGATTACCTGGTGAATTGCAACTCTCGTAACCCTTGAGGTCTCCAAGCTCTACAAATCCTTGAGAAGCAATTCCATCGTGTCTCCCCCGCTAGCGTTGTCACACCGTCGCGTTGCACTACGGGTCCTCGTCCCTCCTCTCACCTCACTTCACTCACACACTCTCACTAGCATGCATTAAGGAGAGAGATTAGCAAGAGCAAGACTCGATTGCACAATGGGAGACTCCGTTGTATTATGAGAGAAATTCACTTATATACATGGCCATAAGTGTTCACACTCACTTAAACTATGGGCCAGCTAGGCACTTTAGACTCATAAGAGGCCTAAAGCTATTACAATGACTACTCTCATAATATATTCATGAAGTACATCACTTAGTACTTCATCCTAACTTGCTACCACACGCTCTTGAAGCGGTTATTACCACAAATACTCCGTCAAACCATTACGAGTGCCCGTCCAAGTTGTAGCTTTGGACACTATTGCTTCATATCTTGAATGTATGACCCTTTGGTGTATCTACCATGACTCCTTGATGTAGGATAATGGTGGTAGCTCTTGTTAATCCTAGAATTGGATTAACACACTTTTGCTACTATGGGCTATAATTGGCTCCAGCTGGCACTTCAGTATCCTTTCTTTGGTTGCTCTACCATTGCACATCGGCTTCTTTCCTGTTGCACTCTCTTCTCTTTTCTTTACCAGGTTTCTCTTGTCCGGATTCTCCTTAGAATGATCTCCCAAGAGGCGGGATTTCTTGCATTGTCCGCACCATCCCTTGTGCACTCTTCACCAACTTGGTGATTTGCTACCCTGCCCCACTGTTTTGGCTTTTGTTTCTGTTCCGGCTTGGCATTCCTTCCTGTCGACATCTTGAAAAGTCCTTGTGATCTTGTCACAACCATCACCTCTCGTGGCTTTTCTTGTTCTTTACCTGCCCCCTTTAACCATGTTTACAACTGCATAAGCTCGTGTTGGATTTGCCTCCCTTTTCGGCCTGACCTCTTCCAATTCCTACGCCGCGCTAATGGCTTTGAAATATGGGGTAGTCATTTTGTCTATGTACTAGACCATTGCAGTAGGAACAAGATTCCCTTGTCCCAAATCTACTACCTCCTCTTCCATACGGTCTGTTGATTTGAGGTCCTATGGCGACTTGGTTGATGGCAGTTGGGGCTTGCTGTTGCTACCTTTCCATCACTCTCGGATTCTTGTTATGAGTATTGTAGAGACACGTTTTTGTAGTATGATTGTTCCTTCTACCGCAGTGCATATCTGTTGCCTGCGTGTTCTTCAGTTGTTGGCACTCCTCCTTCATGTGACCTTGATTGTTACGCCTTGTGCACCAGACGTCTGCTCTAAGTCCAGATCATGCGTGTCCTCTGGCAATCTTGGCTAGGGCAGCCTTTAGTTCTTCCTGAACATTTAATGCTTGCTTTCTTGCCTTTCTTTTTTTTGGGCCTTTTTCTCTTCAGCATCTGACTCTTGGCTGGACTCTGATTCTGAGGTGTCTTCTTCGGAATCCGATTTAAAAGTTTCTTCCTCTTTCTTTTCCTTTGTCCTTCTTCTTCTACTTGGGGTCTTTGCTTGTTTGCTTCAAGCTCCCCTCAGCTCTTGTTTCTCCCGCGCCCACCAATTGTTCAAAGGTGAGGGCATCCAAGTCATATGAGGCCACTACTGCCTCAAGCTTTTTTCTCATTCCTCTCACGAACCACTCGCTCAGTGTGGCTTGAGCACGTCTATTGGGATGATCTAAGCACATTAACAGTGCTCAGAATTCAGTTGCATAGTCCTCTGTAGGCCTATTCTTTTGAGTTAGCCTTTGCAGCTTTTTCAGTACTTTTGTTATGGTTTTGTCTTTCCTGAAGATTTTTAGGAAGGCTTTCTTCAAATCTTAAAATGTCTGGAAGTGCTCTAGACCATATTGTGCATACCAGCTAGTGGCCTTGCCACCCAAGATTGTCGCAAAATACTCCGTCTTTTACGGCAACGGATATTTAGTGGGGCCATGAATGTTGTTTTGAAGAAGGTAAAGATGTGGGCATCTAGATTCTCCTCACTCTTGACCTTGAACTTAGGGTGCTTGAGAGACATCCTTCCCACTATTGCGGGTTCTTCTTCTTCTTGAGCTTCCTGCCTCCTGTTTTGTGGATCATGGTAATCTCTTTCTTGATTTCTCAGTGGTTCCTAAATCTGTCCTTTGAACTGGTGTGGAATCCCTTCTAGGAGTCTTCTTGGACGATGCAATTATCCTTCGTGTTTTACAGGTTCGACCTATCTGCTGGCGGTGGTGCTGCATTGCTCTGTTTGAGCTACCTTCATTCTCCATGCATACTCTATTGTATTCTTATGACTCTCTCATGAACATTCGTGACACTAGTGTGTGTGCACTTCCTTTCCAGATCTATTTTAAGTAGCTTCATTCTGCTGACTCACTGTAAAGGACTGACCTAGAACTAACCTCTATCTTCCTACTCCCCTACCTGTTGTGCTGCTAACGTACCAGTTCCCTAGCAAGATCGTCACTTATGTTGTTCCTGACCACCTAGTCGGCTCTAGAGGAGCAGAAACTAATGCAAGGACGTTGAGCTACCTATCTACCTAAGCGCGGGGAGATTGATTATGAATGCAAAGTAGGTTAGTTCCTAAGGCTATCTTGAATCTGGAAAATATTATCCGTCCAGATAGGACCAAACTTAACACAAGATTGAACACTAAATAGACATAGATGAATAGAGAGAAACAATAGTAAGACACAAAGACTAATCCATTCTTGAGTAATAGTACAATGCATTAGCAACAGCTCTACTCATGAACTCCTCACTAAACTCTTGTGTTTTCCTACTCCCTACTGTTTCTCTCCCTTGGGCCCAAGTACACCCGATATGAGTCTTTTATTATCCAGACAGGAATGCACTCCTTCCCTACAATCTCAGCCGGAAAGACACCGTCTACTCTAACTCCTCTATCCCCTTATTCGACTAATTCCCCTTTTTCCTTTACAACCACACAGGTACTACCCATTCATCAAGAAGCTATTTTACAAGTTTGTTACAAAATAAGAAGACTGGGTGTGTTGCACAACGGTCAGTTTGGCAGCGATCTGGGGAGTAGTGACCAAAAGGGCTGATTGGCCGCCAACAATTATCTTAAAGCTTAAGGGCATAGAAAATTTTTAAAAATTAAGAGGCTTCATTAGAGGCCTAAAAAGGGAGTACAAGAGGAAGTTTGCTCCAAAGAGCCAAAATACTTAGCTGAGGCTATAAAATTTACAAAAACATTTGACGATACCATGGGTAGTGGTAATCGTAAAGAAAAAGATAAAAATTTTCATATAAACTTCATGGATAAAATTTTGTCTCCTTTAAAAAAAGAAAGGGTTTTTTCTCTTTAAAAAGGAAGAACCTTCCAAAAAGTAAAAATCCAATCCTAGTAAGTTTCTAAAAAGTAAGATTTTGAGAGACTAGTTAAAGAAAAACTTTATTTCTTGTCATAAGTCCCACGGACAAGAACTTACTGGGAATGGTAATGATAAACCTAGAGAAAGAACAATGCGCACTACTCAAGCGTTGACATTTAATGATTCTCCTAAATATAAATCGCCTGAGGTTTGTCATTCTGATGAAAAGCATTGTTGTATGGTGTCAAAATCTATGTGGGAACCATCATTTGGACCACATGATTTGGTTCGAGTGCATGGAAATGTTAACGATTAAAAAGTTAGAATCCTCATAAATGACACAACCACACACAACTTTTTAAATTACAACTTGGTTTTAAGAAACTTAAGTTTTCCCAAGTCCCAAGTTCTCATAAGTATATAGTATCATTATTAGCCAATGGCTATGATAAAGATGAGTGGGATACTATGGTAAACTAAGTTGGGATAAAGATTCAAGAGTGTGAAGCACTCTTGGACTTTCAAGTGATATGTCTGTTGACTGCAGATGTAATTCTTGGGAGAGAATGGTTATTTTCATTGGGGAAACACTTTCGAGAAGCTATTTGCATAATACACTAACATTTGAGCATAGAGGAAAATTTATTACATTGCAAGGAGAGCACAATGTACCATCTTCTCCCTTGACATGTAATATTGGGCTCCAAAAGCTTCATCAAGATAATGAAATAGAACAAATGTTTTTATGTTATGCAATGTGTCAATTTAAAAACCATTGTGAAAAGTTTGATTCAAGTATTTGTGAAGTAGATAATTCTTCTTTAAACAATTTATTAGAAGAATTTAGAGATGCTTTTCCAGAAACATTACCGAAAGGTTTACCTCCGGATAGAGGGATAAATCATTCCATATAAGTTTTATGTAGCATTATATGGTAGTGATGTGTGTGAACACACTTAGGACCGTCGGGGCACTTTTTCCCTCTCACTAGGAGGTTTTTTCCCCCGTGCTGCTTATGTACACCCTCTTATCTACCCATCCTAGGGTGTGTACTTATCTTTTGTATCTGGCACACATTTGTTTATTCTATTTCTAGTGAGTTTGTGTGCTCTCAAGCTTCTATATCTTGTGTGTGCATTGTTGTAACCCTAACCCTAATTTCAACAATTGGTATATCAGAGCTAACTTCCTTTGTTGACACTTGATCTAGAAGTCTGCCTCCCTCCTCATGACTCAGTTTTTCTATCTCTGATTGAGATACCCTCTTAGGAGAAGAAGGTATATACTATAGTATGTTGTATACAATGTATACAACATTTTTGGGGTCCGTGGCGCAAAGCACGTTTTGGGCATCGTAAGGTTTCTGCAGAGCAGATATTCTAGAGAGGCATTATTTCGAATTGGTTCTGCTCGATTTTGGGTGTTTGGGCTGTGTATAGCAGCAAAGATTTGGTGTGTGCAGCAACATCTACAGTGTCTTCAATAACATCGACCATCATAATTTCGCCCCACTAACACTCTATTCTCTACTCTGTATTATTTTTCATACACTTTGCACAGGTGATTCAGTCAGTTGGCAACCATCCAGGGTTGCATTCAATGAATACTAAGTACTTACAGTGTGTTGAAAGATTTTACATTTGGTAGAAAGTTATGGATGGCAGTAGTTATGCATTTAACATGTTGTCTACTGAGGACAAACTTGATGGGACTAACTACCCATTGTGGTCCTATATGATGAGTCATGTGCTGGTTGCTAGAGGCCTTTGGAATGTGGTCAGTGGTAGTGAAACTCATCTTGTTTCATAACTACCAATGCAACCAGGTGCTGTAGGTACATCTGAAGTAGAATCTGATATAGATGTGGCTCCTCCACGTGCACCACCAGTATCTCCCACTATTGCTCAAATGAGATGGGATGGAAGAGATGCACATGCACATGCATTGCTTGCACTTTCTGTGAAGCGACACATTATTCCTCATATTCAGTCATGTAAGACTTAAAAACAGGCATGGGATGCACTTGCTGCATTATACCAGGTGTACAATGAAGCACGTGTTGCATATTTGCGCAAACAGTTGGAGTCTAAGCACATGAATGAGGGAGACTCAATGGATAGCTTCTTGACTAAGATCAAAGATTTTAAGGAGCAACTTGCTAGTATGGATGAGATATATCCTGATAGTACATTGGTGCCCATAGTTCTCAATGTATTACCGGATTCTTATCAGAGTTTTGCCTCTACCCTTAGACTCATGATGAAGGGAAATCCAAATGCTCTTAAATTTGATGAGTTGGTTTTAGTACTCTTGCAAGAAGAGCAGTCTTAGGCAAAACAGATCTGTTATGCAAGTTGGTGACCAAGCTTTTGTTTCCAATCAGAAAGGCAAAGGTAAAGCTTCTTCGTATGCTGGCTATAAGCCAAAATCAGAATCCTCAGGTAAGGATACAGAGAAAGAAGATGATAAGCCTAAAAAGAAGGGCAAGTGTCACTATTGCAGAAACTAGGGCACTACATAAATGAGTGCAAGAAAAGGTTAGAGAAGGAGAAAAAGAAAGAATCGGGCATGGCTATGGCTGATGCATTTGCACCAAGTGCAGAGAAGAAGGAATCTACAAGTTTTGCTCAAGATGATTGGGCATGGATAGTACATTGCAGTTATGACCCTTCTGTTCATGATGTATGCATGTCAGTGGCAGAATCAGATACTTGGTACTTCGAAAGTGGTGCTAGTAAGCACATTACTTCACAAAAAAATTTATTCTCATCTTTGGAATCTGTCTTCCAAGTGTAGAAAATGTCACATGTGCAAATGGTTCCTCATATCTTGTCAAAGGAGTTGTGCTCACCACTGCAAATGGGGGAACATTTACTCTTTTCTAAAGTTTTATATATGCCAGGCATTAAGAAGAACTTACTATCAGTTTCAACCTTAGCCTTGTCAGGCTTGACACAGTGAAATTTGTGGATGACAGATGTACAGTTCAAGATAGAAATGATGGTTATTCTATCATTGCCTCAAGTACCTTATTTCATGGCCTATACAAGATGGATGTATTTGAGAAGTTGTAGCATGATGCTTGCTCAGTCTTTACGACTTGTGCGAGTGATGTAGAATTATGGCATGCACGATTTGGCCATCTGAATTATGGCAGTTTGTTACGCCTTCAAAGGCATGATATGGTGTCTGAGTTGCCAACTCTTGAGACCCCTACTAGACATGTATGTGAGGGGTGTATTCTTGGTAAAATGCATCAGGCATCATTTCCAAAGGATGGATCTATGAGAGCTGTTAAGAAATTACAGCTTATACATAGTGATGTATGTGGTCCTATGAGGACACCATCTATTGGGGGATATCTTTACTTCGTCACTTTTATTGATGATTACTCCAGATATAGCTAGGTGTATCCATTAAAGCAGAAGTCAGAGGTTTTTATGTTCTTTAGGCAATTTGTATCCATGGCTGAAAATGCATGTGAATGTAGCCTTCATTTAGATCAAGGGGGGGAGTATATGTCCAAGGAATTTCATACATATATGGCTGAAAAAGGCATAAGGCATCAATGTACAGTGCCATACACACCTCAACAAAATGGCGTGGTTGAGATGAAGAACATGTCTCTCATGGAGATGACATGATGTATGGTGATGACACGATGTATGAACGCTCAAGATTTATCTCATGGTTTGGTTAGAGGTAACTATGTGTGCAAACTATGTGTTGAACAAATGCCCTACCAAGGACTTGTAGTCTAAAACTCCTTATGAAGCTTGGCATTGTAGGAAGCTATAACGCCTCCACTACGGCTGCGTCTTCCTCAAGCCGCCATAGCCTAGGCGTGGAGAAGAAGAGAGAGTGGAAGTCGGTTCACCTCCCAACCATATAATGACGAGTTAGGGTTTCTCGTTGGGTTTTATACCAAAACCCTGGTCTGTGTCCACACCTCCTAGCCCGGCCGCCCATCTTACTTAAGAGCCGTGCTAACTTACATGTGTACACACATCGACCAAACCCTAATGCCCATTAACCCCTGAACCCCGCTAGCACTAATAATACTCTCGAGACTCCGAAAGCTATTAACTTATGCTAGGGTTCGACTTCCGTAGGACCATAGTCCTGACATTACTCCCCCCTTCGAAAAGAGTTTTCGTCCTCGAAAACAAAAGTGGGGAAACGTTTCCTCATCACACTAATGTTTTCCCAAGTGGAGCCTTCCTCTGGACGGTCCACTTTATAAGAGCTTGTTTTCGAACTTGGTGGCGAGTACGTAACATGTGGTAATCCAATACTCTTTCTGGTTCATGAGCAGTATTGGGGGTTCCACATATTCTACCAAGAAAGAATCATCCACCGGCCTTTCATGACCCATAAGGCGTTTCCTCAAACGGCTTACGTGAAAGATGGGATGAACCTTGGAATGTGCTGGTAACTCAAGTTTATAGGCTACTGGGCCCACCTTCTTGAGTATCTTAAACGGTCCACAAAATCGGGGCGACAATTTTGGTACGGGACCCGTTTTTAAACTGGTGGAGTTTTCTGGTACCTTCAGAAACACCCAATCACCTTCTTGAAAGTGAAGTGGCCTACGTTTCTGGTCCGCAAACTTCTTGTAATGATCTTGCGCTTGACGAACATTTAATCATGCAAGGCGCAACATATCCATATGGTCTTGGATAAAATCCTTAACCTGACTGATTTTCTCATTCGCCAGTCCCACCGACACTAGTGAACGTGGCTGAAAACCATACATCAACATGAAAGGGCTAAAGCCTGTCGAGACATGCTTTGCACTATTGTAAGCAAACTCAAGAATAGGCAAATAAGACTCCCAATCAGATTGTTTTTTGCTGACATATGCCCTAAGCATATCTTCCAGCACTTGATTAACCCGTTCAGTCTGACCATCTGTCTGCGGATGATCAGCTGTACTAAGATTCAACATAGTACCCAGCTTACTGAATACTGCTCGCCAAAAATGGCTGTTAAACTTGCGATCGCGATCACTGACAATATTGGACAGTAAGCCATAAAGTCGGTAAACATTCTCCACGAAAAGGCGTCCCAATTCTGGAGTTGTAACTGTTTTCTTAGTAGGCACAAACCGACAAAGCTTGGTTAATCGATCCACGATTACCCAAATGGCATCATGTCCACGATTCGTTGTGGGCAAGCCCGTTATAAAATCCATAGAGATACTTTCCCACTTTCCGTCAGGAATCTCTAATGGATGCAGTAACCCGCCAGCTTTAAGACGTTCTGCTTTGTTCACTTGACACTTCTGACACTGCAGAACATAGTCAGTAACATCCTTGTGAAGTCCAAGCCAATAGAAATGCTTTCTTACGAGAGCATACGTTTTGCGAATGCCCGCATGACCTGCAATTGGACTATCATGACACTCAAAAAGAATTTGGCGCCTAGTGTCTAAGTCCAATGGAACACAAACTCTCCCCTTGTGGAGTAAGTATCCATCATCGATGGAAAAGTTTTTCCATCGCTGTAGTTCATCTTGTGATAAAGAAGAACCATGTGTGGAAGAACTGGGAACACTACCATTTGAGTGAGAGGGACCCCTCATTTGAACATGATTCCACACCTTTGAGTATGTTGAATCCTGCTCGCATTTGCCTCGTAAAGATTCTAACAATTCGCTTTTCAACTCTGTGAATAGCAGCGAATTAATCTCCGGCATACGACTCAAAGCATCAGCTACAATATTGTAACGTCCTTTGCGATAGCGTAGCTTGCAATCATACTCCTGAAGGATCTCAGCCCATCTGGCCTTTCGACCCTACAAGTCTGTTTGGTTCATAAACCACTTTATGCTTTCGTGATCAAAAACAAGCTCGAATTGCGCACCATATAAGTAATGTCGCCATTTTCGTAAGGCATATATGATGGCAAAGAGCTCACGCTCGTAAGCTGAGTAGTTTTGTTGAGCACGATTGAGCTTCTTGCTCTCATAGGCAACAGGATGACCATCTTGAATGAGAACCGCACCCACTGCCTTAGCACTGGCATCCGTTTCAATCACAAATGGTTTTTGAGGATCCACAATTGCCAAGATGGGAGCTGTAGCCAAAGCAACTTTAAGCTTATCAAAGCTACGTTGTTGCTCCTCACGCCATTGAAAGGTAATTGCCGCACCTTTCAATTGATCAGTCATGGGAGCGGCAATCTTTGCATAACCGTTCACACATTTGCGATAAAATCCTGCCATTCCCAAGTAGATTTGAAGTTCTTCCTTACTTCGAGGTGTTGGCCATCGCATAATAGCATCAACCTTACTAGCATCCATAGCAATTCCGTCTGCAGAAATTACATGACCTAGGTATTGTATGCTATCCTTGAGAAATTCGCACTTACTTTCTTTCGCGTAAAGTACATTCTCGCGTAGTAACTGAAAAACTTTTCGTAAGTGTTCCAAATGCTCTTCTAAAGTCGAACTATAGACCAAAATGTCATCAAGAAAGACAATGACAAATTTGCCTAAGTACGGCCTTAGTACGCTATCCATAAGCGTCATAAACGTTGCCGGGGCATTAGTAAGCCCAAACGGCATAACCAAAAACTCATAGTGTCCAAAGCGAGTCCGGAACGCAGTCTTGGTTATATCATCAGTGTTAATACGCACTTGATGATATCCTGAACGTAAATCAATTTTAGAAAAATACTTCGCATCTTTGAGTTGATCAAACAACTCATCTATCTTAGGTAGCGGGTATTTGTTCTTAATGGTTACCGCATTCAAGGAGCGATAATCCACACACATGCGCATGGATCCATCCTTTTTCTTCACCAAAAGAATGGGCGATGCCCATGGTGAAGCACTATGGCGAATGAAGCCCTTACTAAGGTAATCAGCAAGCTGACGTTCCACCTTAGCTGCTTCAGTCGCACTAAGCCTGTACGACGGCTTACTAATTGGTTTGGTGCCCGGAACGACATCAATGCGATGAGGCAAAGCTCGTTCGGGTGGCAAACCCTCTGGTAAATCATTAGGAAAAATATCTTTAAATTCTTGTAACAGTTCTTGCAAAAACAAAGCATTAACTGGTTGCTTAAGATTATTTAAAGAGATTTTAGAAGAAGGTAAAGAGAAAGAAGGCATCGCTGAGGAAGATTCATTTGAAGAAGAAACATCATGCACATCAAACCCACTAGTTTGAGACACACAATAACAAAAATAGACTTCTTCTATTTGATTACTATGCTCCAAAAAAGAGAGTTCGGCATTACATATGAGTGGTGTTGGGGGTACATCACGTTCCCCAATAAGTAAAACATGCTTACCATTGGCCTCAAACGTAAACGTATTATGTTCATAACTCCTTTTGAGTGATGACCCTAACCCATACAACCACTCCCGTCCTAAGATGACATCCGCACGAGACATATTCATCACTTGGAAGTCAAGAACCATAGTGTGTTCTTGCACAAACACAGGCACTTGCCGTACTAGAGTATCCCACACATCGTGATCATCCCCCTGAATGGTGGACACCACATAACGATGAGAACTCTTTGTCTCCGGCAACTTTAATTTCTTAACTAATGCATAGTTCAAGAGATTGTGCGTGGCACCATCGTCAATGAGAATACGTACTCGATGACCATAAATGGAGCCATGCATACGGACCAAATCATGTGGTCCAACTGTCTCTTGCCACATAGATGCAGTGAGATTACACTCATGTATCTCGGCAGTGTGCGAAACCTCTACCGCAGAATACTTAGGATTAACATCCAAGGGAAGCGTTTGCACCATGTGTACAGCCTTCTCCTTGACCTTATCCTTATTCTTGCGAGGCAACTGTGGACAATTTTTCTTCTCATGATCACTACCTAAGCAATGATAACATAGTTTCTCCTTCTTGGCCCGTTCATAGTCTTGTGGAGACAACGGGCCACTTGACCCTTTAGACTTCTTTGTGTTTTCAGTAGAATTGCTGGCAAGTTTACGCTTATTAGCATTAAATTGCGAGCCATTGAATTTGGCCGGTTTATCCATGCCCTTCTTATCCATGGTGTCATCAAAGATAAGGGCACTTTGGATAGCCGCTTCCAAAGTTTTAGGATACTGGGTTTTAACCTTTGCCTGATATTCTTTATCAAGGCCTCTAACAAACCCACGAACCTTTTGAAAGTCGTCCAAACCATCTAGCTTGAGAATGACTTCACGGTATTTGGACACATACTGATTAAGTGTAAGACCTTCCATCTTGCACTTGTCCCAGGCTGTCCAACTCCGATCTTTCTCGTTTTGCGGTAAGAACTCCTTTTTAAATGCTGCCGCAAACTCCTCCCAAGTCTTAGGGCGAGTTTCAATAGGTAGACTCATCCACCACTTGTAGGCTTTACCTTCAAGTGTGAGACTCGTCTCAGTGACCATAACAGTAGTGGGAGTGCGGCGTAAGCGATGCAAGTCCGTCCACTTGTGTAAAAATGTATGGACCGCATCCTTGTTACGATCGCGCTCCTCTCCCTTAAACACAGGCGGCTTCACGTTTTTCAACATAGCCCCTTCCTGCGTTGCAGATGGTGCAATAGATTCTACTGTAGGATTTGGAATAAGAGGAGGCATAACTATCGGAATAGGCCCTCCACTTGCCGTCGATCCACTTGCAAAACGTGCCATAAATTCAGTAAAAAGCGTGCTCATGTTTGTGAGATTGGTATTGACATTTGTTATAGTGCGCTCAAGTGCAACTACCCTTGAAGTGAGACGCCCAAACTCTACCGTGTCTACCAAACCATAATCATCTATTGGACTCGCACCCCCTTCGGCATCGGTCATGTTGTCATCCCGATCAGGCGCAACGGCCTGTCGCGAATCACCCACACCACCACCCAAAGGGTGTGCCTCACTAACATCATGCATATCATTCTCAAAATCGAAGTGAACATGAGACGGTTCCGCTGAGGCCATGGTATGCACGTGCTTACAAATAGAGAACGGATTACCTTCAAAAGCGAACTCCAATTGAAGCGTCGTAGAAGAATTCCTCTTGCATGCACGAAAATCGAGAAGAAATCACCACTCGAGTCGTCAATCAACACATGCATGCAAAAAAGTGTGTTGCATATAGCATGTCGTTGAAGATCCGTCCACCAAAAACTTCCAAACTTGGAGCATAGAAAACTCCTCTCACAAATTGAAAGAAGGAAAGTTGAAGGTGAAAAGGTCACTTTCCTTGTAGTTTGTGTCACTTTCCTTGTAGTTTGTGTCCTCCCTTGAAAGAATAAGTAGAGCTCTTTTGAAGAGAAGAACAACACAAGTGAAAAGGTGAAGTGGCTAGCACACTTGCCTTGGAGCTTGAGGTGGTGGGTTCAAAACCCCACTCCTTGGATGGTGAAGCCTCCCCCTTGTGCCACTCAAGTAAGGGAGAATTCTCGCGCGCTCGCCAACGGCGCGCCAACGATTGCTCACCGATCGCCTTCTAGGACTGCCGGTCTGCCTTGGTCGCCGCCTTAGGCATCCACTGTGGTGGCCGTACAGACGACGGGTAGGCGGCGGCGGCGCTCGCTGTGGCCTGTTCACGCAGGCGCGGACGTGCAGGCCACCGTACGGGCGACGGATGTGCTCGTTTCTTTTGCTGCAGCGTCGAGCTGTTTCCCGTGCAGGTCACGCGTGCCGTCGCTGGCTCTGATACCAGTGTAACGCCTCCGCTACGGCTGCGTCTTCCTCAAGCCGCCATAGCCTAGGCGTGGAGAAGAAGAGAGAGTGGAAGTCGATTCACCTCCCAACCATATAATGACGAGTTAGGGTTTCTCGTTGGGCTGTGGTGGCCGTACGGACGACGGGTAGGCGGCGGCGGCACTCGCTGTGGCCTGTTCACGCAGGCGCGGACGTGCAGGCCACCGTACGGGCGACGGATGTGCTCGTTTCTTTTGCTGCAGCGTCGAGCTGTTTCCCGTGCAGGTCACGCGTACCGCCTACCAGTGTAACGCCTCCGCTATACGGCTGCGTCTTCCTCAAGCCGCCATAGCCTAGGCGTGGAGAAGAAGAGAGAGTGGAAGTCGGTTCACCTCCCAACCATATAATGACGAGTTACGGTTTCTCGTTGGGTTTTATACCAAAACCCTGGTCTGTGTCCACACCTCCTAGCCCGGCCGCCCATCTTACTTAAGAGCCGCGCTAACTTACATGTGTACACACATCGACCAAACCCTAATGCCCATTAACCCCTGAACCCCGCTAGCACTAATAATACTCTCGAGACTCCGAAAGCTATTAACTTATGCTAGGGTTCGACTTCCGGAGGACCATAGTCCTGACAGAAGCCTTCTGTGGCTCATTTGCGTGTTTTTGGTTGTCTTGATTATGCTCTTATGCCTGAGCAACAATGCAATAAGCTTGATGATAAGGCAATTAAATGCATATTTTTGGGATACAGTTTAGAAAGCAAGGGATATATACTCTACCATCTGTCCTCAAAGCGGATTTTGGTAAGTAGAGATGTTGTTTTTGTCAAAAACTTAGTTCAGCCCATGCTTTCATGCAAAAAACAGTAGAATGTATGCTCACAGTACCTATTTGACTCACTCCTACCTTAGAGCAATTGAATGCTCAACCAAGTGCTGAAATTCAGCCTTTTTAGGTACAAAATCAGCCTGCAAATCAGCCTTTTGATGAGGTAGTTATTGAGGATGTAGTGGATGAGGAGAGAGTAGCCAGAGAAGAATCTAGGTGTATGCCAAAATGGCTTGTGTAGACATTGAGGGATAGCAAGTTGGCAGCTCCTTTACCTACCAGAACTTGTGTAGGTTCTCATCATGCAGATTATTCTCATGTGGATCATGTTCTCCTTTCTACTTCATGTAATGAGGAGGAACCTGTTTCCTTTGAGGAAGCATAGGATGATGATCATTGGATGTATGCTATGCAGGATGAGTATAACTTCATACTCAAGAATGACACCTAGTATTTGACAGATCTACCTCATGGTGGCAAGAAGGCCATTGATACTAAGTGGGTTTACAAGTTAAAACGCAAAGCAAATGGTAGTATTGATCGCTACAAGGCCAAACTTGTTGCAAAGGGGTATGCCCAGTAAAAGGGCATTGATTATGATAATACCTTTACACCCATTGGTATCAGAGCGTGCTTTGGTGTCTTCTTGCTTTGGTAGCACATCATGGGTGGAATTTACATCAGTTGGACATTAAGACTACATTCTTGAAAGGTGATTTACATGAGGAGGTGTATGTATCACAACCTCCTGGTTTTGTTGTGATGAAAGGAGAAGAGTCTAAAGTATGCAGGTTGAAAAAGGCTCTTTATGGCCTTAAGTAGGCTCCTAGAGCATGGTATGAGAAGATTCATACATACTTGGTTGGCAAATGATTTTTGCAACAGTCCAACAACAGAGAGTACCCTCTATGTGAAGAGGAGTAAGGACACATTTTTTGTCATCATTCTATACGTTGATGACATGCCGCTCACGGGACCCGATATAGATCAAATTTCAGCCTTTAATTTAAGGTTGATTTGCAGTCATCGTTTGAGATGTCAGATCTAGGGCCGTTGCATTACTATTTGGGGATTCAATTTATACAGCGCAATAATGGTATTGTTATGCTGCAGTCTAAATATATACAAAAGTTATTGAAGAGGTTTAATCTTGAAAATTGTAAACCTGTGGCTACACCTATGGAGACAGGTACTCAAGTTAGTCTTCAAGATGCAAAAGACTCTTTTGATGCTAGTTTGTATCATCAGGCTGTTGGATCCCTTCTTTATGTATGCAACACAAGGCCAGATATACAATATGTGGTCTCTCAATTGAGTAGATTTATGCATAGCCCAGGTACGAAGCATTGGCAAGCTGTTAAGTGGGCACTCAGTATTTTGGATTGTTTTATCCAAAAGGGGGTGAGTCACAACTGCATGCTTTTAGTGATTCAGATTGGGCTGGATGTTATGACACACAAGTGTTCACTAGTGGGTTTTTCTTTCGCCTTGGTGATTCATGTATATCATGGCTCAGTAAGAAGTAGCCTATAGTGGCCACTTCTAGCTGTGAAGTTGAGTACATGACAGCTTTTATAGTTACAGTTGAGTGTGTGTGGCTCAGACATCTAATGGCTGATTTGGGTGTTGGACAATCGTCTAGCACTACAATTTTCAATGATAGCCAGAGCGCATTAACAGTTGTTGCGAGGAACCCAATGTTTCATGCTCGCACTAAGCACATTGAGGTGCATTACCACTGTGTCAAGGAAAAGTGCAGTAGAGATCAGCTTGGTCTATGTGCTTACACATGACAACATGGTAGATTTATTCACGAAGGCTCTTCCTCCTGAAAAGTTTGAAGCTTTTCGTAAAGCTTTGGGCTTACTACCTTTTCAGGATTGATCGACCATACCCTTGTACATGTTCACATCATCACTCCAGGGGGGATTTGTAGCATTATATGGTAGTGATGTGTGAACACACCACTGGTGCACTTTTTCCCTCACTAGGAAGTTTTTTCCCCTATGCATATGTACGCCCTCTTGACCGCTCATCTTGGAGTGTGTACTTATCTTTTGTATCATGCAGACATTTGTTTATTTTATTTCTAGTGAGTTTGTGTGCTCTCAAGCTTCTCTATCTTGTGTGTGTGCATTTTTTCAACCCTAACCCTAATCTTGACATTTTAAAAGTTAATTAGTAAGCCACCTTATAGAGTAAGTTTGACTAAAAGACAAGAAGTTGAAAAACAATTGGCTGAATATTTAGAATAAAGCTTTATTAGGCTAGGTAAGTCTCTTTGGGCTTCACCAATTGGTGAAGAAAAAAGATGGATCTATGTGTTTGTGCACAAATTATCGTGGATTGAATATAATCACAATAAAAAATAAATTTCCTATTCCCAGGATAAATGAGTTGTTTGATCAACTCAAAGGTGCTAAATATTTTAGTAGATAGATTGAAGGTCTCTAGATATCATCAAGTAAGAATTAGAATTGAAGATGTGCTAAAAAAAGCATTGAGGACATCTTTTGAGCACTATGAGTTTTTAGTTATGCCTTTTGGTATAATTACTAATTCTCCTGCTACTTCTATGACCATGAGATGAACACTATACTTCATCCTATTTAGGAGAATTTGTGGTGGCTTTATTGATGATATACTAGTCTTTAGTCAAAATGAACAAGAACATATTGAGGACCTTAGAAAAGTATTTCAATTATTGAGGAAAAATAAATTATTTGTTAAAAAATCTAAATGTGACTTCTTCAAAAAAGAAGTGCAATATCTTGGACACATAGTATCCGAGGAAAGGATTTGTATGGATCTTGATAAAATTGAAGCTATATTGAGATGGAAGGCCCTATCTAATATAGATGAATTACAAACCTTTTTGGGACTTTCAGGGTTCTATTGAAAGTTTATAAGGAATTATGCTAAGATAGCTATTCCAATGACAAATCAGCTTAAAGGGAAAGGAAAACAGTTTAGTTGGACTCATGATCAACAAACTAGTTTTGAGAAATTAAAAGTAGTAAGAGCTACTACTCCTATTTTGCAATAGTGGATCCAAATGAACCATTTATATTGGAAATGGATGTTAGTAATTTTGTTGTAGGAGCAGTATTATTGTGTAGAAGGGAAGAGTATTATTGTGTAGAAGGGAAGACCAGTCGCATTTAAAAGTAAAAAGTTGAACAAAACTCAAAGTAACTATTCAACTTATGAAAAAGAACTATTTGCAATTGTGCATGTCTTGTGGTGTCATTATTTATACACAAATGCCCCACACTCATGTGAGTGCATTGGCTTCAAGGCTACTAGCCCTCATCACCTTTGAAGACATGTTCAAGTCAGCCTTTTGGACCTCCTACCACTCCTTCCATCAAGTACCTGAAGTCCCAAGTGCTACAACTTCTACTAGCATAACATCAACGTTATCAACTTTTAATGCTGATTTAAAGAATGGAATCATGATTAGGAAGTGGGATATGTAAACCACAATGGTGGTTAACATTTCTCGGGCATGCATCTCCACCATTTTTTACTACACAAAGCCTTTCATGTAATTTTGGTATATCTCCGAGTGGCTTACAACTTATAATGCTCATTTACCAAACTTATGTCTTCTGACCGAACTTCGTGCCCGGCTCACTCGCCACCCACACACCGGTGGGCAGTCACGAAGTTCGGTCAAGCTCCCCGCTCTACGGGCTACGTAACAAAATGACACATACACAAGCCTCATATTTATAATGTCTGATCGCTCATGTAATGTCCCGGGGGCAAAAGCTAGAAAAAAGCTTATTTCCTATGACATATCCACACAGGACATGACCAGCGCCACCATGCACGCCTACGTGCAATGACAATAGGCCGTGCCTGCCCATGAGAGGACCACACAGCGCAAGAAGAGAAATTTAAGCTGCCGAGGAAGCTAGGTTGACTGGGGTCGACTGTGCGTGAGGAGCCTTGAGGTTGAGGGTTTGAGCCACAGAGGGAATGGTGTGCGCAGAGCAGCAAGGAGGGTCGTCGTCTTGTTCTCTCTCTTCCAGCTTGTGCGTAGCAGTGAGGAGGGGGGAGTTTCACTCTCTTTCTCTTATTGCTGGCCTACAAGCGCGGATCGAAACCGGGAGACACACACCAGACAAGGGCTCTAAAGCCACAAGCGAAGAAGC
Source organism: Cibotium barometz (assembly GCF_041138505.1). Classification (NCBI taxonomy): domain Eukaryota; kingdom Viridiplantae; phylum Streptophyta; class Polypodiopsida; order Cyatheales; family Cibotiaceae; genus Cibotium; species Cibotium barometz. The sequence goes on from NC_141070.1 coordinate 16,828,109, forward strand.
CACACACGACCATAGAGGGAACACCATCGTTCTCTCTCTCTCCCTCGACATTGACAACGACAACCCGTAGTGCGGAAGTTGTTCCTTCGATTAGCCTCAGTGCGTGCATCGAATTCATGATAGGCTTACACCAGATTATGAGGCTTTTGTCGAGTCTAAGCAGCGGATGGATTTTGGTGAAGCCATAAAATATACACAGATTTATGGTGACATTTTACATCGCTCTAAATTCAGGCTTAGCAAGATAACTGAGGGGGGTAAAGAGGGCTCCAGCTTTAACAGGAAATTCTTTCGGGACGATAAGGGGCAAAGGGGCGAGAGTGAGCCGTAGAGAGGATAGAGTGGGCATTGGTTGAAGAAACCTCATTGTTTTAAAGAGAAAAACCAATCTAAATCCACAAAAAGGAGCAATAAGATAAAGCTAGAAAAGAAAATATATGCTTTAACTATTTCGAGGCTAGACACATCAAAGCAACATGTACAAAGCTGGGATATGGAGGTAGTTCTACATGACACCAAGAAGGATAGTAAATCCTCTCGACAATTGCAAACTATCCAACGGTTACCTCTTAGTTCCACAGAGTTCAAAGAGGTAGCTATTGGGCATACGGATGGTACCCACGCTTGTTGTGCTACCCAAGCGATGTGGTAGCCATCGGTGGGACCACATGATTTGGTTCATCTGTATGGCATGATAGGTGGCTGTAGAGTCATCGTCATGTGATGGGGCCACCCACAATTTCCTTAACTATGCACTAGTTAAGAAGTTGTGGTTGCCAGAGACCAAGTCTGACCATAAGTACACTGTGTCATTAGCTAATGGTCACGATAAAACTGTTTAGGACATAGTGGTCTTGGGGGTACCTTTAGCTATGCAAGAGCTATGTAGAGCTATGAGGCTAATTTGGATTTCTAGGTCATGCATTTGGCTTGTATAACCTCGGCCCTACCCTGAGTCGTATAGCTATCAAGACAATAGCCTAGAGTTTATGCATGAGGGGAGTGTGATGAGGCTACAGGATGAGCAGGAGGTTCCAGCTGCACCCATGATTTTGTTCCTAGAGTTGTCATGCCATCAACGTCGACGATATATAGCAGGTATATATTTGTACTCTTTTTTATCAATTTATTTCCATAGATGAAATAAATAAGATTGAAAAAGTTTCTGCATAATTGAAACTAATTTAAGTTGTGTGATAACTTAAATGGCCTTGGTCAAGACTACTATTTTCCAAAATTTATTTTACCTTCTTGTGAACAAAACATAAATACCAAGGCTAAAAAGGAGATAATAAAACAAAAGTATGCAATTACTTTGATTGATTTATTATGAAAGTTTAGGGATGTGTGTCCCGATGATCTCTCAGCAGATGAAATTCGACCATGTAGGGAGCTTGACTATGGCATTGATGTATTACCACACCACGGTCAAAACCTATAAGTAAACAAGAAGTAAACCTACTTACAGGTTAAGCCACTCCGAGGTAAAAGAAGTGAAATGGCAATCAGCCGAGTACATGAAGAAAGGGTTTATACGCCCGAGTTCTTCACCATATTGGGTATCACCTATTGATGGGTCTATGCGGATGTGCATAAGCTATCATGCTCTTAATCAAATTATGATTAAGAGAATATACCCAACGTCACACATTGACGAGTTGTTTGACTAACTTAATGGTGTGAAATAATTTTCTAAGATTGATCTTAGATTGGAGTATCACCAAGTTAAGATAAGGAAATAGGATATTCCCAAGACCGCATTTAGGACTCGTTTTGGACATTATGAGTTCCTAGTCATGCTGTTCAGCTTGACAAATGCTCCAGTGACATTTATGATGCTGATGGACAAGATTTTATGCCCATATTTGAAAAAATTCGTAGAAGTTTTCCTTGACGACATACTTAGTATATAGTAAGTCGAAAGAAGAACACTTACAACATTTGTGCTCGTGTTTAGACTCCTTAAGGAAAATAAGCTATTTGGGAAGGAATCCAAGTGCGATTTTTTTGCTAAGGTGATCCACTATTCAGGCCATCTTGTCTCCGCGGCGGATGGTACGTAGATGGATCTTGACAAGGTGGATGCCATTGTAAGATGGCCTGAACCTAGAAATCTCGAGAAATTGCAAATTTTTCTAGGTATGTTGGGGTTCTACCGATAGTATGTAAAGGACTACATGAAGATTTGCAATCCCATTAATCGACGAGTTGAGCACAAAGGATAAAACTATTTGTTGGGGGGATTCTTAAACGAAGAAGTTTTGAGAAGCTCAAGGTAGCCGTCTCGCGCATTAGGGAAAATTTGGGCTCATTTTTGGGCTAAGGGATTTTTTGCCATCTTTGCCTTGAAAATGGGAGCCGCGGTGAACATTTCCTACCTTATGTTAAAGCCCATCATATGACAATGTCATATCATTAGAAAGATCATGAAAAGTAGATCTTATAATTTCAAACTCCGAAACATTTGGAGTTGCTAAGCTCAAGATATACCATTTTCCTCAAAATCAAGTTTAAAGGCTACCGTAACAGTCCACATAATCACTTTTGAACCTACTTTTTGTATATCTTCCATGGGTCATGTCCAAACCCCATCATGTTATATATCAATGGAAAGATATTGAAGAGTAGATTCTATATATGCAACCTCTGAAAAAATTAGAGTTGATTTATAAAAAAATTTCAATAGCCCCATTTTTTATGATGTGGCATTCCTTAGAGGGCCCAAAAATGAGCCCAAATTTTCCCTAATGAATGGCACCAATATTGAGCATTGTGGATCCCAATGAGCCGTTTGTTTTGGAGATAGGCGTTAGTGGGGATGCCCGATTGGGATAGTTTTATTGCAAAGGGAATACCCTATTGCATTTAAAAGAAAAAAGCTTGACCATGCCCAATGTAACTCAGCTTAGGAGCGAGAGTTACTTGCAATTGTTCATGCTGCTCTTAAAAAGTGGCAACACTATGGCATTACTTTTGAGGTCTAGACGGACCATGAAAGTATGAAATGGCTTTCATACTTTCAAGTCAGGGTGAGTGGTGAGCGAGTTAAGTTTCACCACCTTCAAGAGTGATCTCTTGGAATCTCTACATGGTATATGTGAGTATGATTCATCATTTTCATAGGTATGGCACGCTGTATGCAGCCGCACACTTATAGATAGCAGCAACCACCTCACTCGTCGGAAAGGAGTTCTAGTCCAGAGAGATTAGTCAAGGTTTCTGCAGGAAGAGGAGCGAGTGCTAGTTCGGAGCGACTAGACGAGTCTCTTAGGTTATGTACCACGACAAAGAGCTTAGGAGTGCACCCTTCAAAACCATTTGACACTAGTTCACTAGGGGGTGATAAAGTTCATCGGGGGAAAAATTATAGACACTATTCCATAGACAATGACTGCTTTCTCTACAAGGGTAGAGTTTTCGTACCAACTATTGGTGATTATTGGGCCTGAATTCTCAAAGTCATGATAGTCGAAGTGTTGGTCGTCCTAGGATACATAAGACATATGCACTAGTCAAAAGATAATTTTATTGGCCTAGTTTGTTTAAGGACATCTAGGACTTTGTACTAAAATGCAAGAAGTGTCAAGTTAATAAACATGAGCGCCTCAAGGTTGGATATTCCCAAAGGGAAATGGGAAAGTATTTCCATGGATTTCATCACTAGTTTACTTAGAATGAATCGAGAGAATGATTTGGTTTGGGTAGCAGTTGACCAATTAAACAAGATGATCAAGTATATACCTACTAAAAAAATGGTGAAAACTCCTGAGTTATCTACATTGTTCATCGAACATCTCTACAAGCTATATGGCATGCTCGCAGATATAGTCTTTGATATAGGAATTTTGATAGTCACTTTTGGAGGGAAGTCTTCAAAAAGTTGGACACTTCTCTGAGTATATGGTTGATCATCCACAGTCTTATGGTCAGACCGAGAGAGTCAAGCAAGTGTTAGAGGACATGCTTTGAGCGTATGTCAGTAAAAAGCAATCCAATTAGGAGGGGTACCTACCACATTTTGAGATTGCTTATAATAGTTCAAAACATTTCGCCTAGATTTATCCCATTCATGTTGATGTATGGCTTCCAGTTGAGATCTCCTACTATAGCCGTAGAGCTAGAGAAGGAGAAGTTGTAGTCTATTAAGGAGTTCCTTGAAGACATGCAAGATATGCTGCAGGAAGCAAAATATAGCATACATAGTGCACAAGATCGTGCGAAGACATATGCAAACAAGGGTCGCAAACGAATTCTTTTTTGCTTCTGGAAGTAACCTTTGAAGAAGGTGACTTCGTATATTTGAAAGTCCATGCAAAGTCAAAGACTTTAAAGATAGGAAAGTGTCAAAAACTTTCACCTTGATATTGCAATCTCTTTAAAATCCTTAAGAAGGTTGGTGGATTATCGCACAAACTTTAGTTGCCAAAGAGCTCTCGAGTTCATCTTATTTTTCATGTTAGTAGACCGTGAAAAATTGTTGATCGTAATAAGGAGAATGTAGTTTCTCCAAGCATTTTGGTGGAATTTATAGAATCATCATCTCTTCTACATGAACCCGAGAGGGTTCTCAGATTTAGAGATCAAAACACGAGGCACATTGTGTACTGAGAGGCACTTGTTAAGTGGAAGGATCGCAAGGATGAGGCGTCCATGTTGGAGTGCTTGAGTACACTAACCAAGAACTTTTTGGAGTTTGTTTTACGGAAGAAAACTCTTCTTAAGGGGGGAGTAATGTTACATAGCCCATGGCGACCACGGGGAGCTCAATGGGACTCCGAGACCGCACACCGGAGCATCGACGACGGTGAGCGAGCCAGGAATCAGGGGAGAGGGTGCCCATGTGTAGTTCCACGGATGGTCAGGTATGTGTGGGTAGGCAGGCCACCATATATACCCGGCAGTGGGAAACCTTATCCCTATTCCCTCTATGAGTGGGTGGTGACAAAGCTCTCCTCCTCTGTTTCGACACGTTGCCGCTACCGTAACGTGACACATTTTAACTATGAGAACACACATAATCTAATTATAACAATTGGATCTAGCCTTTGTGCTCGTGTGTTGATGCTTGCTTGCTTGTTAGCTTCCTCTTTGATGTATGCTTATATATTTAGATTGTGTGGTGAGTGATGTTGCTTGCTCTCTTCTTCTTCTCCGTCTCCCTCTCCCTCTCTCCCTCATTCTCTCGCTCACATTGGCACTGAGTTTGAGATTAAGCTCTCTCTCTCTCTCTCTCTCTCTCTCTCTCTCTCTCTCTCTCTCTCTCTTCTCACTACCCAAGTGATGAGCCACCAAGGGAGGTAATCTTGAGAACCCTAGCTTATCCACAAGAGAGGGTTATTTGATGATGATTGGCTAACGATGCAAATTGGCAGAGATCCTTGCATTCTTCACTTCTTCTCTCTCGTGCAAAGATCAAGTGCTCCCAAAATGGTAACATGAATTTGAATACCTTAATATCGAGTTCCATTCTAGAACTCTTGTAGGTATCTATTGGGAAGGATATAGTAGCCTAAGGCTTCTTTTGACCAAGAATAAAAATCTTTTTCACATCATCAACTTTTAGAGGATCCTCTACCACTACCAATATAACTTCCTTTCTTCACTCGGAAGACATAATTTAAACACTAAGCAATCAAAAAATTTTGATTTATAATCAAGTTATCCCCAAAATTGACTCTAGGCTAATGACCTAGCATTATATAGATTTAAGTCAGTGTTTGAGTTCTCATATGTACATCAAATTGTGATTGATAAAAAGGAGAGTCATTTATACAAATTGTTATATCAATCAAGGATAGATTTTCGATTGAAGTTTTCTTTAACCATTCCTTATCATGTTTCATAGGGAAGTTGCAAAAATCATTTTGGTGAATGAACATCCTAATTACTTTGAGGATTATTCAATATACAATAAGATAGATTAATTTGCACACATTTGATAGATTAGCGTTTATTTTCTTCCTCTTTTTTAACAAGTTCACACTTCTAATCATGCCTAATAATCTAGTTTTGTGGCCATGTTTGGCATACCATGTTTATCACACTAGTTATCTTTTAAATTTCATTTAGTATAAATATGTGTGCACCTAAAAATAATCCTAGAAATCAAGGGGTAGTATGCATAGGCCTATATGCTTGTTTTTGCATACCCTCAATTCATGGTATCGTGCTAACTTTAAAAATTGATAGAAAGATTAGCTAGGTTCTTCCATACACAGTCATAGGTATGCCAAACATGGCCAAACATGGTATTCCACAAATGTTGATTTCATTTTTTACCTTTATGATCAACCAATATTTCATAACTAAGGATATTTAGGTGTAATCTTATTTCTTTTTCTTAGATACTCAATATTTATGATCAAAGAAGTGAGCATATATCACTCACAACCTTGCTAATGATGTCTAGTAATGTATGGAATAATAATTACTCTTTTATTTAATCTATTTTTATATATTTTTGACTATAAAAGTCCAACTTTAGAGCGGCACAAATTCTAAGAATAACAAAGTGCGTAAAAGAAGAGCATAACACACAAAGAGAACATGGTCATTTGGCAATGGGTCTCATGACCCTTATAAATCACATGGGTTACACATTATATGAAGAAACATAAACAATACACTTCCTTGAATAAACTGTGAGTGCTTTGCACTACCATGATAGCATAGGTAAGAAAAACATCATAGGGGTTACACATTATATGAAGAAGCATAAACAATACACTTCCTTGAATAAACTATGAGAGTTTTGCACTACCATAAAGCATAGGTAAGAAAAAAAGCACAACTACTGTGAGCAATCAATGTGAACCCAATTCAACAAGCAAAGATTTTGTGTCCAATAAAGTTGATGCAAAGAAGATAAAAATGGCTTGTGCACTAGGGTCCACTAGCCTATAACATCCCATGAGCTATTCCTTGTTAGCCATTGGAAACATGTTGTGAGTTTAGTTTGGTTGTTTTTTTAATTATAACCTACAAGGGTTCATTTCCTTTCCGTCCTATCCAAATGCTTGAGGCTAGTTGTACTTTTGAATGCCATTCGGTGATGATATGAACGGAATCTTTTGTCTCAATCATTAAGGTTCTCCTTTAATGTCTTTTTTCCCAATGGGCACGAGTGTTTTGTTTATCCATTTTGGATTAAGTGTTGATTGAATGTGGGTATTAATATTTTAAGACACCCACCACCATTCATGATGTAAACACTTTTTTGATCGAAAACGAATAGAAAAATCTGCAAATGATGTGTTTGGAGATACGAATGGAAAGATGCCACTTCGGTTTGGCCATTGAGAGCGGCGGTAGCATGGCAAACATAAGAAAAAAACGGGACATATTAATAACATGTCGAAAATAGATGTCGTTCCATTGTCGTCTAATCCGGTTAGGACACCAGGCTTTCACCCAGATGACCCGGGCTCTATACCCGGCAATGAAACCTTCTAGGCCAGCATCACTTTTGGTTCAGCAGCCTCTTGCATGTGTTGATTTATTAAAAATGTAACCTTACCTACGACTTAGGGCTGGGGACTATGAATGCTCTAATTCCATGAATCGCCTGCACGATCCTCCATGCGACAATCCAACTAATATCCGGGTTGTAATGAAAATAGTAGATTAGTAGTCATCGTTCCCATGTCCTGCACATCATTGTTATTGAGTAACATAAATCCCCTAGCATTTATTGTACGGCGGTAAAATACAAACTTACCATTTATTACAGGTTACTACTGCATGTTCCATTAGGTAGAATCTTTGTCGATAAAATACAAAGTTACCATTTATTATAGATTACTGCTACATGTTTTTTTTTTCAATAAAGGCATTTTTATTATTGCAGAAAAACGAGACAAGTTACAAAAGTCGGGCTGGTATCATATAGCCAATTTCAGGCCGAGATTTCTCACTATCCTAGGCAATTAGCAAAGAGCAATGATCCACTGGGTCTCTATCCTAGAATCTACAGGTATTGGAGCTTCAACACATAGCTTAGATCCACGTTTACAAGATATTCTCTCTTCTCTTGAAGCTGAAGAATCTTGACCTTATCTGAGACATTCTTTGGAGTGCTTCCAATAGGGCCTACCAGTTTTGAAATTTTGGCCTCAATGTCAGTGATCTTCCTCAAGTAGAACCTCTCCCCTGCAATAATAAGGAGACTTTTGAGGGAGCAAGTATTGCGGGTATCACCGTTGTGTAGGGCCGCTAGTCTTTCAATCCAAAAGAACCAGAGGATCTCTGTTCTTAATACTGTCCATAGTTCAGTAGAGCAGCCTATGGTTTCCCCAATGAGCAGATGCTTCCAGGATAAGCAAGTTTTCCCCCAACTGGCCACATACTCATTGAGTTTCTTTACCATTGGTTCTATGTTAGGGCACAGTAGAAAAATGTGAACATCATCTTCTTCTTTGAGGCATCTGGCACATGATCCATTTCCCTTGCCAAAGACTAGAGCTTTTTTCTGTGTCCAAATGGCCCTGTACATGATAAGCCAAGCAAGACAAGCTTTCTTAGGTTCCACATGTATGCCCCAAAGTGATTTGAAGAAGAAATACCACTGGCTCCTATCTTTGAGGATATTCCATCTTTGATTTAGAATACAATGGATTGGAGGGGTATTCCATCCCAGAAGGCCTCTATACTGCTCTCCTCATTATCAACAAGTGCATTGGTGTCATTCGCAAACATTTCAGTGCAAACCTGCTTACTATTGCCAAGCAGAATTCCTGTCATTTCTCCTTTGTTGATTCTGTCTTGGACAAGCCAATTAAGTCCATCCGCAGCTATGGCATAAAGGAGGAGGGCCAAAGGACATCCTTGTCTGATTGATCTAGTCAGATGAAAAGCTTGAGTGAGGTCCCCATTGACGCATACCTGAGCAGTTGCATTACCAAGCAGTGTCTTTACCATACTGCAGAACCTTGACCCACAGCCCATGTGTTTCAATGCATCTATCATATATCCCCAGCTCAGTCTGTCATAAGCTTTGTCAAAGTCAATTTTGAAGAAGATGTAATCTTGTTCTGATTCTTCAGCGAATTCCATAGCTTCCCAGAGCGTAATGATAGTGTCTAGGATATATCTACCCTTGATAAATCCTTTCTGTTCCTTACAAATCCAATCATTCATGTGATCTTTTAGCCTTAGAGCCAACACTTTGGCAAAAATTTTATATGCACAGTTTAGGAGCGTAATTGGTCTCCAATTGGTGATAACATCCTTATCATCCTTCTTATGTATCAGCTTAATGATGCCTGCATTGATGGTTCGGGGGAGGGCTTCAAAGAGAAGGGCTTCTTTCCAAATTTCTGACAGAGGCTCTATCAAAGTGTTTTTGAAGGTTTTGAAAAATTCCGCTGGAAGACCATCATTTCCAGGGGATTTTTTGTCTTTAAGCATGTCAATAGCCCTGGATATCTCTTCTTTTGTGATTGGTTGGTCAAGCCACTGAGCTTGTTGTTCTGGCACTGTTTTAATTCTACACTGCTCTATGAGCTTAGCTGAGGCAGTTTGCTCCGCTTGATTTGTCGTAGATTCCGAAAAGAGACTTTGGAAGTGTTGGGCTATCCAAGCTTTATTCTCCTCATTGGAGCGCAATTGGATGCCTGAACTGTCTTTCAAAAGGGGAATGGCCTCTGTTGCATGTTTCACTTTTAGCATTTGAAACATTTCTTTGGATGGTCTGTCAGCTTTACCAGCCCACCACTCTCTGAAAAACAAGGCACTGTCCTCTAGTTCTTTGTCTTCTATTTTATGGAGGTGGGCTCTAGTGTCCCTCAGGGTAGTCTGAGCAGAGACATCACCAAGGTTGACCCTGTTCTCAAGTTTTTCAATCTCTTCCAGACACTCTTTTTTCTTCTTCTCTCTTATCTTTTTGATTGCAAAAGAAAGAGAGAAGGTACGTGCAACTTTCTAGTTTCTGAGAAAGAAGAAAAATTTCAAAAAATTGAAGGCTTGGTTGAAGGGATTATTCTTCAAGTTACAACAAGGGAATATCCAATGGATAAAAGCTTTACCCAAAGCTTAAACAAAGCATAACAAGCTTTAACTCCAACTACACATCGCTAATCCCCACCCATCGGGCCACCGCGCAGCGGATCATCTTCTCCTTGGGAAAATTTCAGCTCTCAATTCAGGCAATCGGATCAAACATCTGTTTAGTCAGATGCGTCCGGCGGCACGATCTCTTGCACAAATCCTGTACCCTGTCCGCCCGAGAGGTTTCGTGGAAGATCCAAGCATTTGAATTTGCAATGATGGAGAGAGCTCTGCAGAAATCAAGGGTGGAGAAAAATTACATAATTGCTTTACTCAAAAAAAAAGTCTAAAAAGATAAGAGGAGATTCATGCACAAAGCTTCTTCAAGCCAAAACTTCATCAAAATCCGAAATCAGCCTAGCTCTTCGAACTGGAAATATTTTCAGTTTCTTATTCTGGTTCGGCTCAGAAAATTACAGCAATTCAAAGTTGCGAGATTTTCAAATTTGGTCATTTTATGCCTTCCCCAAGCTTAAATTCACTCTTGATTCTCAATATTTTTTTCTACTGGACGACCTTCCGACGCTTTGAGACTACTTCAAGCACTTTCAAGCCAAAAGAGTGCGTGCGTCCTTCTTTCCATCAAAATTCTAAAAAAAAAAGCTTTGCGATTAATGCGAGATTCTTTTCGAGTCGTTTGAGCATCTAGAGTTGCTTTCACGGTTCGAAGAATAGAATCTTCATCACTATCGCCTTCAGTGTCATGCTTATGCCTCTTACGTGATTTTAATTGATCTTCTAATGCAAGTCTATGAGTTCGTTCATTGACCAATTGTGCTTGTAAAGCTGTGAGTTGCTCTTGAATAGACAGAAGTGTAGGTAGATCAGCCATGAATGCTAAAAAGAAATAAAGATAGGAAAAAGTTAGACATACTTATATGATTTTTTACTTGTGGTAATGATTTTGAAGATCTTGAATCCCATGGTGATTAGTCTGGTTCTACCAATTCCAGTGGTTGGGTGGTGGCTAACCCATGGGCCGGATGGGGTTAGGCTGGAATTAGTAGAGTTTTAATAATGAAATTGAATAATAGAAATACGCTTAGAACTGGAAGAGTTAAATAATAACTTGAAGACTTTCTCAAATGAATAGATCAATGGCTGTGCCTAATTTCAGTTAGGAAAAAAGCGTTGATTTCTTCAAGTTAAGTCTGTAATAGTTTTCCTTCTATCTGGTTTAGTCAGGTGAAGGATAGTTATAGTCTCTTGACCCCGTTAGAAAATTCGTTAAGAAAATCAAAAAGGTGGAATCGTCCCCGTTTTCGGGCAGAAAGATAAGGTCAAGTGTGCTGCGAATCACTTGGTTCATAATGCTGCTTTATAATGGAATGCTACCAAGAATGGTAGGAATAAACCTGGTACTTGGGAGGATTTTCAGCATGAAATTAAGTAACATTTTCTACCTCCTCAGTACAAGGCTAAAGCCCGACAGCATTGGGATACTCTTAGGCAATTGAAAGGAGAGGATGTCCAAACCTATATTGAAAAATTTTGGAATGCTCTCATTCAAATGCAATCTATAGAAAAAAGTGCATAAAAAGCATCTTAAAAGGAAGTTCATCTCAAGATTGGATCCAAAGATTAGAGCAGAGGATAATATGTTTCGTCCTTACACTCTTTCCTCTGCTAAATCTCTTGCTCTAAATTGTGAAAAGAAAAATGGTGTGCCCAGGTTCCAACATGAGAATCGTACTTGTAAATTCACCAAAGATTCGACATCTTCTAGTGGTTTTGACAGGCGTTCTTCATTCAAGCAACCTTTTAACAAGGGTCAAGATCAAAGAAGCTAGAAATTCAACAACGACAACAAAGCAAAGATTAGCAACAATAGCAATGGAGCGAGTGGACCACCAAAGAAGACAAATGTTCCAGATTCATTGACTCGAGATGAAAAAGCAAGCAATGTTCGATGTTACACTTGCCATCAGAGGGGACACTATGCTAATAAGTGTCCAAATGACACCAACAACAATAAGAAGAAGCCAATGGCATGGCTTAACATGGTGGATGGAGATGAATACATTGGCAATGGAGACGATGATGATGCTTACGATGACAACGACTAACAAGCTAGACTCTGATGGTAACGAGTTCAATGGTAAATCTAAACAAGAAGGTACTTCTAACCTTGATCCTCATTCTTTTTCACCACATACTTTACTTAAAATGAAGGGAAAATTTCAAGATAAGGAAATCACAATCTTGCATGATGATGGTAGCACACACGATTTTATTTCTGAACGTCTTGCACATGCTCTTCATCTTGACATGATTCCTTCTCATTTTTAAAGTAAAGGTTGCTTTTCAAAATCAAAAGTATAATTGCACTAAGAAAGTAAAGAATGCTTTTTCTATTATTGCACAATTTTTCGGATCAACGTACAATCTTAGTAGCACCTTTGTATGGTATTGATATGATTTTGAGAATGCCTTTTCGACATGAGTACACACCACCCATTGATTATGCAACGCACATAATGTCTTTTATGCATCATGGAAAGAACGTTTGTTTGCAAGGAATTTTTTAGGGTAAAGATCAACCACTTTTGAGTCATACTCAAGCAAAAAGGGCTTTGAGGAAGAGGGAGAAAATTTTTTTAATTTTGGTTAACCAGCTTAGTGCTCAAGAACCACCTCCTAGGGATACATCCCATGACTCTTTCATTTCCAAATTCTCTGCCTGTTTTCTTAATGAGTTACCTCTTGCACTACCTAGATCACGTCCTAAAGATCATCACATAGATATTATTCCAGGTAGTGCACCACCTTGTAAAGCACCTTATAGAGTTAACCCTCTTGAGCAAAGAGAAATTCAGACTCAAATCGAGGAATTACTTTCTCGGGGACTTATTAGACCAAGTAGTTCACCATATGGAGCACCAGTTCTTCTTGTAAAAAAGAAAAATGGTACTTATCGTATGTGTGTAGACTATAGGGCTCTCAACAAGAACACTATCAAGAATAGATTTCCAATTCCTAGAGTTAATGATCTAATTGATAAATTAAGAGGAGCCAGCGTCTTTAGCAAAATTGACCTAAAATTTGGATATCATCAAGTAAGAATGCCCGAGCGTAGATATCTATAAGACTCCTTTTAGAACTCATACTGGTCACTTTGATTTTTTAGTAATGCCATTCGGTCTTACTAATGCTCCTGCGACTTTTAGTCGTATGATGAATAGAATCTTTCTTGAACATCAAAACTTTGTGGTTGTCTTTTTCGATGATATCTTAGTTTTTAGTAAATCTGAAGAAGAGCACGAAAAACACTTGGAAATTGTATTTAATTTGCTCAAGGAAAATGAACTTTACATTAATCCCAAAAAGAGTAGTTTCTTCCAAAGTAAGATTGAGTATTTGGGACATATAGTTTCTGCTAAAGGCATACATGTTGATCCCAAGAAAATAGAAACTTCATGTTGCGACATGGCCATATCCCAAGAATCTTCATGAATTATGATCTTTTCTAGGGTTGTGTAGCTATTATCGCAAATTTTTTTGTAATCTTGCATATAAGGCGCACTATCTCACTGAACTTCTCAAAAAAACCAAACCTTATGAGTGGACCGAACTTCAAGAGAAATCTTTTCTTGCATTAAAATATGCACTTATACACGTGTTACAATTACTTGATTTTTCACGTCCTTTGTGGTTGTAATAACCGATGCTAGTGGTAAGGGCATTGGTGTTGTATTAATGCAAGATGGTCATCCTATTGCTTTCGAGAGTAGGAAATTTTGTCCTGCTCTACTGAAAGTAAGTATAACACCTATGACAAGGAGTTGTCTACTATATTCCCATGCATTGAAAATTTGGAAACATTATTTAATGGGCTCAGAATTTCTTATAAAGACTGATCAACAAAGTATCAAACATTTGCGTTCTCAACCACTTATTTCAGATAGACATATTAAATGGGTAGCCTCTATTCAAAGTTTTCAGCCTATTATTCAATACCAACCTGGTAAAGAAAATGTAGTTGTTGATGCTTTGAGTAGAATACCTTCCATTCAAAATATTTTTGTGATTGAGAATACATCTTTTGACTCTAAGCGTGAGACTTATGACCAAGACCCTGACTTTACTAATATTGAGTCTAGATTGAGAGATAATCATCAGACACTTTTTGCTGAGTATTCCTACGATGATGGATATCTTTTCTTTCAAAAAAGATTATGCATTACTTGACCTTTTAGAAATTCTATTTTAGAGGAATTACATCAGCCACCTTATGCGGGGCATCGAGGTGTTTCATCTACATTCCAGACTATTTCTAATGACTTTTATTGGCCTAAAATGAAAAATGATGTAGCTAAATTTGTGTCTGAATGTGATGTTTGTTAAAAATCGAAAAGTTATAAGGGTAAGAAACTTAGTTTACTCATGCCACTTTCTATTCCTAACACTCCTTGGGAATAGATTTCTATGGATTTTATCACTGGTTTTCCATTGACTACGAACCATAATGATATGATTTGGACCATTGTTGATAGGTTTAGCAAACAAGCATATTTTATTCCTTGTAAAAAGACTTACTACACATCAAGCTACACATTTGTTTGTTAAACACATCTTCACACATCATGGTTTACCTCAAGTGATTGTTTCTGATAGAGATTCTAAGTTTTGTAGTGATTTTTGGACTACATTGTTTGATAATCTAGGCACTAAATTGGATTTTTCCACTGCATTTCATCCTGAATCTAATGGTCAAATAGAAGTGACAAATAGCACAATATTGGATTTACTTCGTGCATATGTTTCATCTCAACCTAAACAATGGGATAAGTATATTCATATTTTGCAATTTTCATATAATAACACACTGCATTCATCCACTGGAAAGGCACTTTTTGCAATTGTGTATGGAAAAGCTTTACCTACTCCTATTACTCATTTGTCACACACTATTGAAGGCTGCAGATCAATTCACCATTGATTTCAATTCCATTCATGATCATGTTTGTAAAGCTATTTCTAATGCACAAGAGAAATACACTAAACAAGCTAATAAGAAAAGGAAGGACATGGTTTTCCAAGAAGGTCAATATGTTTTGCTTCGTATTGAAAAGAGATGTCTTAAAAGTGTTGAGACTAACCTTATCCTCGGGCAAGAGGGATGTCACAATTTGTCCGTCCAACCTTCTCTGGTTAATTGGGGACGCCTAATTACCACTATGTTCAAAGCATGGCACTTGGGTGATTCCAAATATTCCATGTGTAGGACATATGAAATTAAAGATAGGTGGAACTAATTGTGGATTTATTACTTATGTGATGTCGTGGACTTGTGGCATGTGTTGCTAACTCGTAGTGTGTTTGAATGGACAACCATTATAGGTTGGTGAGATTGATGTGATGGCGGCGATATGGTGTGATCTATTACCGGGATGGTTCTCATTTTGATATTTTTACCGTAGTGTTTACTATTATGAGGTTTTGTATTTGGCCGCCCATTTTGATGTATTCGGGTGTGGATCTATTGAGACACCCACTTTTGTTATATCGGGCATGGATTTATTTATTTGCACGTGAATTAGCCCCTTGGGGTTCTTTTTGTAATTATCCTTTAGTGTTTAGATAGGAACACTTTAGCTACGCTTGTGTTAAAAGCAATCCCATTTTTGTAAAGGGAAAGCCCATGCATAAGCGTGCATTTATTTTTGGCTTATGGGCCATTTTTTATTAAGAAAGCATAAATACTCAAGAAGTGGAAGGAAGCCGACACTTCTTGAGGGGGGAAATGATTCTCTCTTTTGTGTTTATTCTATGTTATGTTTTTATGATTATTTATTAATTTTTTGATTATGGTAATTTGATTGAAGTGATGAACTAGTTGGTATTTGGTTGGATGGTGTGTCTCCCCATGATCCTAGTGGTTTCAAAACTAAAGTATGTAAAAGTAGTAGACTCATAATAAACTAAATTATATAAAGTAATAAACTCAAAAATCTAAACATCTAGAATTTGATCTAGATTTTTCTCAGCGTTTGCTTCTTTGTTAGATTGGTCATTATTTTCTTCTCTTTGGGGACCAGGGAGCATCAAAGTAAGATTCTCATTTTCTAATAAAGATGCTAATTCCCCAAGCTCATCAGATAGGGGAGGCATAAGTTCTTTAAATGTTAATTGAAACGTCTTGTTAGTATTTGTGGAGAGACACTCCCACCTCTCTTGATCTTCATCTAGTAGTTCCATAGCACCCTTCTTACGCATAGGAATAAAAGCTACTTGGATCTCATCCTTTTCAACTGGTGTGTTAAGAATCATGGTGTCATAAGAAATGGCTATGGTGATTAGTACTAATCTTATATTGATCTAGTGATTAAGCTAATATAAGGTGGGTGATGCCTAAGCATAGACATGATGATTAGCTACCAAAATAATTGAGCTTAGTCTCAAGCCCAATTAAGTTACAATATTGAGACTTGTGCTCATAAAGAGGCTTGAGAGGTTGCTTCCTATTTCATTGCTTGAAATGATCCCCTTTTATATGAGGAGGTATACCCTTGGGCTTGTACATCAATGTGTTATAATTCATGCTTCTCATGTGGAAACTCATTATACTTTGCTCTTGCTTGGGCTACTCAAACTCACTCGCTACCTTCCTTGTGCTCCATGGCACCACATTTCTCAACACCCCCCCTTGGTGCTATATTTCTTAGGCTATTGCAAGGTGTGATGTTTACAAATACTTCACCCCCCCTTGATGTAGATGGTACGTGGATTGACATTTTGACTTGAACATGAGGCATCTTGCTCAGAGGCATGACAATAGCTTGGGCTCAGAGACGACAGAGGCTTGGCCATGGCTGTAGTGGCTTGGCTTAGAGGCCATGGCGAGCTTGGGTGCAGAGGCTTTACTATGAGCTTGTCTTGGTTCAACCTAGCAGCTTGTACACATTGGCACGAACAGAGAACGAGCAGAGCAAGGAGAGGCAGAGCACCCGCTCTGATACCATATTGAAAAATGAGATCTCACGCATAGATACACACACGGATGGCCACTGCTAGTCGGGGCCCCCTTCCTCCAATCCCATGCACACCACAAAAGTTTATGGAGGGATAGAGGGGGCCAAGGGCTAATTTCCCCTATTATTCTATGGTCAAGGACCATATTTCAATGCATATGGGATAACCCATTTACACATGGTAGTTAGAGAAGACGGCTCTCCCAACACTCAGGTGGTCAGGAATGTTTACATTTGCATCACTTCCCCTAGATGCTCCCTGGCTACTCTGAGGTAGTAAAGCATGCTTATAAACACATAGATTTGCTTACTCATTTGGTGGCTTACAACATATGAATTTATTAGGTTAGGGTAATGTTTGGTAGCTCCTTTATTGATTAGGTTAGGGTAGTTATTGGTAGCTCCTTTTTGCTCAGTGCTCCTGCTTTCTTGAGATCTCCTTGATTTTTCTTGATGAAGATCCCTTGTTACTTACCTTCTTCCTTCATGTCTATGACGTGTCCTTATTCGCACTATCGAATGGTTCTTTGCTCTTTAGCTTGACTTTTTGCTCTTTGACATCTTCTTTGGAGTGAACTTGATGCTCCTTGTTGTATAAGGCTTTGTACTTGATCTCCTTATTATCTACCTTTGATGCATTCTGTGTGGATTCTGTGTGGATGCCAAGATATGTGCTATGATCATCTCATGCACTTGTCCTTTGAGCATGCATATGATAATGTTTTGTGCAATTATGCTATGCTTTGTGAGGTGCTTTGCCCAAGTGTGTCCCTTCCATTATGAACCTCTTAATATGACTTGTTGTGTTTGTTGCCATTTGAGGTGGTCTTACTGGAGTACTACTCTCGGTAGTGTCTATGCCTCTTACATGATTTGGCGTGCAAAATAGGCTTTGATTTTCAATGATTTTATTCAATCTTGTTGCAAGGATAACAAAAAAGGTATTTTATTTTGTGGTGTTGAAAATGTTAATGCAAGATTAATTTTTGCTTGTAGATAGATCTAACTTCCTGGTGATATGAGATTTTTGCTTCTCGAACCTTTCTAACTTGCCCAAAGTGTAGTGTGATAACCAAACCCAAATATACCCTCTCTTTTATCAATTTTAGTCTATATTAAGCCTATTTTTTGCTAATTGCTTACTAATAATAGTGATTAGAAACTTAATTAGGTGCTTAATGAGCTACCAACTTGGAGGCTAAAATTGAGCTTATAGATGCAAGAGTTGAAGGGGCTTTTGTGATAATTTGTTCACCCTTGAAGAGGCACACTTCCCCAAGTGGTGGATCTATCCCATTCTCTTGTGAAATAGGCACATAGAGGTGAATTTCACTAACTAGTTTTTTTGCAGATTGCAGCCAATACATTTCAACAAATTGACACAATATTTGGGATGTGGATACCTTATCCCATGTAGAAGCCTCACTTAAAAGGACTTGGCCTAATTTTATGTAGGTGAGGAGAACAAGATTTTGGTATAGCTAGTGGTCTGTAGAGCAAAAACGGCACAAATTGAGTGAATTCGGCAAAATGCTTAGCTATAGGGTTGTACCTTGGTGAGATGCTCCTAGAAGATCTTGGGTAATGCTAAAAGGAGTGAGAATATTTCTCAGCTAAAAATTCATCCACTTCCTTAATCTTATGGATAAGATTGATGTTTAAGAGCTCTAATGATGTAATTAGAAGTGCTAATGAGCTAGTGAAAGCTAGAGAGGATTACCTAGTCTTGCAAATGATGAGAGGCAATGGTATAGAGATTTGGCAATGCCAAGCTTGGAAATCTTCCACCACTAATGAAGTGAGTGGATAAGCCTTACTAATGAGGTGGGATTGGTGCTAATACAAAATGATTAAACCAATGCAAGCTAATGATAATGTCAAGATTGGAGAAGCTCATGGGAAGAGGGGTGGCCTTGATACCATGTTAAGAATCATGGTGCCATAAGAAATGGCTATGGTGATTAGTACTAATCCTACATTGATCTAGTGATTAATCTAATCTAAGGTGGGTAATGGCTAAGCATAGACATGATGATTAAATGCTAAACTAATTAAGCTTAGCCTCAAGCACAATTAGGTTACAAGATTAGACTTGTACTCATAAAGAGGCTTGAGAACTTGCTTTCTATTTCATTGCTTGAAATGACTCCCTTTTATATGAGGAGGTACACCCTTGGGCTTGTACATCAATGTGGGATAATTCATGCTTTCTCATGTGGTAGTTCACTGTACTTTGCTCTTGCTTGGGCTACTCAAACTTCCTCCCTACCTTCCTTGTGCTCCATGGCACCACATTTCTCAACAAGATGGATGGCTAAATTTTCTAATATTCTCTTCTCTTCTGTACAACCAACATGAAGAGCTAAGAGTTCTTACTATAAGGGAAAGTACTCTCCTACTACTATAACATACAAAGTTTGATCCATAGTGTGAACTTGGTCGACTACATGAGCTGGTGCTATAACTATGCCATAAGTCTAGTACATCAAAGTGAATGTTACACAACCAGTAAACCACTGGTAGCATATCCCCCATAATCTCACCAACCTAGCTACTGGAATAAGTATGAAAATTATCGCCCATGTAAGTCATGAATGTTAGTAGCACTAGTTGGGCTCAATGTCTCAACACTTCAACTCGAGCTCAACTCCACACACACTACACTCCAAGTAAAATCCTAAACTTGCAGAGCTTCTCTGCACGCACTACCCAATGCCTTCATGAAGATGTCAGCCACTTGATCCTCTATGCTGACATATACCAAATCCAAATCAATGTTAAAGCACCTCAATGTACTTTGTCCGCAACATGATAGTCTAGGTCCCTTTTTTCTCTATAAGGGGGTAGTGTAGACCCATCCACCACTAATAAGCCTCCTCCGTTTAAAACCTTTCATGATGTTCGTTTCATTAATGATGGTAGGAATGGTTTCTTGGGCTATTACACAAGGCTCAACCACCACGTGCATATTTCTCATTAACATTGAGCCCATGTTGAAATGATGATGGGAATATATAACCAAGCCATTCAAGGGCTTGGTAAGACAATTGATTTTCTACAAGAAAAAACCCACCACAAGAAGATGGATGCTCTATGTTCACTCTTTCAATCATCTCAAGAAGAGGTGAATCACTTGAGAGAAAAAAACAAGAAGTGGGAGAAGGAATATTCTTAAGAAAATTTAGCCACCTCAAAAGCACTCCCCTTGGGCTAAGGATGTGGTGTAAAAAATGAAGAATGTTGGCAACTTGGTAGAGAGAGGGGGTGCTAGGAAGAAAAGGATGGAGCTAGCTCGAGGTTATCTTGAAAAATTTATAGGGTTTGACGTTCAAGAACGTAGTGATAGAATCATCATGGTCAAGTACTCAATCAATAAGCATGATGTGATTGAGATGCTTAAGCTTCTAGAGTGTTTTGACCTTTGTAGAATGGTTACTAAAGAAGTCTTGCATGATCTTTATGATTCGGTGAAGCTAATAGAGGAAGTGGTGGAGGCTTGTGATTAAGTTGGAATAAGTAGGAAGGGATATCATCATGCTATCTCAAAGCTATGGTTCAAAGGTCTTAAACTAGGCTATCGTGTACACTGAGAAATAGAACTTTGGTGAACTTTGTTAGATAAGTTCAGTTTAGGTCCTAAATGAGAGCTATGAGACTCTCAAATGGTTATTCTCGCACACTGAAATCCCCTCGATTGCTCAAAATAATGGGGACCTTCTTTGTATGGAGGATGTTGGGGGAGCTTCACAGTAGTGTGGCATATGAGTGCATATTTGAAGGTATTGAAACGCACGTAGTATGGAATAAGTGGATCTATAAACACCACAAATCCATTCTTGTATTGTATGGCAAGCATGAACACAACCAATTGGTGCCGCTATGCAATGACTCTAGGTAGATCTCCAACTGGAGATAGAATGAAGCAAATGGAGTCATAGGAAAAGAAGCCCATATGCAAAGAGAAGTTGAGAAAGATGGAGCAACTTCCTCAATCACAAGCATAACTTGTCCCCAAGGATCCTAATTTAGATCCAATATTACCTATATGCCTAGAGAGATGCATATTTGTGCACTGCATGCAGAGATAAGGATACTTGATAAGGTATTGTGGCTTCATATTGATTACCCTTAATCTACTAGGCCACTATAACTATGAGATGCATGCATTGAATAATGTGAAAGTTTATACTCTAGAATGGGGTTTCCATAAAGGACATGTACATCTTAACAAGAATGAGAAGAAATCATGAAGCACACAGGGCATGTCCTAGTAGCAGATGTATCAATGGGATGAGGGAAATCTAGAAGGTCAACCCATGATGATGATAAGAAAGTGACAACAATGGGGGCACACAACCAATTAAGCAACCTATCCAAAGATGGTTAATCTATGCTTATGATAAGCAAGTGACAACAATGTGGGAATGTTGGAAAGCTGTATGCAAGCACACAACCAATCAAGCAAGCCATCCAAAGATGGTTTATCTATGATTGAAACCTCGTCAAACTCTTGAGACAAACAAGAGCTCAACGAAACTACGGATGATTACACGATGGCCCCATCAAGAAGCTTATAAAGGCTATTGTGGATGCATGGGGAGAAAAAGACATAACATATTATTTGGTATGGGTAAGAATGCCTTACAATAATTTGATTAAAATGATAAAAGGTCACTAATTCACCTTTTTTTTTGCATATGAAGCACATTTTCTATGTACATGGACCATATTTTGTTAGAGAACATGGACCATATTTCATCAGAGAACATTGACCCTTGTTTGTATGGAACACCCAAGGCATGGAGAAATCACACTATTAAGCACGAACTAACTACTTCCGAACTACATGCCGTGGGTGTGGAAAAACAAGAAGCAACTCTATTCGTGAACTATTCAATTGGTTTTCTAGACATGCCAACTATAAAGGATCAAGAGACATGCCAAGAAATTAAAGCACAAAGGTTTGAATAAGTGTTTTTTAATTTTTTTATTTGAATATTCAAATTTGAATATTTAGAAATTATGATTATTTGCTAAAAATAGTAATTTCTATTATTATAAAAGGGTTATCCATCCTCATTTTTTAACTTGTTAAATATCTAAGATAAAAGATACAACAAGGAACACCGGCAGGCATGGAGGCCTTGTGCATCTACAAGCTTTGCAGAGGGATAAGGTAGTCGAGAATTCTAGGTTCAAGGAGGAGGGGGTGGTAGAATTATAAAGGCATCAATCATGGCTGAAGAGCACACGGTGAGTGGGATAGGCCCAAACCCCCCACCAGAAGGTGGCCACATGGATTCCTCAAAACGAACCCATATAATAGGAGATCAAAGCCCATATACACTACTTGTGTCACAAGGGTATACCTTTGATGTTGAGATATCAAGCTCAACTAGTGCTGCAGACGTAGTGACCCACCTGGGTGTGATAGCTTCCCCACTTAAACCACTGGCTGGGTTCATGAGATTATGGCGAGTGGTTAATAGGCTGTGTGACATCTAATTTGGTGTACTAGAGTTATGGCATAGTTATAGCACCAACTCATGTAGCTGGGTTCACACTATGGCCTGACCTTTATATATTATAGTAGGAGAGTACTTTCCCTTGTAGTAAGTACTCTTATCTCTTTATGTTATTGTTGTATAGAAGAGAAGAGAATATGAAAAAATCTAGCCATCCATCACCCTTTTGTGCTTGTCTAGCAGTGCTTTTTCATGAGAACTCCTCCATGTGTAGCATATTCCTTGTCTAACATCAAGTTGATATGATGCCTCTTCTTTTGAGAGAGAGAGAGAGAGAGAGAGAGAGAGAGAGAGAGAAGAAAGCTATAAATTTATCAGGAAAGAGGGGAGAGAAAGAAATTTATGATGGTCTGCAACATTGTTGAGTCCTACAGAGAGAAAGCTATGAAGAAAGGAGAGGGAATGGTGTCGATGGTGTCGGGAATAAAAGAGGAGAGAGAGAGAGAGAGATCCATGGTGGTATGTACCACGGTTGAGTTCTAGAGAGAGAAAGCTAAGAAGGAGAGAGAGAGAGAGAGAGAGAGAGAGAGAGAGAGAGAGAGAGAGAGAGAGAGAAACCTATGAAGAAAGGAGAGAGGGAGGGAAACCTATGAAGAAAGGAGAGAGGGAGGGAAAGAGAAGATGGTGGGAGAGAGAGAGAGAGAGAGAGAGAGAGGGGGGCGGGGGGCGGGGGGCATAATTTGAATTTTCCCCCAAAAAAGGTTGTTTTTTAAAATGGCCCAATTTTAAAAAAGCAAAAAAAAGTCAAAAATTAGGGGGACTACCCTCTAACTATAGTAGGGGGGACACTTTTTATACACTAGCCCCCAATATAGGGGAGAAAGTGGCTAGCTACCTCCCTTTTCACCCTTGATTAATTAACTGTCACTTCCTAATCCTTACCTTACATGGCCCATTTTTCCTCCTTTTGTACCTAATGGAATGATAAACATGTATTGTGCTCGAAGTCAACTATTTGTTGCTTTATCTCTTTTATTATAATTTACTTACCACGCTTTATTTTACAAATTTCAAAATGCTCAAGTGTTTATATGTGTATTTGAGCATGCTTATGTAATCCATATTTGAATTGCAACTTGTGCAATGTGGTCAAAATGATCCTTATCCATGTGATATTTCCTTTACATATTTGACGCTTTTTTTGTATAGCCTTTGCTTTATTTGACCACACTACATCCTTCAAAGTGCACTCTTCAATGTATCGCTTTATGCCTCAATGCTTTTTATTGTGTTTTCACTGTATTAAATTTGTGTCTCAATGTTATTTATGTGTTTCATTGATATAAGTTTGTGAATTCTCAATGTTTGTGTATGTTTCATTGTGCTAACGAAGTCCACATTTGAGATAATACTTGTGCAATAATGTGGTCATGGTGGTCCTTATTCTTACGGTATTTCCTTTGAGCATGCTTATGTGATCCATATTTGAATTGCAACTTGTGCAATGTGGTCAAAATGATCCTTATCCATGTGATATTTCCTTTACATATTTGACGCTTTTTTTGTATAGCCTTTGCTAATTATTTGACCACACTACACCCTTCAAAGTGCACTCTTCAATGTATCACTTTATGTCTCAATGCTTTGTATTGTGTTTTCACTGTAGTAAATTTGTGTCTCAATGTTATTTATGTGTTTCATTGATGTAAGTTTGGGAACTCTCAAGTGTTTGTGTATGTTTCATTGTGCTAACAAAGTCCACATTTGATATAATACTTGTGCAATAATGTGGTCATGGTGTGGTCCTTATTCTTACAGTATTTCATTTGAATAATTGTTTACCACCCATGTTGTATCAAAAATTTGATATCACTTTGCAAAGTTTTTCATAATTATTTGATCATTCTACATCCTTCTCAATGTGCACTCTAACGTATTTCTTTGTGTCTTTATGCTTTATATATTGCGTTTCACTTAAGCAAGTTTGTGAATGCTCAAGTGTTTCCAACCTGTTCTTGGATGACTGTCATCATCCCACTTCATTCCCGAAGCCCCTCTGTCATCCATCCAACTCTGGCAAACCCTTTTCTCTGAAAACCTGGCCCGGTCTCCAAAACCACTCTATCTCAGAATAAGATCTATGCATCTGTTCCATCTAGTCCCAAATCCATTCCTGCCCTGACTCTGAACATTGTCTTGGTCTTCATTCCTGAGAAATGAGTCTGGTACTCTCACGTCACCCCTTGGAGAATACACCTCCCTTGGGACCGTTGCCCGAGAGCCTATCTGGCTCACAAGACTGCCATCCCCTTTGGCTTTGTGGAACACCACCAACAAACCTCCCGAGAGCTCTTCCCGATTCTGCGTTCCTTGCCTTGGGCTTTGTACTCGTCGTGTATTTTCATGTACCTTGGACCTGTACACCATCATATGGGACTAAATCAGTGTATAGCTTTGCTGAGCCTGATGCTACACGCAAAACCTCTGGGGTCTTCTTTCAGCCCTAAAAAAATGCAAACAGAAGAGAGAGAGAGAGAGAGAGAGAGAGAGAGAGAGAGAGAGAGAGAGAGAGAGAGAGAGAGAGAAATGCTCAAAATTCAATATATTAATATGGTACAAAAAGGTACCCCTAATCTACAGCCATAGGCTGCCTTCTTGGAAAACATGAACATCACCAAAATCTAGTCCTAAAGCTGGACCCTAAGGACCCAACTCCTAGAGAGTTGAATGATCTAACACAATGAGCACCTTGGCCTTTTATAGTCTCTTGGACTTCTTGGAGTGCTGGCCGACCAGCAATCGGCCAGCCTACTAGACACAATAATTCATAAAATCCATAACTATAAATGCGCCTGCAGGCAGCCGCCTCAACCGACAACTCCTGGATTCTTATCTGGCTCAACCGACAGCTCCTCCTGGATCCTTATATGGCTCAGCCCGACAGCATCCCATGCCTTCCATGCCCTTGCTCCAAGTCCAAACTAGTCACTTCTATATCTTGTGCTCCAACTTTGGTTCTTATGCTCTTTTTCTGGTTGCCTCTTTTGGATGAGCTTCTGAGAATGTCCATGGCATTTTCATGCACATGACACCATCGGGACGGTAGTCTATCTCTGCTTATCCTCACCATCAACACTTATCAGGTACGCAGCACCCTTGTCACCAAAGCTTGCACCACTCGAAACGGTAGCCCTCTTTGCTCCTCAGCACCCTTCATGTATGCAGCACCCTTGTCACCAAAGCCTGCACCCTTCAAGTACGCAGCACCCTTGTCACCAGAGCTTGCACCACTCCAGACGGCAACCCTCTCTGCTCCTCACCACCCTTCAGGTACGTAGCACCCTTGTCACCATAGCCTGCACCCTTCAGGTACGCACCACCCTTGTCACCAGAGCCTATGCCCTTCAGCTCTTGCAGCACCCTTGTCATCACACCTTGCACCACTACACCACTCGGGACAGCAATCTTCTCTACTCTTCATCTACCACCTCAGGTACCCGAGCACCCTGCATCACCTCATCTTCTGCTGCCACTACCACCTCGGAGTGCCTCTACATCCACCGACATGAGCCTTCAACACCGACCACCTTTCAGAGTGCTTTGCCTCAAATGGACGCAAGCCTTCCTCACCGAACGTGCTGCAACTCCAACATCATCTTTGCTTCTGCAATGGTCTTTCTACTCACAGTCACGTCACATGAGAGGGCTCTTGTACATATGTTCACTCACCATTATATATAGACTCACTCACATATTTCATGCTATGTTGTTTTGCTCTGATCTCTCGTACATATGGTCCTTTCGTCCTTTTGCCCTCACATCAAAGGGCTTTTGTACATATGATCACTCACCATTATATATACACTCACTCACATATTTCATCCGATGTTGTTTTGCTCTGATCTCTCGTACATATCCCGTACCATTTGCTGTTGTTGCTACTTCTACACCACATTGCTTCATCATAATCACTTGACAGGACAGCACCTTAACGTTTTTCATCTGGCCACATCCCGCGACAACAGCCCTCTCTGCTACAAGCCACACTATGTGACAACAGCTCTCTCTGCTACATTCAACGCTTACATCAGTGTTTACATCAGTGTTTAAATCAGCATATCATCAGCGCTTACATCAGCATTTATATCGCCGTTTACATAGCATTCACATCAGCATATCATCAGTGCTTACGGCAGCACTTCATCAGCTTTTACATCGGCGTTTACATCAGCATATCATTAGCGTTTTACTACAGCTCATGGGACAGCAGCCCTCTCTGCTACATGCAGCACTTCAGTATTTTTACTCAGCTCTCACCATCAGGACAGCAGCCCACTCTCTGCTACATCACACCATCGGGACGGCAGCCCACTCTTTGCTTATCTTCACCATCGACACCCCCATCACCAGAGCTTGCATCACTCAGGTGCTATACGTACGCAACACCCTTGTCACTAGAGCCTGCACCCTTGTCACCAGAGCCTGCACCCTTCAGGTTTTGCAGCACCCTTGTCATCAGAGCTTGCACCACTACACCACTCGGGACGGCAGCCCTCTCTGCTCTTCACCTACCACCTTAGGTACCGCAGCACCCTTGTCACCAGAGCCTGCATCCACCGACGCAAGCCTTGCACCTCAGCGTTTTACTATCTGGCCACATCTCAGGACAGCAGCCTACTCTCTGCTACAGGCCACACCGTGGGACAGCAGCCCTCTCTGCTACGTTGATTACATAAGCATACCATCAGCACTTACATCAGCGTTTACATCAGCATATCATCAGTGTTTACATCAGTGTTTACATCAGCATTTACATCAGCATATCATCAGCGCATCATATACCTCTTCACTGTAAAGTGCGTACAGCTCATTCAAAACCGTAATTACTCAAGTTGATCCAATAGGAAGTCCAGGACATGACAAGTAGTCAAATTTCAAGCGAACATTCTCAAGGAAAGCAGAATAATAAGCAAAGCGGCCGCAGTTAGATTTTAAATAACATTTGAGACTGCTGACCAACTTCATGAATCATTCACTGCCTTCCTGGTAAGAGTGTTTTGCTGCAAGGTAATGAAGAGCAGAACCTCATATACATGACCAGTGAAGGCAGAGAAGAACGCTTACCTTATGTAATTGAGAGTTGAGAAGTATTCCTCAAAAGCTGGAACTCTCAATAAAAGAAAAGCACAGGATGTGACATCATTATTATGACACATATTGAGGCCAGGCCAGTATACATCAACTTTTTTTATCCCAAATTGAAAGTCTTTACAGCTTTGGTTCTTGCCTTTGAAAGCTCGAGGGCGATTCAAGGCCCCACTAATCCTACAAAAATCCCCTTGATATGCCCTGAGAAGTTTCAAGCCAGTATCAGAAGAAGAAAACTCCGTCATGCATCAATATAGCTACTGCGAGAAGTCTCATACTTATTTCAAGATTTCCTGTTGTAAATGTCCAGCAATGTGTATGACCTGTTTCTCATGCAGCAGCCACACTTCTGCAGTTTCAAGTATGCTGATGCTGCTCTCTTCTCCACTATGCCTTTCAGAAAGCTCTTACAATATGGCAGCCTGCCACTTTTCACAACTCTTAAATAGCAGTTCTGACTTTAAGGCCATAAAACTCAGTTTCCCTGCTCCAAGGACAGATCTTGGGGATAAATCTGCGTATTACTGGTAAACTTTAAAAACAACACAAAAAAATTTTTAATATCCATCAAATTGTACAAGCTCTTTTAGACTTGAGAGCCCCAAAAACACTTCCACAAGTTGTAGCTTCCAGATCAAGTTTTCCAAAGAGCCTGTGTCAACATACATATTTTGAACATGTCTGCAAAGTAATCAAGTCTGTGCACTAAAGCCTGTGATCGAATCAAGTCCTTCAACAGCCTTCTTGCTGGCTTCACTGAGATGAACTACAACTTCACACGCATTCCTTTGTGTATGAATTCTCCTCTGAGAACTTAAGGAGCCTCATTTTGAACTGAATCGATGGACATGTTCATCCTAGTCCACAAATGAGCCCACACAAGAACACTTTTCATGGATACAAATCTGCACAGCAAGTAACAGGTAAGGGCTGTGCTTGCATAGCCTGCAATAGCCCAATCTATGCTCATTGCAGTCTATTTTTCAAGGAGCATGGTGCCCTGTAAAACAGTCTCTTGGAATCTCTTGAAATCTCATCTCGATACTTGCAGTTTTCAGTTGTCCTCAGCTTCTGAAATTCTTGAACTAGTTTGCTACGCTCATTCAGTTTCCTCTGCTTTGAAACATTGCACTAGTAATATCCAAAAAACAAAGCAAAACAAATATCTTCCAGAGTAGCTGTAGATAAAAATAGATCCATGGCTTGGCCTCCTGCACCATACTTGAATATAAATTTCCTCTTCATCAGGACTAGAATGAGTGATTCACCTAGATAAGGTTCACAAGTAATTACTTCAAAACACCCCACCATCACAGTAAGACCCATGAAGGCACAATACGTTTCCTCCCTTGCATTCTCCAAAAGCAGTTCAACAAGCAAATCCTTAGATTGCCTCCTAAACTACATCATCTGGGTATTACTGTATGTACAATCCACAAACCCCTCCACAACAACCTATATTTCAACAGGCATGTTCTTTGACTGCACGGTGCACCCAACAAACGCACACCATTAGGGTGATATTTTAGTATCAGAAAAAAAAAACATTCTAATGAAATCTTTGTACCCATCATGTTGACATGGTTCTTAACACTGAATTTTCATGGAAAACCTTTGAGCACTAAAACCCATTAAAAGGCATACTTCATCTGGGTATTACTGTATGTACAATCCACAAACCCCTCCACAACAACCTATATTTCAACAGGCATGTTCTTTGACTGCACGGTGCACCCAACAAACGCACACCATTAGGGTGATAAAAAAAACATTCTAATGAAATCTTTGTACCCATCATGTTAACATGGTTCTTAACACTGAATTTTCATGGAAAACCTTTGAGCACTAAAACCCATTAAAAGGCATACTTCAACCAAGCACCAAAAATGCATTACAGTCAGCTGGTTGCCCAAAAAGAACAAGATCCAAAATCTGGAACAAAATAACAATTATGAAACATCCTTTCAGACTTGATTACAACCTGTGATGTGCCAATGGAGATTGTAGGTAGAAATTTGAGGGGATTACTTTGAATCTAGATTTAACTTCTCCAAAACACCCGATGGGTCTATGAAACATGTGTTACAAAAGTTCCATGTGTAGACTGTGAACATGGAAACATAAAAGTATTGAAAATGAGATGTATAGAAAACTTGTGTACAACACGGGCCTCCCATATACATGTAGTACTGAAAATCTTGAATCAAGATGGCCAGAAATACTCCAGGAATGTGTCCCAGATCTCCTCATCCAAAGATAATTCCATCCTCCTCAATAATCAAGCGTAGAGCTGTGAAGGCATCCCCTGCCCATGGAGTGGCATCTCCATGGTGGCGAAGAATGTCCTGGTTCTACAACTGACAGGTGAAAGGCCTGTATCTTGGGATGCGAGGGCATCTGGCTCTCGGGAGGTATCGACTCTACTAGTGATGCCACAGATGCATGGACCAAAAGATCCTGTCAGTAGGTTGGGTATATTCTATGACCTGTACGATCCCTCGTACCCTGTAAAGCCTGGTACTGTCTGGCATAGGCAGAAAGAAGAGAGAGAGAGAGATGCTGAGGCAATGTCTACATAGATCACAATTTTAGGAGGAAGGGGAGGTTTTGATTGAAAAAAGAAGCTACCAAGACTACATGGGATAAAACTACAGAAGTGGCTAACTTACCATTGTTTAGGCACCTTAATGCCAAATAGTGAAGTCGGTCCTAAAACTATTATGAAGTTCCACTCTCGCATTGAAACCCAGATCAAGAGACATGTTCTGTTTATTCAAAAAAGCAAACATGACACTCGCCAAAATGTTGACACTTAAGGCATGCCATTAGCAAGGCATATCAAATAGACCAAAGAGAAGCACCAAAGCATACAAAAAGCAAAGCTGGCCAATGATCCAAAAAGTCCAGCCGCGATGAACTCCTCAGTAAGTGCCCAAAATAATGTTCGTATGTGCTTGTATATCACAAAAAGACACTTTTACTGTTGATTGTGGTCAAAAGCAACTGCTTTAACAACAGAGAAGATGACTGCACAGCGCATTGATATAGCCTTTTACATTATTAAAGGCACCATCCATGAATCAAAAAGGGGAGCCCGAATTGATGACTCAAAGCCTCTACTCTATGCTTAAAAGGCCAGTGCAGCATCATGACAAAATTGCTGCTCAGATCTGCCAAACAGAAGTGCCTACTTGCAAAAGTAAACAGTAGAAGAGGGGCACCTGTCTACCAAAAACCCCTGCGTTGAAGAAGGATCAAGCTACTATTTTGTCAAATCCTGACCCAAATACATGATTGCCTTTAACTTTTAGGATGGGTTACCTGCACATCACGTTATCAACTTGTTAAAAAAACATCACCTAAGAAAAACCTTTCATCCCTGGTAAAAATGCACCAACCATGCATGTATTTTGACATACTCCGTGTTCATTTCAGCCAAGAGAACTCATATGCATGTATATGACAAGATCCATATACATGCAACAGCCATTCGTTATGCATGGTTGCTGATGAAAGCAAAGGAAAACAAAGTAACACACCTCAGTTTCAGTTGACTCCGAAGGAGTATCATCATTCGTAGAAGTCTCACCAAACTGAAGCTCTCTATCACCTGAACTTGCATTCTGCTGATCTGCAGTTGAGTTACCAGAGCCACAGCCATCCATTTTTGTTTCATGTAGGGACTCCACCTCCTCGTCCTCCATGGGTGCCCCATATTGTTCTCCTCGCTTTGAGCCACGGCCACTTTTCTTAAAAACCCGACACAGCACGAAATTATTCTGCAGCCAAGAGCTCTTGTGAGTATGAATATTTACACTCCAGGAAAGCTCAGCTAACTTCCTGAACAGAAAGTATGATACTGAATTCATTAGTTCAATAACAAAGCCTCCACCAACCAACTCTGTAACTAATAGGGGTGCTTTTATTGGGGGCTTAAGAGCATAATCATGACCTAGTCGAGAACTAGATATAGGGCTTTAATGGTATAGTACTCTAGGGTCTGGCATAGTAACATCACTTGTTTATTAACGAGTTGAGTCTAGCCTCACGCTTGGAGCTTGGGGGTTGCTTTAGATGAGGCTATGGTTGGGTGGTGAGCTAGTTGGTTACTTGAATTTGTGGATAACATGTAGTACATTGCAATGGCTGATGTAAGAAAGTGGGACATGTGGAGGCATGAACCTATTTAAATCATCAATAATGACACAATAATCTCACTGCGTTCAAGCATTCCAAAGAGATAATGCTAAATTGTGCTAGACTAAGAATTTCTAGTTAATTACAATTATGCCACCACACAATTTATTCCTTCGTAAGAAAGTCATCACCCTCATAATATTGATATAATCAGCCAAATTTCATATGCCTAGGTTGCGATCAGTTCTTGCAAAAAGCAAAGATCCCTAGATTATGCACTGTAGCGGGAGCTGGAGTAAACTTAGTGACAGCTATGTCAGCAAGTCTCGACACAATTGAGTCTTGTCTAATTTTTCTGTGTACCTTTTGCAAAAAATATGACAAATCACTTATGATGGTCAACATGGCATGTGTGTTCAATGAGCACAAAGAGCACTAGCTTGTTTCATTCTACACAAATGGCATCCATATTAATTAGAATTAAATGTAAAATTTAATAGAAATATAATTGCAAGAGTTTGACCAAGACTAACAATGTGGGAACTACATGAGCTTGTGGAGATGTCATTCTATGAAAAGATTGAGCTTGTCATTAACAAAGACTCACAATATTTGCAAGCTCTCACAAGTTATACAGTAGGTCATGTACACAAGAGCAATATAATGAGGTTGCTATCAATTTAGTGTATTACATATCATCTGAAAGCAAGCACTAAAGAGCAAAGCCGACCAATTATTATGGAATTTTCACTCCGCTTAAGCAGCAGTAAGAATAAAAAAAGGCATCTTTGAAGGGAAGCTGCCCTTGTGTGGCTGGAATGGGGGTGGGCATTCAAGCTGTTGGAGGGTGGACAGTTGTGCTTGTCTAGGCCTCTCTAGAGAGAGAGAGAGAGAGAGAGAGAGATTAATGCCTACACAAACGCAAAGGGTCTATGAGTACAAAAGTAGTACATGAAACTCATGAGAGAGAGAGAGAGAGAGAGATGTACAAAAAGTTGTGACACCACATAGTCGAGGGGCTAACTAAGTACGGAGATCATCATCACCTGAACTTCCAAGTAAGAAAAGTAACCACCTGCTTTGCTTTTAATCTCTGACTTTCTTCATCGTTGAGCCGGAACTCATGCATAACCCAATCAGTCCTCTCTTCTTTCTTGGCCTGCCTATCGTAGTATATCAAGCATTTCCTTGTTCCCACAAAACGAGAGCCAGATGATACTGCCCTGTCTTTTCCGGAAGGTTTCCACCGTCCAATTGGGGTGGCCCTATTTTCACGATTGCCCTTCGGATACTTTCTCACTTTGGGGCAAAAGAAGTACCATTCCAAATCTTTTGTCTGGAGACAGGAGACCTCTGCAAGCCCAGAAAAATGAAGTGAATCATAGTACAAAAAGCTAAACCTCACAGAGATAAGCAAAGAACCCCCCCCCCCGCGGCCCAAAAAAAAAACAAAAACAAAAAAAAACCTTGGGTCCATGTATTAATTATCCTGACATTTCTGGCAGCACTCATGTCTTCATCTTATGTCAATTATATTCACACATGATGTCACGTATCTGTTTTGGACAAACTTTTCTTAGTATGTCAATCAATTTTGAAAATCAGGTTGAATAGTTTCTTTTTTGCCAAAAGACTGGCAGGTAATATACAGCTAGGATAATATTTAAATATTTTCTTGATTACTTAAAAAATTTCTTGATTTAAACATTTTATTGCTTACTTGAATATTTTATTAACTACTTACAAACGCATATGCAAATTGTAAACATATGTATACATGCATAGATACAATTAGACTTCTAATATATAATTTTTTTTAAGTGGAAAACCCATGTTGATGACCCACAGCCACACAAAGCATTACAGGTATGTAAATGTTTACATATACCTTTGACAAATGAGAATCCTATACCATAAATTACGAACTAATGTAATACAAGAACATAATAAAAAATTTGAGAGGAAAAAACAATATTATCTTATCTTCTACATTAAAGGAGATGACTGTTAGCTCCCTATGGGTGTGGCAGACATGACATGGCCTCTGT
The DNA here is from genome assembly GCF_041138505.1 of Cibotium barometz. Lineage (NCBI taxonomy): Eukaryota > Viridiplantae > Streptophyta > Polypodiopsida > Cyatheales > Cibotiaceae > Cibotium > Cibotium barometz. The sequence continues at coordinate 16,861,922 of NC_141070.1, forward strand.
CTTTTCATGTTACCCCTAGGTACTACTCTCCCCTTTTATCCCCCTCCCTTTCCAGGTTCTCTTCCCTTCTTTGCTTTGTTTCATCTTGCAACTGAATTGCAAGTGACTGCTTTCCTCAGCCATGAGCACTTCAGTGCTGCTAATCTAGGTAATGACCCCCTGTTATGGAGGATCTTAGGTTGCAACCTGGGGAGGAAAATCCCTCTTCACCAAGGACTTGCTAACCTTGCCCTTATATTGAAGGTTGATGGCAGAAAGCCATACCAAAAAGATTGGACATGAGGTGGAAAGACAGAAGCAAAGCAAACCTTCACCAAGGACTTGCTAACTTTGCCCTCATATTGAAGGTTCGTGGCAGAAAGCCATCTCCAAAAGATTGGGCAACCTGAGGAGGCAAATCCCTCTTCACCAAGGACTTGCTAACCTTGCCCTCATATTAAAGGTTGATAAAGATTGGGCATGGGGTGCAAAGACAGATGCAAGCACACCCCCCCTGGAGAACGCTGAATGAGTGCTCTTCTTGCAGGGCTGTATTTTTATAACGATGCAAGTTAGGGTGATCCCTTGAATTCCCCACTTCAATCCTGTCCAGCCGCCTGCCTTTAGGCACTCTGTTATTGCTCAAAATGCTCATCTTTCCAAAAAATGTAGGACTCAGCAGACCTCGAGAAAACTGGGAAGAGTTTGGGCAATGTCCCTAAGGCCAGCTTGTTCTCATAGACAACCCAAAACTGTTAGAAATTGTGAATCTCAGTGTTATGGGGCTTTCTCTATTTTATGGGTTTTATCCTAGGTCATGAGGCTGTCCGCCTGTTCCTACGGGCAGTCGGACGGTTCCCTTCCTCACTATATAAGGCAGCTCCTCATAATCACTTTCTTCAATCCAATCCAAGCGCTTTGTACAGCTACCCTTACTGGCTATTGCCATATTATAAAGCTTCATGCTATTATAAAAGGTTATCTTGTCCACAAGCTCTCTATCTCCTTTGCTCTGTCAAATCCCCACGGATCCCCTCGTGATCGATCTTGGTTCGAAACTCGAATCCTGCAAACAAACGAACAACAAACAACAAAGGGGGTGCAGGCCTGACTCACCTCCCAACCATGACAGCCGTGGGCAAGCCCACAGTCTTGGCTGTCCCCACCGAGCCACGAGCTCAGCTAACTAGGTTGACGTACCGACCAATCTCCTCCTCGCGACGTCCCATACCGCCACGAAGCTGCCCTCGCGGGCCTCGAGATTGCTGTCGACCTCGGTTGCATAAAGCAGGTGCACGTCTACACTAGATCCAGGCTCTAAGACCATAGAGCTCTCACAAACTCGCGAGACTCTCTATGATCAATAACTAACCTTGGCCACCCTTTTATAGGCTCTTGGCCGGTCATCGGGCGTCCACACTTGGCCGCCCGCCCGTCCATACTTGGGTGCCCGCCCGTTAGTATTTCCCTAACTCAACTCGTCAATCAGCCTGCCTAGTTCCAAGCTTCCCCAAGCCTCGAAACTAGTCTTGCATGCGTATAGCACACGGTAGATACACACTCTGCACATGACATACTCTCCTTCCTCTAAGAGCTCACTCCTGAGCTCACTAAAAAGCCAGGGTAATCTATCTGAAGACAAGTCAATGTCTCCCATGTAGCGTCCTCCTCAACACGATCCTTCCACTTGATCTTGTATTCCGTGATAAGCGTATGACGCAATCTTCGTTCACGAAAGCCAAGAATCTTTTCAGGTTCGTGCGGAACAAATGTCATGTCCTGGACATCTATAATTTCTTGAGGAGTAACTAACTGATCTGCTCCACCCAGTACTTCCTTAAGTCTACTGACATGAAATACAGGATGAACTTTCACATTAGAAGGCAAATCCAATTCATATGCAACTGAACCAATCCGTCCTCGTGAAACACGAAATGGTCCACAGTATCTAGGGGATAATTTCGGAGATCTACCTGTCCGTAAAGTCTCGGAATCTTTCGGAACTCGCAAATACACCATCGTTCCTTCAGAGAACTCTCTAGGTGAACGATGTCTATTAGAATAAAACCTGTCTCGGTCTTGAGCACTTCTAATAGATTCCTTGGCAACTTGTAACATTTCCTGCATATCTTGCAAAAAATTACGTGCTGCATCATGCTGAAGTCCTGAGAATCCTACTGTAACAGGTGATCTTGGTTGAAAACCATACATAAGCATGAAAGGACTAAACCCTGTACTCGTATGCTTAGTACTGTTATATGCATATTCTAACATAGGAAGATAATCCTCCCATGAACTCTGTCTTTTGGATACATATGCTCGAAGCATATCTTCCAAAATCTGATTCACTCTTTCAGTCTGGCCATCAGATTGAGGATGATCAAAGGAACTCAAATTCAAAGTTATTTCCAACTTCTCAAAAACAAGTTTCCAAAAGTCACTCGTAAACTTAGAGTCCCTATCACTGACTATGTCCTGCGGTAACCCGTACAGTCTAAACAATTGCTCGATAAACTGCCGAGCTAATTGCGTAGCTGTAATAGTCTTCCGGGTTGGTAAAAATCTAGCCATTTTTGTCAAGCAATCTACCACAACCCAAATAGAATCGTGGCCTTGATGTGTTCTTGGCAATCCGGTAATAAAATCCATGGAGATACTTTCCCATTTATTACCTAGGATTTGCAAAGGATGCAACAACCCAGCCTGTCTAAAGCGTTCAGCTTTATTTGCCTGACAAATCTGACACTTGAGAACATAATCTTCTACATACCCTTTCATCTTCGGCCAATAAAAAGTGTGTTTCACTAATGATAGTGTCCTGTGTACCCCAGGGTGTCCAGCAAAAGGGGCGTTGTGACACTCCTAATGTCCGAGATCTGTGGTACACAAATTTTGTCATTACGGAATAGTAAACCATTCCGAATCATCCACTGACCTCCTGCAGCCTGAATAGTAGACTGCTCAGTCACCGAGTCTTGGTCAAGAGCTCCCGTCCTGGATCTTCTGCCAAAATGGACCAAAATAACTATCAGTCCTGCAAAGCCCTCTCAATGACTGAAATAAGTCAGTAGAAATCTCGGTGAACGACAAAGAATTCACCTCTCTAATCCGACTAAGCGCATCTGCAATACTATTCATGGACCCTTCCCGATAACGGATCTCAAAATCAAAATCTTGCATTAACTCTGCCCAACGAGCTTTCCTGCCTCTCAAATCATCCGCATCACACACATACTTGATTGACTGATGATCAGTCAATATCACAAACTTGGAGCCATATAAAAAATGTCTCCAAACCTTGAGAGCATGAATCATAGCATAAAGCTCCTTCTCAAGGGTTGGCCAACGAGATTGAGTGTCGTCTAGCTTTTTACTTTCAAAAGCAACCGGTCTACCATCTTGAAATAAAGCAGCCCCGATAGCATAGTCACTGGCATCAGTTTCAAGAACATAAGGCCGACTAGGATCAGGCAATGCTAAGATAGGTGCTTCCTTGACTTTATCTTTCAAAAGTCTGAAGGCCATATCCAAATCGTTATTCCAAGTGATAGGCTGATTGGACTTACGTCCGCGACCTTTCAATAAGTCGGTCATCGGTAGTGTGAGCTGAGAGTACTCCCGTACAGATTTCCGAAGAAATACAACAAAACCGAGAAAAGAACGAACTTGTTTCACTGTTCGTGGTATAGGCCAGTCTAAAACCTTCTGAACTCGGTCATAGTCAATGCTCAATCCATCTCTAGTGATCTTGTGTCCCAAGTAAATAATGTCGGTCATAAAGAACTCACATTTACTTAACTTAGCATATAGTCGATTCTGTCTTAAAATAGATAAGACAATCGTGAGATGTCTGACATGATCCTCGATAGTACGACTATAAATCAAAATATCATCCAGGAACACCACCACAAATTTTCCCAAATGTTCACGAAAAAGATCGTTCATCATTTGTTAAAAAGTGGCTGGAGCATTGGTTAACCCAAAAGGTAATACAAGAAACTCGTAATGGCCATACCTAGTCCGAAAGGCGGTTCTTTCGACATGCCTTTCATGAATACGTATCTGGTGATAGCCAATACGTAAATCTATCTTCGTGAAATATTTCGCTCCTGCTAACCGGTCAATCAGGTCATCGGATCTAGGGAGAGGATAACGGTTCTTAATTGTCAGCTTATTCAATCTCTTGTAATCTATACACATTCTCCAAGTATTGTCCTTCTTTCTCCTAAGCAACACAGGTGCACCCCAAGGTGATTTACTTGGACGGATCTGACCCATCCTCAAATAATCTGCGAGTTGTTTAGCCAACTCATCTTCCTCAGCTTGGCTCATTCTATAAGGTGGAATACTCACAGGATGAGCACCAGGGATCAAGTCAATACGATGATCTACTGCCCGTTCAGGAGGTAAACCCGATGGCAATTCCTTAGGAAATACGTCTTGAAACGAATCAAGTATCTTCTGTAATTCTTTGCTCTCAAACACACTTAATTCATTCACATCCAACGAAGGGATGAGAAAAGAAGAAAGTGGAATCAAGACACAATGGAAAGCGGTATACAAAGAAGAATCCATTATATTTCCAAAATCAATTGTATTTACAAGAGGTCCCTGGGAGGGATGAATATAATCACCTAAAATACTATACTTGGTGTCCCTATGCTGAAAAGAAAAAATATGACTAGACCAATCTATCTGGACTTCAAGAGTCTTAAACCACACAATCCTTAATAACAAGTCTACATTTTCCAGATGCATAACATAGCATTCCAGAGTATCTTTGTAGTCCTGAATCTGGATTGGAAGCATCTCCACCTTGTGATCCCAAACTTGTCTGCCCGCAGGTAGACGTACCTCATAGGTATGGTCACTGAGTGTCGTATCAAGACTCAATTTCAGCACAAGTTTGTAGTTAACAAAGTTATGCAAACTAACAGAATGTGAATTTTATGGCTATTCACTTCTCCATAAACTCAGGGAAGATCATGCATGCCAAATACTTTAGAATTGAACAGACAATCAGAACAAGTACTAGGGCGAGAAAGTACAGTAATTGACGTACCTAACAAAGACAACTGGTTAGCTGCCTTTGGCTTGGGTCCTGCGTTTGACTTGGTACCCTTTTGCTTCGGGCACTCATTACGCATGTGTCCTTTTTCTTCGCAGATAAAACAACGTCCTTCCTTCTTGAGCTTCAAAGCCCTAAGGAGTCGTTTCTTCTTCGCTGGTGTCGAACTTGAATTCTTCGAAGGTTGGTCCGAAGACTTGCCTTCAGTCGTGTTAGCCATAAGTGCGGAGAACTTTCTTATATGCTTGTTCCCCTGCTCGGTAACGGGTTTCGACTTGGAAGAGACCATCGTATCATCATAGATACGAGCTGAATGAATGGCCTCGTCCAATGTTTTACATTTGTTATTTTTAACCTGTAATCGGTACGAGTCTGGTAAACCAGCTACGAAAAACCCCAAAAGAGTAGTGGGATCCATCTTTGTAGCCTTTATCTGCAAGTCACGAAACTTCTGGAGGTAGACCTCATAAGTGAGGTGCTGCGAGGTCATGGTCAAAGCTGAGAACCGGGCAACAACATCATAATCATCCTCTTTCTTGAGGAATTCTTTCTTGAAGACTTCTTCAAATTGTGCCCAAGTCGTTGGCTTTGGGTTCAGTTCCTTCCACCAAAGCAAAGCTTTGCCGGACAGGAAACCTGCTGCTAACTGTATCTTCTTTCCATCATCATATGGATGAAACTGAAAGTGAACTTGCCACTTGTGTAGCCACGTGTCCACGATCTTCTTGGTTCGCTGCTTTTGCTCACTCCCGAACGGTTCCGGAGTAATGTTGGGACCTAAAGCTGAAGCCAAGGTATCCATACCCGAGAAAGTAGAGAGGGTAGTGGTCAAGAGAGCGATGGAGTTCTGCAAAGCTTGCATCTGGGCTGCGATTTGTGCCTGACGTTCCGTCGAAGAAGCTTCGAGAGCTACTTTGAACTCTTGGAAATCTGATTTTGACACAAAATCGTCAAAAAGATCGGCATCGGTACCTTCCGTAGCCGGCAAGCCTTCGCGTTCCACGAGGGGCTCCAACTCCGATTCTTGGGTCGACATCGTGAAGACGATACGTGGAGAGAAAATTCGATCTTTGCACAATGAAAGTGCGAGCGAACTTGAGAGCTTGAGAGCTTGAAAACTTGAGAACTTGAGAGATGTGTGGCAAGAAGCCCACTTCAGGGGATTTATAAAGGTTTCCCAAAAGCCAAAAATCTTCAAAAGCTAAGCTTAGCTTTTGCTTTAGCTTTTGTGTTTTTTTTTCTTGAATATATATATATATATATATATATATATATATATATATATATATATATATATATATATATATATATATATATGGATATATATATTCTTTTTCTTTAAAAAATAAAAATAAACACCTTTAAACTTTGGAGGAGGATCTTTTAAAACTTAGAAAATTTTAAACTCTTAAAAAAAACGAAAGCTAAAAAAGAACGTAAGCTTTTCTTGGTTTGTTTTTTTTTTTTCTCCTCCTGGATTAACCCGACGCTGTCTGCTGACGTGGAGGCTGCCGGCTGCTTTCTTGTCGTCGCCTGCACCTTCGCTCGAGTGCCTGCGCCAACTTGTCCGCCAGCGTTCTCACCAACCATCGCCTGCGCGACAGCCCCATGTAGGCATGGCCATATAGCCACGTGGGCCTGGGTGCTGCCTGCGTTGGCTGCGTAAGCCTGGCCTAGGCGCTGCCTGGCTGGCTGCGCTGCCTGGCTGCCTATACGGCCTAGGCCGCCTGGCTACACACCTGCTCGCCTGCAACACGTCAACAAGATTCCCGCCTACCAACCCACTCGTCAGCGATTAAGTGATCCAGCACTTCTCTTGCTCTCTCTCTCTCGTTCAATCAACGAAAAGCAAACTTGCTTTTTCGTTTTTCTGTTTCTCTCCCTGCAGTTTATGTGACTGCACACACAAACATGCTTCTTCTTTGCAAAAGCAATCAACCCTATTACACTACCATCTCCCATCAACATGGGGTTCTTTGATGAAGAAAAACCAAATCTGAAAACTGCAGTATGTACAGAAAAAAACAGCAAGTTTTTTAACACATACCGTACTTCGACCTCTTCTTCTCTACCTACCGACTTGCTCGTTCACGAGGTATGCTCTGATACCACTGTCAAATCCCCACGGATCCCCTCGTGATCGATCTTGGTTCGAAACTCGAATCCTACAAACAAACGAACAACAAACAACAAAGGGGGTGCAGGCCTGACTCACCTCCCAACCATGACAGCCGTGGGCAAGCCCACAGTCTTGGTTGTCCCCACCGAGCCACGAGCTGAGCTAACTAGGTTGACGTACCGACCAATCTTCTCCTCGCGACGTCCCATACCGCCACGAAGCTGCCCTCGCGGGCCTCGAGATTGCTGTCGGCCTCGGCTGCATAAAGCAGGTGCACGTCTGCACTAGATCCAGGCTCCAAGACCATAGAGCTCTCACAAACTCGCGAGACTCTCTATGATCAATAACTAACCTTGGCCACCCTTTTATAGGCTCTTGGCCGGTCATCGGGCGTCCACACTTGGCCGCCCGCCCGTCCATACTTGGGTGCCCGCCCGTTAGTATTTCCCTAACTCAGCTCGTCAATCAGCCTGCCTAGTTCCAAGCTTCCCCAAGCCTCGAAACTAGTCTTGCATGCGTATAGCACACGGTAGATACACAATGTGCACATGACATGCTCTCTCTCCCTTTTCTTGTCTATGCTTCCGCCTGTGCATACTCCAACATGGTATCAGTCACTTAAGTACGCCGCTGCCTTCTACATTGCGATTTTGATCCTTCCCTCTGCTGCGTTTTCTGGCAATCAGAACAGTGGCTGTGTTTTCTCATCATAGCTGCATTTTCTTTCTCCCGGAGGCTTCTCACATCTGCGTTTTCCTCTTCAGACTGCCCTGCTCCTGTGCTTGGTTACCAAGCATCAAGTTGCAAGCTTCTGTTGGCTGCGTTTTTGCTTCTAAATGCATTTACAGCAGTAGTGTGAGGTGTGGAGGCTGTTTCTTACAGTGTTGACTGCAGTGGAAGGTCTTTCTTCGCGTGTGGTGCATCCCGACAAGCGGCCCCGACATCTCTGCTTCTTCTCGGGCTTCCCCTCCCTCCGGTTGGGTGTTTCTAGTGTGTTTTGGTGGACTGTTTTGCTGTTGTCCACCTATTTCTCTCTCAGATTTGAGAGGGGGCTGATTGGTCTTGGTGCCTCGCTTCCTTGGAAAGTGCTCGAGAGGAGTCTTGAAGTGCTGAGATTCGTGTACTGTTGCTCTGGATATGGCTCCCCCCTGGACGAACAAGGATGACAAATTGGACGGAACCAACTATGCCCATTCGGAGCGTGAATATGCGGATCTGGTTCATCCATGAGGGTTTACGGGAGATGTTCAGGTCAATGAGAAGAAGCCTGAGCGTTCTCAAAACTCCACGAGGTGGAGTCTGGACCCAAGTTCAAGAGGATGAATTCCTTGCGGAATTACAAGACTGGGAGAATCGTGATTCGAAGGCGCATTCAGTGCTTGTGTGGACCATTATAAAGGAGGTCTCACCAACCGTTTAAACTCTTACTAGTGCACATCAAGTATGGTCCAAGTTGGAGGATCTCTTTGCTCTAGATTCTTCGAATGCGGGCAGTCACTTTGTAAGGGCAACTCTACGGTCTATTATTTCCTGCTGGCAGTTCTATGCAGTCGTTTCTCATGAAGGCCAAAGTTATCCATGACCAGTTAACTGGCTGTCACCATTTGGTCCATCTCCATGTCTAAAGCCACTCTTCTGGGATTGTTACTCCATAGGGCGGCCAGATTTGTGCCGTGTTCACATGGGGCTAGGCTAGTGTCCCATGTGAATGTCACATGCACTCTGCACTCAGTGCAAGGTGACAAACTGGCTCATCATCAGCAGTGCAACATTTGTATATTATTAGAACCTAGTAGGATGATATTTGTCATACGCCGTGACCCCATTGTATATCCTCAGTCCAAGATAAGTCAGGCACGAGCTACGTAGGTCATTCCTCAGCCTTAGCGGGTCAGTCAGTCAATCAAGTCCCTTAACCTACTTGGAGAGAATCATGCATGAGTGTCAGTAGAAGCCTTAGGGTTTGCATCAGAAAGCACTCTACATCCTATATAATATGCATTCATATGCCTGTGCATCATTTAGAACATCCCAGAAGCCTTAGTTACTAGGATTTATCTGGTATTTTCCCCATATTTTATGGTATTTATTTAGCATTTATTGTCATTTATAAACATAAACTTTATTAAATAAATGACCAGCCACCTTGACCAGCCCCTAGTTAGTATAAATAGGCTTGCATAGGGCTTAGACATTCATTCAGTCTACAGTGAGCTAGGCGCCTTCATCCTCAGCACTAGGAGCATTCCCCGCCTTCAGCCTAGACTAGTCGTGCCTTTGGGGCTTGTGTTTGTGCTTTCAGCCTTCCTTGCAGCTTAACGCGGCCCCTTCATGCAGTCCATTCAGTAGCCAGTTACACAGTCTCTAACGCAGCAGTTCAGTCCATCTGTACCCTAAACGCGGCAATTCAGACCATCAGCCCTTAGGCGCCTACATACAGTACCCTGCCAGGCCCCAGGACAGCAGTTTACCCTCTGCGTTTGAGCTTATATCACCACCAGTAGCCATTCCGTCCACTCCAGTCCTGCGTTTGCAGATCTACAGCAGTTTCCAGCATTGTGTTTCAATCCTACAGCAGTTAACCCGCCTTCTATGCATCATCCATACATGCAACAGTCATCTAGTGAAGGTAACATATCATTCATAAGCATTTACAGCATAGTTACATAGCTTAGAACAGTCCACCGCAGTCCTTTCTCAGCCTCAAGTGTGCAGCCCTTCCTCATGCCCTTGGGAAGAGTGCATAGGCTCGAGATCAGTTCATTGAGGTGTTTCTACAGCCGTGTACAGTTCAATCAGGCTTCCAATCCTCCGTGATCTTGCGTTTGGGCTTATCTACAGTCCACAGTCATTCTCTCTAAAGTAATAAAGCAAATACTATCTCGTTATCGGGATAGGGGGCCCTTCAGTGGGTAATTCGGGACCCAATCTGGTGTACAGTTTTCATATATCTCTCTCTCATCTCTTTAGAGTTTGAAGTATTAAAGTGGATTGCTAAACTCACGAAACACAAGATACAGAAGACGGTGTGAGCATTTGTGTGACAGGATCTTCCAATACAAAGACTTCCGCTGCATATTACAGAAAGGGCCACTCTTTTGGTGTCACATGGATGGGAGCCAGATTCGTGCCACCCGTGTGTGACCAGTACTGCGTCACATGGACGGGAACCAATTTTGTGCCACCCATGTGACCTGCTTCGTGCTGTATTATGGATGGAAGCCTGTTGGTGCCACCCGTGTATGGCCAGGATGGCATCTTACCTATGGGATTGTCACTCCATAGAAAGAGGAGGACATACATTCTTATTTCTATCGCGCCAGTTTTGTGCCCAACAGGAACTTTTTGTACAAGTTTCATGAAAGGGAGATTTCGTCCATTACATGTGCACATGCATTTATGACTGCATGCATAAACTTATTTTCGCATGATTTGTTTGCGTGTGTTTGCTTGTTTTGCCGTGTGCCAGTACACTGGACGGGGACGCCCCCAATGTACCGTGGAAGTGCTCCTTGTTAAGACATTGGTGTGGCGTGTAAACAGGTGGTAAGTATTACCATTTTGGCCCTCTAAAGTGTAAAATTCATATAAACATTAGTTAACTTAAATGTTTATAAGTAAATGTGTTCACACACATTTTTTTTAAAAAGGGCTGGACATTTATTTTCTAGTGTGGGTGCCCATGAGCTAAACTTTGATTAAAAGTTTAATAATATTTAAAACAACTATTGCATGGGCAGAGTTGATTTTTGGGGAGTTTGATTGCACCCGCCTGCTATACCTACCTGCAAACTGCACCCGACTGCATCTGTTGTACCCGTCTCTATCCAGCACCTTGTACCCTACCGCATCTACTGTACCCACCTCTGCCCATCACCTTGTACCCGACTGCACCAAGTTGTACCTGATGTACCAAATTGTACCCGGCTATACTTGTTGTACTAGCCTGTACCAGATTGTACCTTGCTGCACCTATTATAACTAGTGACTGCACGTGCTGAACCAGAAGATTGTACCTATTGTACCCGATTTGTACTTGTACCAAGCATGTACTTCTTGTACCAAAACATGTACTTGCTGTACCAAGACCTGTACCTGCTGCTGTTGCTCGTGTTGTACCTGCAGCACCCGTGGTTTTACTAGGTAGACTTGACTGCATGGTAAAAGGAATGCATCTCCATTGACTCCTGCTACAAGCTATACCAAGTGCCTTGTATTTCTTATTTGTGTAAAACTAAAATTTTCTAAATTGAGTTCAAAGATTTCTTTAAGTTTTGTGTAGAGCAAGAACAAAGCATGTTTATGCCATACTCAAGAAACTTTCCTAGTTTGGTTTGTTTTTTCCCTGAGTGGTAGTGCTAACCGCGCCCTCAGAATTCTGAGAGCCAGTGAAGGTTAGAAACACTAGGGAGTTCGGGAGCAAAGCTTATCTGGGAGAACCAGGTAATGTTCCCTCCGCGGTGTATCCCTTTGCCTATGCTAGTACGGGCGTGCCTGTTGGTGCACGGTCCCGGAAGAGCAGTGGAAGGCAGGTGTACACCCAATGAAAGTGGGAGTGTGCCTGTGACTTAGGACTTCTTCGACTGTCCATACTTCATCGACAAGTACCCAATTGTTTGAGTTGTATTCACTCCATGTGAGGAGAAATCTGGCCTATTGGCCCGTGACACTTGTACATATAAATACTCCAAGAAATACAAATGTATTGAGGGGGGGGGGGGGGGGGGCGGCCCTTTCCGGCCCCAGTGTTGGTGTCAAGTGTTCTTGGTCATTTTTTATTTTAATGTTGTTAATAATGTCCATTGTTGGAATTAGTTAAGTGATCTAAAAATGTGTATTGTCTTCCGATTTGTAGACCTCCTATAAGGAGCGGTACACTGGCAATGGGTGTTGCTTTGTCCTCTGCTAAGTTGGCTGCACTTATCCTCACCAACCTTTCCCCGGAGTATGATGTGGTTTCTCGAGCTTTGCGGTGCCAAGTTACAACCACTCAATCAGATTTTGATGACCTTAGCTTCCTTCTCTTGGAAGAAGAGTCTGTCCTCGTTTCTCAGGGTAAGATCAAGGTGTCTCTTAACAGTTTAGATCAAGCACTTACTTCAGTTCAGAAGAAAGGTTGGAGTCATTGCTTCTCATGTAGGAAGAAAGGACATCTATCTAAGGATTGTTTGTCTAAGAAGAAGACAAGACCAAGAGCAAGTCTTCATCTCAGAAGAAGGCCAAAGAAACAACACATGACACTGATACAGATACTTCTAGTAACACATCTAGGGCTCCCAGGGCGCTTCGGGCTCGAGAAGACCAAGATGGTGTACTTCTCTAGTATACATATGCAGTTTCCCCCATGTGCTTCCAGCTAGAGAAGGCTTGTGGGCGAGAGAGAGCTAGTAGCAGCTCCATTTTCTGGTACATGGGAACCAGGAGTCGGAGTTCCAAGCATTAAAAATCTAGCAAAACAAGGTCATCTTTGGTGTAGTAGAGATTATGGACTAGTTGAATTCCAAGTTCATTGTTCGAGGCTTTTGGGAAGTGATGTGTTCACAATCCACCGTTGGGGGATAATGGGCGTGGTGTGTGCAACAACTCATTATCTTATTCTTGGAGTTCACTGCACACTTGCATGGGAATTCGGAGCCAAGCAAAGTTCCTTGTTGTTCGTGGTGGCATTTTGTTTCGAGGAAACACGTTGGCGGGTGCTCTCTCCGATGTGATTACAATATCTGCAGTACTAGAGGGTCTATGGTTGCATCTTCATCAACTTATCTTCTTCAAACTCTTGCACACACTGAGCTGCAGAGGGGGTGTTAGAAATTGTCAAATCCCCACGGATCCCCTCGTGATCGATCTTGGTTCGAAACTCGAATCCTGCAACAAACGAACAAACAAACAACAAAGGGGGTGCAAGCCTGACTCACCTCCCAACCATGACAGCCATGGGCGAGCCCACAGTCTTGGCTGTCCCCACCGAGTCACGAGCTGAGCTAACTAGGATGACGTACCGACCAATCTCCTCCTCGAGACGTCCCATACCGCCACGAGACTGCTCTCGCGGGCCTCGAGATCGCTGCCGGCCTTGGCTGCATAAAGCAGGTGCACGTCTGCACTAGATCCACGCTCCAAGACCATAGAGCTCTCACAAACTCGCGAGACTCTCTATGTTCAATAACTAACCTTGGCCACCCTTTTATAGGCTCTTGGCCGGTCATCGGGCGTCCACACTTGGCCGCCCGCCCGTCCATACTTGGGTGCCCGCCCGTCCATACTTGCCTAACTCAGCTCGTCAATCAGCCTGCCTAGTTCCAAGCTTCCCCAAGCCTCGAAACTAGTCTTGCATGCATATAGCACACGGTAGATACCCACTGTGCACATGACATACTCCCCTTCCTCTAAGAGCTCACTCCTGAGCTCACTAAAAAGCCAGGGTAATCTCTATGAAGACAAGTCAATGTCTCCCATGTAGCGTCCTCCTCAACACGATCCTTCCACTTGATCTTGTATTCCGTGATAAGCGTATGACGCAATCTTCGTTCACGAAAGCCAAGAATCTTTTCAGGTTCGTGCGGAACAAATGTCATGTCTGGGACATCTATAATTTCTTGAGGAGTAGCTAACTGATCTGCTCCACCCAGTACTTCCTTAAGTCTACTGACATGAAATACAAGATGAACTTTCACATGAGAAGGCAAATCCAATTCATATGCAACTGAACCAATCCGTCGTGTAATACGAAATGGTCCACAGTATCTAGGGGACCGTTCCTTCAGAGAACTCTCTAGATAAACGATGTCTATTAGAATAAAACTTGTCTCGGTCTTGAGCACTTCTAATAGATTCCTTTGCAACTTGTAACATTTCCTGCATATCTTGCAAAAAATTACATGCTGCATCATGCTGAAGTCCTGAGAATCCTACTGTAACAGGTGATCTTGGTTGAAAACCATACATAAGCATGAAAGGACTAAACCCTGTACTCGTATGCTTAGTACTGTTATATACAAATTCTAACATAGGAAGATAATCCTCCCATGAACTCTGTCTTTTGGGGATACATATGCTCGAAGCATATCCTCCAAAATCTGATTCACTCTTTCAGTCTGGCCATCAGATTGAGGATGATCTGAGGAACTCAAATTCAAAGTTGTTTCCAACTTCTCAAAAACAAGTTTCCAAAATTCACTCGTAAACTTAGAGTCCCTATAACTGACTATGTCCTACGGTAACCCGTACAGTCTAAACAATTGCTCAATAAACTGCCGAGCTAATTGCGTAGCTATAATAGTCTTCCGGGTCGGTAAAAATCTAGCCATCTTTGTCAAGCGATCTACCACAATCCAAATAGAATCGTGGCCTTGATGTGTTCTTGGCAATCCGGTAATAAAATCCATGGAAATACTTTCCCATTTATTACCTGGGATTTGCAAAGGATGCAATAACCCAGCCTGTCTAAAGCGTTCAGCTTTATTTGCCTGACAAATCTGACGCTTGAGAACATAATCTTCTACATACCCTTTCATTTTCGGCCAATAAAAAGTGTGTTTCACTAATGATAGTGTCCTGTGTACCCCAGGGTGTCGATCAGAAGGGGCGTCGTGACACTCCCTCAGAATCTTGGACCTAATATCCGGGATCTGTGGTACACAAATTTTGTCATTACGGAATAGTAAACCATTCCGAATCATCCACTGACCTCCTGCAGCCTGAATGGTAGACTGCTCAGTCACCGAGTCTTGGTCAATCAATGAGCTCCCGTCCTGGATCTTCTGCCAAAATGGACCAAAATAACTATCAGTCCTGCAAAGCCCATCAATGACTGAAATAAGTCAGTAGAAATCTCGGTGAACGACAAAATATTCACCTCTCTAATCCGACTAAGCGCATCTGCAATATCATTCATGGACCCTTTCTGATAACGGATCTCAAAATCAAAATCTTGCATTAACTCTGCCCAACGAGCTTTCCTGCCTCTCAAATCATCCGCATCACACACATACTTGATTGACTGATGATCAGTCAATACCACAAACTTGGAGCCATATAAATAATGTCTCCAAACCTTGAGAGCATGAATCATAGCATAAAGCTCCTTCTCAAGGATTGGCCAACGAGATTGAGTGTCGTTTAGCTTTTTACTTTCAAAAGCAACCGGTCTACCATCTTGAAATAAAGCAGCCCCGATAGCATAGTCACTGGCAATACTAAGATAGGTGCTTCCTTGACTTTATCTTTCAAAAGTCTGAAGGCCATATCCAAATCGTTATTCCAAGTGATAGGCTGATTGGACTTACATCCACGACCTTTCAATAAGTCGGTCATCGGTAGTGTGAGCTGAGAGTACTCCCGTACAGATTTCCGAAGAAAAACAACAAAACCGAGAAAAGAACGAAATTGTTTCACTGTTCGCGGTATAGGCCAGTCCAAAACCTTCTGAACTCGGTCATAGTCAATGCTCAATCCATCTCTAGTGATCTTGTGTCCCAAGTAAATGATGTCGGTCATAAAGAACTCACATTTACTCAATTTAGCATATAGTCGATTCTGTCTTAAAATAGATAAGACAATCGTGAGGTGTTTACTCAATTTAGCATATAGTCGATTCTGTCTTAAAATAGATAAGACAATCGTGAGGTGTCTGACATGATCCTCAAGAGTACGACTATAAATCAAAATATCATCCAGGAACACCACCACAAATTTCCCCAAATGTTCACGAAAAAGATCGTTCATCATTTGCTAGAAAGTGGCTGGAGCATTGGTTAACCCAAAAGGTAATACAAGAAACTCGTAATGGCCATACCTAGTCCGAAAGGCGGTTCTTTCGACATGCCTTTCATGAATACGTATCTGGTGATAGCCAGTACGTAAATCGATCTTCGTGAAATATTTCGCTCCTGCTAACCGCTCAATTAGGTCATCTGATCTAGGGAGTCAGTTTGTTCAATCTCTTGTAATCTATACACATTCTCCAAGTATTGTCCTTCTTTCTCCTAAGCAACACAGGTGCACCCCAAGGTGATTTACTTGGACGGATCTGACCCATCCTCAAATAATCTGCGAGTTGTTTAGCCAACTCATCTTCCTCAACTTGGCTCATTCTATAAGGTGGAATACTCACAGGATGAGCACCAGGGATCAAGTCAATACGATGATCTACTGCCCGTTCAGGAGGTAAACCCGATGGCAATTCCTTAGGAAATACGTCTTGAAACGAATCAAGTATCTTCTGTAATTCTTTGCTCTCAAACACACTTAATTCATTCACATCCAACGAAGGGATGAGAAAAGAAGAAAGTGGAATCAAGACACAATGGAAAGCGGTATACAAAGAAGAATCCATTATATTTCCAAAATCAATTGTATTTACAAGAGGTCCCTGAGAGGGATGAATACAATCACCTAAAATACTATACTTGGTGTCCCTATGCTGAAAAGAAAAAATATGACTAGACCAATCTATCTGGACGTCAAGAGTCTTAAACCACTCAATCCCTAATAACAAGTCTACATTTTCCAGATGCATAACATAGCATTCCAGAGTATCTTTGTAGTCCTGAATCTGGATTGGAAGCATCTCCACCTTGCGATCCCAAACTTGTCTGCCCGCAGGTAGACGTACCTCATAGGTATGGTCGCTGAGTATCGTATCAAGACTCAATTTCTGCACAAGTTTGTAGTTAACAAAGTTATGCGAACTGCCAGGGTCTAACAGAATGTGAATTTTATGGCCATTCACTTCTCCATAAACTCGGAGAAGATCATGCATGCCAAATACCTTAGAATTGAACAGACAATCAGAACAAGTACTAGGGCGAGAAAGTACAGTAATTGACGTACCTAACAAAGACAACTGGTTAGCTGCCTTTGGCTTGGGTCCTACGTTTGACTTGGTACCCTTTTGCTTTGGGCACTCATTACGCATGTGTCATTTTTCTTCGCAGATAAAACAACGTCCTTCCTTCTTGAGCTTCAAAGCCCTAAGGAGTCGTTTCTTCTTCGCTGGTGTCGAACTTGTATTCTTCGAAGGTTGGTCCGAAGACTTGCCTTCTGTCTTGTTAGCCATAGGTGCGGAGAACTTTCTTTTATGCTTGTTTCCCTGCTCGGTAACGGGTTTCGACTTGGAAGAGACCATCGTATCATCATAGATACGAGCTGAATGAATGGCCTCGTCCAATGTTTTACATTTGTTATTTTTAACCTGTAATCGGTACGAGTCTGGTAAACCAGCTACGAAAAACCCCAAAAGAGTAGTGGGATCCATCTTTGTAGCCTTCATCTGCAAGTCACGAAACTTCTGGAGGTAGACCTCATAAGTGAGGTGCTGCGAGGTCATGGTCAAAGCTGAAAACCGGGCAACAACATCGTAGTCATCCTCTTTCTTGAGGAATTCTTTCTTGAAAATATCTTCAAATTGTGCCCAAGTCGTTGGCTTAGGGTTCAGTTCCTTCCACCAAAGCAAAGCTTTGCCGGACAGGAAACCTGCTGCTAACTGTATCTTCTTTCCATCATCATATGGATGAAACTGAAAGTGAACTTGCCACTTATGTAGCCAAGTGTCCACGATCTCCTTGGTTCGCTGCTTTTGCTCGCCCCCGAACGGTTCCGGAGTAATGTTAGGGCCTAAAGCTGAAGCCAAGGTATCCATACCCGAGAAAGTAGAGAGGGTAGTGGTCAAGAGAGCGATGGAGTTCTGCAAAGCCTGCATCTGGGCTGCAATTTGTGCCTGACGTTCCGACGAAGAAGCTTCGAGAGCTACTTTGAACTCTTGGAAATCTGATTTTGACACAAAATCGTCAAAAAGATCGGCATCGGTTCCTTCCGTAGCCGGCAAGCCTTCGCGTTCCACGAGGGGCTCCAACTCTGATTCTTGGGTCGACATCGTGAAGAGGGTACGTAGAGAGAAAATTCGATCTTTGCACAATGAAAGTGCGAGCGAACTTGAGAGCTTGAGAGCTTGAAAACTCGAGAACTTGAGAACTCGAGAGATGTGTGGCAAGAAGCCCACTTGAGGGGGTTTATAAAGGTTTCCCAAAAGCCAAAAAAAAAACTCGAAAAGCTAGGCTTAGCTTTTGCTTTAGCTTTTGTTTTTGTTTTTTTTCCTCTTGAATAAATATATATATATATATATATATATATATATATATATATATATATTAATATATATATATATATGGATATATATATTCTCGTCTTAAAAAAAATAAAAATCTTGGAAACCTTTTGAACCTTGGAGATTTCTTTTAAAACTTTGAAAGTTTTAAATTCTAAAAAAAACGAAAGCTAAGAAAAAAACGTGCTTTCCTTATGTTTTTTTTTTCCCTCTAGGACAAATCTGCCGGCGCTGCGCCTGGATTAGACCTCCGGTGAGCTGACGTCGCCATGCTGCTTTCTGGCCATCGCTGCACGCTTGCCCGTCGGCTGCTGGAAACCGGCGCCTGCACGCCTGCCCGTCGACTACTGGAACCCCGTCGGCTGCTGGAAACCTGCGCTGGTCGCCTACAAGGCATGGCTGGGCGCCTGCGTAGGCCTGGGCGTTGCCCGCCTGGCCTGTGCGCCGGCCTGGCCTGGGCACCAGCCCACCGTGCCTAGCCTGGGCGCCTACATGGCTTGGCTGCCTGGCTGCCTGGCTTGGCAGGCCTAGCCTGGTTGCTTGGCCGCCTAGCTTTAGGCGCCTTCAGCCGCCGGTAGCCAACGCCTACAACTTGCCAACGCACTAATCCGCCAGCCCGCCAGTGCCTCCGCCAGCCGCCAGTGCCACCGTCTCACAACCACTCTCGCTCTCTCTCTCTCATGCGCCAAAAAACAACGAAAAGCATTATGCTTTTTTTTCTGTTTCTCTCCCTGCAGATTATACAACTGCACAACAAACATGCCTCTTCTTTGCAAAAGCAATCAACCCTATTACACTACCACCTCCCATCAACATGGGATTCTTTGATGAAGAAAAAACACATACTAATCTGAAAACTGCAGTATGCACAGAAAAACAGCAAGTTTTTTTTTAACACATACCGTTCTTCGACCTCTTCTTCTCTACCTACCGACTTGCTTGTTCACGAGGTATGCTCTGATACCACTGTCAAATCCCCACGGATCCCCTCGTGATCGATCTTGGTTCGAAACTCGAATCCTGCAACAAACGAACAAACGAACAAGCAAGGGGGTGCAGGCCTGACTCACCTCCCAACCATGACAACCGTGGGCGAGCCCACAGTCTTGGCTGTCCCTACCGAGCCACGAGCTGAGCTAACCAGGATGACGTACCGACCAATCTCCTCCTCGAGACGTCCCATACCGCCACGAGGCTGCTCTCGCGGGCCTCGAGATCGCTCCCGGCCTCGGCTGCATAAGGCAGGTGCACGTCTGCACTAGATCCACGCTCCTAGACCATAGAGCTCTCACAAACTCGCGAGACTCTCTATGTTCAATAACTAACCTTGGCCACCGTTTTATAGGCTCTTGGCCGGTCATCGGGCGTCCACACTTGGGTGCCCGCCCGTTAGTATTTCCCTAACTCAGCTCATCAATCAGCCTGCCTAGTTCCAAGCTTCCCCAAGCCTCGAAACTAGTCTTGCATGCGTATAGCACACGGTAGATACCCACTGTGCACATGACAGAAATTGTGCAACTCAATGTTATGGGACTTTCTCTATTTTTTGGATTTTATCCTATTTTTTCCTTCTTTCGTAGATCGTGAGGTTGTCGGCCTGTTCCTATGGGCAATCGGCCAGTTTCCTTCCTCACTATATAAGACAACTCCTCATAATCACTTTCTTCAATCCAATCCAAGCACACAGCAGGTACAGTGGCTGGTACAGCAAGTACAATGGCTGGTGCAACATGTACGATGGTTGGTACAGCAAGTACAAATGTTGGTACAGCATGTGCAGAGACTAGTACAACAAGTACAGTGGCTGGTACAACAAGTACAGAAGCAGATACAACCGGTACAATGGGTGGTTCAGTAAGTATAACAAGTACAAGGACTAGTACAGCCAGTAAAATGGCTGGTACAACAAGTACAAAGGCTGATACAACAAGTACAATGGCTAGAAATCATAATAAATGATTAAATACCCTTGCCTTTAGTATTTCTTCGCGATGGAAGCCTCCAAAACAGTCCCCAACAGCCGGTATTCTTCATGGGCAGCCTTCAAGAAAGAGAGAAAGAGAGTAGCCATCATTAGGGCAGCCTGTAACGGTGGTAGAGGCTAGTGTGTAGCAAGAGCCTCTATTAATGAAGAGAGAGGGCTCCAATTTATAGATTTGAGCCTCCCATGAGCTAAAATGGCAAGAGAAGGCTACAATGACAAGTGGAGAGCCACACAATAGCTGAAGTGACAAGTGTGAGGCCACTTGTCTCACTTTGATCCACTTTCTAACAAGTGTCAAGCCACTTGTCTCACTTTGGTCCACTTTCTTGCCCCATGTCCCAATCTAAGAGATGGGTCGTCCTTCCATAAACTTTATCTCTAAAAATATCCCAACTAGTAGACATTCTGTCATAGGCACTTTGCCAACTCTTGATATCTGCTCAATTCCATATGTAATGACGCGAACAGAATTTCCATCGGAGTTGGGCCAAAAATAGCAACTCTCCTAGATTTTAGGAGTGTGGTCCTTTGTATTCTCCCCATTCCCAAAGCTTGTACTTTCCAAATATTTAGACATCCTAGAGTCCACCAGACCCCTTTCATACTGGGAAATGTCCAGGCTGGTGACAATTGCCATTGTAAAGCTTCATGTATTATAAAAGATGATCTTGTCCACACGCTCTCCATCCCCTTTGCTCTCTCTCTTTTTTTGTCTATGCTTCCGCCAGTGCATACTCCAACAAAAACGTCCCCCTGCCATCTCTATTAAGGTTCCCTCAATTAAAAGGAATACCTCATTCACTGCCAAATGCCATGGACTTGGCCTTGCTCGACAAAGCCCCTACCAATGCTAAGAACAGTAAACCCCTTATAACCTTGCGTCAACAACTAAAAATGGATGCCCTCGTTGCTCCCCAACCTAGTATGCTTCTTACTCATTTGAGCGAGTCGTTGATCATGGCACCTCCTCCACATTAAGTAGCATCTATTGTGCCAAAGACTATTGTCGAGGAACCGATGGGGTTGAATAAAGATTCATTTTCTAGAAACAGAAGAAACCCATGCTCAAGGTACCTACATCGACAGATGGGCGTCCACGCCTCTAGTCAACCCAGAAAACCTTCCCATCAAACCACCAAACCCTCAAGCCATGGCCAATCCAATGGGAGAACCTCCTAGCAACAAGCGCTAAAAGCCCTATCCTGCAATTAGCTTTATTGACATTGAGATAGAGACCCAAGGGAAGTGCAAGACGCAAAGCAATATGCCATCCCCCCATGAGGGCAAAAGGATGAAAGGACCAGATGTACGAGAGATCAAAGAAAATCAACCAGGGTTGTTTCCGTACGGCATACGACGCCTTGTCATACAGAATACCGTACGGATTTTAAAAAAAATATTTTTTCTCCAAAAAAAAAAATTTAGGGAGGTAATGGTCTTTTTTTAACTTATCTATGGCTGTTTGAGCTTCCTCTGTACTATGATGCTTCCCTCCTTTCTAAAATACTCCATATCTGGACTTGGAAATACCTAAGTTTATAAGTTTTTTTTTAAAACACCGTATTTTATCGTACGATAAGAAAAAAAATTATATCGTACCGTATTTTCTCGTACAGTATCGTACCTGACAACTATGAAATCAACACAACATGAAATGGGTGAACGAGTGTATGTATGATGGTGAATGAGTGTATGTATGTATGATGGTGGATGAAATCCAGTACAAGAGGCCTTCTAATGTGAGGTGACTCTGAGTAGAAAACCAACAAAGAAGCAAAGACCAAGTCGGAGCTGAAGCACGGTCGGTAATGAAGGCTCGCGTCGATGTGAGGCAAAGGCACTCCATAAGGTGGACAATGTCGAATGGCTCGCATCGGTGGATGCAGAGGCACTCCGAGGTGGTAGATATCTGTAGTGAGCAGTGGAAGGTGAGGTGGTGCAGGCTTTGGTGACAAGGGTGCTGCGGTACTTGAGGGGTGGAGAATAGCAGAGACGACCGCCATCCCGAGTGGCGCAGGCTCTCTGGTGACAAGGGTGCCCTGAGGAGTGGGAAAGATGAGCAGAGAGGGCTGCTGTCCCGATGTCGAATGAAGATCAACAGAGAGGGCTGTTGTCCCGACGATGTGAACTGATGAGCAGAAAGGGCTACTATCCCAACAATGTAATGTTGATGATGCGGAGAGAGCTGCTATCCCAACGATGTCGAATGAAGATAAGCACATAGGGCTGCTATCCCAAGGTGAGCTATAGGAGAAAAAACGCTGAAGTGATGGAGTAGAGAGTGGGCTAATTTCCCCGATATGCCGCAATAAGGAAACATTGATATGATGGAGCCCCAAGCTATTGCGGAGGAAGGCCGACAGCAGCTGTTGCCATATATATAGGCAGTGATATGTGTGAACACACTTAGGACTGCCGGGGCACTTTTTCCCTCTTTAGGAGGTTTTTTCCCCCGGCTTGTATATACACCCATCATTCTAGGGCTTACTCATCTTTTGTACATTGACACAAAATACTTTGTGTGTTGTGTGCATTCTTGCTTCTCTCCAAGCTTTGTGTGTGCTTTCCTGCAACCCTAATTCCAACAATTGGTATCACAGTAGGCATCGGCTCCCAGGGCTACGCCGCTAGCACCCTCCGACTCACGTTCTCCGATTGAGGTAAGCTTTCACGAGCGCTTGCAGGTCCCTATACTCTGCAGATAAGCCCGTGGGGCTTGGCATTCTTAGAAATTGCATCTGAGGTTGTTTCGGGCTCCGTTTTTGCATTTCAAGTTCTGCACAGATATTTTCGTCATTTTGTGCAAAAATTTCGACAGTGTAGTTTTCTGCAAAAACAGGCATACGTATTCTATTGTGGACCGTGCTACATAGCACGAGTTGTTTTCTATTCAGTCTTTGCTTCATTACAGGTAGCTTCTGCATCAGTTTCAGTCAGTGGCCATGGCTGATAACAGCAATGATGTATTTCGCATGTTGTCTGCTGATGACAAATTGGATGGAGACGGCAACTACCCACTTTGGGCATATATGATGCAGCATGTTTTGGATGCAAAAGGAGTGTGGAACATTGTGCAGGGTATGGATGTACGTCCAGGTTCTGTGGATGTAGGATCTGTTGAGGATGTTGCAAGTTCTAGCAGCTCTACTGTTACTGCTGTTTTACCCACTGCTGAACAAGCTCGTTGGGATGGTAAAGATGCGCAAGCTCATGCCTTGATTGCACTTTCTGTCAAACGTAACATCACCCCACATATTCGTTCAGCTAAAACAGCAAAACAGGCTTTGGGATACTCTAGCTGGTTTGTATGCAGGTCGTAACGAGGCAAAAATCTCTTATCTACGTAAAGAGCTAGAATCGAAGATTATGCAGGAAGATGATGACATGAATGTTTTTCTTGCTGAGATTAAAGATCTCAAGAAACAGTTGATTTCTGCAAGTGAGATTATTCCTGATCATTCTCTTGTGCAGACTGTTCTTGATGCTTTACCTGAGTCATATCAGACTTTTGCTTCTATGTGAAGACTTGTTACTGAGAACAGACCTGATGTTGTCAAGTATGATACTTTAGTCAACAAGCTCTTGCAAGAAGCGCAGTCCAGGCAAAACAGGGCTAGGCAGCGTGCAGTTGATCAAGCATTTGTTACTGCCCGGCAGAGAAGTGGTAAGGCAGCCCCTTCCACTGTTTCTTCTCCTATTAGTAGGTCTGCAACTTCTTCTCCTTCCACACGTAGCAACAATAGGTCTGAGAAGGCTCTTGATAAAGGCAAGAAAAAAATGAGGTGTAACTATTGTAAGGCAACTGATCATGTCATTAAGAATTGCCCTAAGCTAAAGGCTAAAGAGGCAAAGAAGAAAGAGTCAAATGCAGCCACAATAGCGGATGCTTCTACAAATGCAGATTCTGCAAATGTTGTGCAAGACACAGAATGGGCGTTTAGCGTGTATTGCCAGTATGATCCATCTGTACATGACGCATGTTTGGCAGGTTCTGTTGACTCTCATGTATGGTATTCTGACAGTGGTGCTACAAAGCACATTACCTCACATCGTGATATATTCACTTGTCTTGAGGCTGTCCCTAATGGGAATACTGTCACATGTGCCAATAATGCTTCTTACCCAGTGAAGGGCATTGGTAAAATTATACTTACTGCTGCAAATGGCAGCGCTTTCACACTTTCAAATGCTTTATATGTGCCAGGGATAAAGAAGAATCTATTGTCTGTCTCTGCGCTTGCTAGACTTGGACTTGTAGTCAAATTTGTGGATGACAGATGTACTGTTCATGATTTGACTTCTGGTGATACGATTATTGTATCTGGCACCTTGTTTCGTAGGCTGTATAGGCTCAATTCTTATGACAAGTGTGTGGAAGAGTCAACAAATGCAGTTTCTGATGAAAAGGCAGTTTCAGATGCAAAACTATGGCATGCTCGTTTTGGTCATCTGAACTTTGCTAGTTTGCTGCGTTTGCAAAAATTTGATATGGTTGCTTCTTTGCCCCCTCTTGAGGCACCATTGAAACATGTTTGTGAAGGCTGTATTTTGGACAAAATGCAGCGTTCTGCATTTCCAAAAGATGATTCTGTGCGGGCCAATCGCAAATTGCAACTTGTACATATAGTGATATATGTGGGCCTATGCAAACTCCGTCACTTGGTAAACACTTGTACTTCGTGACTTTCATTGATGATTACTCAAGGCATGCATGGGTATATCCACTGAAGGCAAAGTCCGAAGTGTTTTTGTGCTTCAAACAGTTTTTACTTATGGTTGAAAATGTATCCAAATGTACTGTGGACACCCTCCGTTCTGATCGAGGGGGAGAGTACATGTCTAAAGAGTTTAATGCATTTCTGACTGGTCGTGGAATAAAACACCAATGTACAGTGCCGTATACCTCTCAGCAAAATGGTGTTGCTGAGAGAAAAAACAGGTCACTTATGGAGATGGCACGATGTATGGTCAAGAGCCAAGCTTTGCCACATGCGTTTTGGCTTGAGGCTGTCGTGTGTGCTGCATATGTACTCAACAGGTGTCCCACTAAGGCCTTGCAGTCTGTTACTCCATACGAAGCTTGGCATGGCAGGAAGCCTTCTATTGGTCAATTGCGTGTCTTTGGTTGCTTGGCCTATGCTTTAATGCCTATGCAACAACGTAGAAAATTGGATGATAAGGCTGTCAAAGGCATTTTTATTGGTTACGGTGCTGAGAGCAAGGGTTACAGATTGTATCATCCGCAATCAAAGCGTATCTTGATTAGTCGAGATGTTTTTGTGGAAGATGTTGTGCAACCTTTGTTATCATGTACCAAAGAGACAGGTGTGAGCTCACGGAATGTATTTGATACGTTGTTGCCTCTGTTTACAGGTGGGAATTCAAATGTAAGTCCTAATGAGGTAAATATTCAACCTATGCAGATTTCAAACGACATCATAGATCAGCCTATTTCTGATGCAGATTTACAGGATGTAATTTATGAGGATAGAGCTGAAAATGAGCAAGCTAGAGGTATGCCTAAATGGCTGGTGCAAACCTTGCGTGATAGTAAAATTGATGCACCTATGTCTAGTCGTACTCGTTCAGGTTTTCAGCATGCCTCTTATGCATCAGATTGTTATGCTTTGGCTGTGTCTAGTATGTGTGAAGAGGAAGAATCTCTTTCATTTGATGAGACAAATCAGAAAATTGGTTGGCTGCAATGCAAAGTGAATATGATGCTATAATGAATGGTAAGCAGGTTTATGCATAGTCCAGGGTCTCAACATTGGAAGGCAGTTAAACGCATCTTTCGCTACTTGAGTGGCACCATACATCTTGGGTTGTTTTATTCCAAGGGGGGATCGTTGCCGCCAGATTTACATGCTTTTTCAGACTCAGATTGGGCTGGTTGACACAAGAGTGTCCACAAGTGGTTTTTGTTTCATGCTCGGTAGCTCATGCATATCTTGGTAGAGCAAGAAGCAACCTACTGTGGCCACTTCTAGTTGTGAAGCTGAGTACAGGGCAGCTTTCACAGCTACGGTTGAGTGTGTGTGGCTCAGACGGCTTATGGTGGCTGACTTGGGTGTTGGACAGAAGTCTGCCACCTCTATCTACACTGACAGTCAGAGCGCATTGACAGTTGTGAGAAACCCAGTTTTTCATGCTCGCACAAAGCACATTGAGGTGCATTATCACTATGTCAGGGAGAGACTCTCAGCAAGAGAGATCAGCTTGGCCTATGTGCCAACACAGAACAACCTCGCCGATCTTTTCACAAAGGCGCTTCCTCGTGAGACGTTCGAAGCTTTCCGCAAAGCTTTGGCTTGCTCCCCTTTGTGGACTGATCTACTTCGGGCATGGCATTTCCCTATACGTGAGTGCCAGCTCTCGTTCACACCATCACTCCCAGGAGAGATTTGTTGCCATATATATAAGCAGTGATGTGTCTGAACACACTTAGGACCGCCGGGACACTTTTTCCCTCTGAAACCGATCCCGTCAAGTGGGAAAGACTCCGTTGGACACCCACACGCTTAATAGCACAACTTTAAAACCACAAATTTGAAATGGACAACTTAAAACAACTTGAAATTAAATGAAATGAAATGGAAAGATGGACACCAGCACTGGGGCCGGAACGGGCCGACCCCCCCCTCAATATATGATATATTTATTAGGAGTATTTAATAAATACAATGCTCCATGGGTTCCAAGAACCAGATAATGTCCATGTACATATGAAAACAGTACCAAACAAATAGGCTCGAATTTCGATGTAGAAGCTCGAAGCAGAACGACCACTAGTGTGGTTCAATCGCTACGGTCCTGTGCTTTCACTGGACTCCGCGGAGAGCGCCTCACTGGTGTTCCGAGACCACGCACAAACAGGCGCTCTCGTACTAACGCCTGGCTCTCCCGATCTCAGCACCTTTGGACCGAGGTTTGCCAATATAGCTTGGACAACCCGGCACCGAACGGGTGTTGGCCGAGCGGGATGAATCCTTTATCAGATTTAAACATAAAATACTTTACTCAAATCTGAAAATCACTTACTTGAAGATGATTGATAGAAGACCAAAACTTGTGGTGTTTGTGTAGACTTTGATACCACCCAAGAGATGTGAAGACTTCTTGTAGCCGCCAATGGAAAAGAAGTACAACCTTTAACCAAAAAGAAGATGGAGCTGCCGCCTTAGGAGAGGTAAAGTCCTCTTGTAGGAACACACCTACCAACAGAAGCAGCTACGCATGAAGATACAGCCACCTGAGTAGCTGGAGCGTGGCCTGCTGGTGATGGAACAACAGCCCGGCTGCAGAGGGCAGCGTGTTGGAAAAGTATGTTCACGATCGGCTGGTGATGGTCACACAGCTGGTTGCTGTAGTATGCTGCTGAAGATGGCCTACGTCTGCCTGCAGAGGAACTAGGCAGCACAGCCTGTGGGTAGACAGCAGCCTAAAGCATAGGGGCCGCCTAGCTGATGTGCTCAACCACCTGGCTGCAGAGTCTGTTGAAGGTGGCCCCACGACTGTGTGTAGAAGAAGAAAACAGCGCAGCCTTCAAGTTTGCAGCCGCCTGTAGGAGCAGAAAGTACAGCCTGTGGGTAAACAGCAGCCTGCGCAGCCACCTGGATGAGAGTATGCGCAGCAGTATGGAGATAGATGGCGGCCACCTGCAGTGCAGATTGCAGCCAGCCGCCTGGGGACAGGTACGTGCAGTAATATAGGGAGCCGCCTGCAGCAAGCTAGTCGCCAGCAGAAAGAGATGGGAAGAGTCGCCGGTTGGTGAAATCAACGCCAGAGAGAAGCGATGGATGTTAACGCTTGAAGGAGAGAAAACGATTGATGCCTTTTTTAATAAAATTAAAGTGAAGATACAACTAGAGATTTCCCACGCATGCATGAAGGGGGACTAGTGGGGGTTGGTGACCATGCCCACCCCCACACTCACTTAAAAGTGGGGCTCCCCACCTTGGCCCCTAAGTGGGTGCCCAAAGGGGGTGCCCACTTTTAAATAAATGTGAACACCTAACCTTATAAAACAAAGGGGTTAGAATCAAATATTAAAAGCTACATGTGCAACATACTTACCACCTGTTCACATGCACTAAAACTCGTCAGAATACAGAGCAGACTTCACGACTCACTGGCAGGCGTCCCCGCTCAGTAAGTAACACGTCAAGCAGGCAAACACACAAATACATGTCATGCGAAAACAGTTTCAAGCATGCAAATCATGTGTGCATGTGCAAATAGTAACATGGACATATCTCCCGTTCATGGAACAAGTACAAAATATCTGTCGGCACAAAACTGGCACGACATTAAAACATAAAATCCTGGTCTTCCTATGGAGTGACAGTCCCATAGGTAAGACACAGTTCCAGGCACGAGTCTCCCTATGGTGTGACAGTCCCATAGGCAAAACACGGCACGAATACTAGCTCTTCCGTGGCGTGACAATCCCATGGATCGAACACAGTCCAGGTCATACACGGGTGGCACTGGTCTGGCTCCCGTCCATACGACACCATCCTGCTAACACACGGGTGGCACCAGTCTGGCTCCCGTCCATGTCAGCAAAATACTGGCCTCTTCACATGAGACACCGGCCTGGCCTCAAGTGAACGAGACGCAAAAACTGGAGATGGACCAAATGGTCGGCCAATTGGTGACATCCCCCCGGGCTTCTAAAGAGTTGACCTCAACTGAAAAGCCTCAAGATATGCCTGCAACAATTGCGGGTAATCTGCAAAATAATCCTCATTTACCCATTTGGCATCAATAGGCAAATAATTCTTAAACTTCACAAGGTATCTCCTGGAAAGCTTTCCTGCAGGTAGCTTTCTCTCCTTGTGAAAAACAATCTGTTCTGGCTGGAGGATCTCCTCAAGCTCTTCAATCTCTGGCGGATCTTCTGTGACAGGCTCATCAAGATCTGGCCCCACATATTTCCGAAATAGACTCACATGAAAAGCATTGTGAATCTTCCAATGACTAGGTAAAGCAAGCCTATATGACACTTCATTGATCTTGTGAATCACCTTGAAGGGTCCATAATAGCGAGGAGAAAGCTTAGGATATGATCCTTCTCGACCTGGCCTCTTTCGAAGCCTAGCCTTCTCAAATTTCAGCAATACCCAATCACCTTCTTTGACTTCCATGTCCCTTCTATGCTTGTCAGCAGCCATTTTATGCTTATCCTGAGATCTTGCAATGGCTGTCCGCACCTGACCAAAGGCAACATCCAAGTCACGAACATATTCATCAGCTGCAAATATCTCATCCTTTGTTCGAAGGATGGGTGGCAAGACCACTCTGCCATAAATAATCTCAAACGGAGCCTTTCCTGTGGAAGCATGGATTGTATTGTTGTAGGCAAACTCAACAAGTGGAAGATACTTCTCCCATGCACTCTTTTGATCTGCTACATAGCATTTCAATAAATCCAACACGGCTGAATTTGCAGCTTCACTTTGGCCATCCGTTTGGGGATGATAAGCTGATGAAAACTCAAGCTTAGTACCCATATTATCAAACAAAGCCCTCCAAAATAGGCTTGTAGTCCTGGGATCTCTATCCCCAACAATGGATTTAGGCATGCCATGATGCTTGAAAATATTAGCAAGAAAAAGCTTTACCATATGATCAGCTTTGATGGTTTTCTTGACGGGCAAGAAGTGAGCTTGCTTGCTAAATCTGTCCACAATAGTCCAAATAGCATCATTCCCATGCTGGGATCTAGGCAAATCCATAATAAAATCCATCGTGATACTTTCCCAAGGTTGCGAGGGAATAGGTAATGGCTGAAGCAAACCTGGAGGCTTTTGCCTGTCAAATTTCACCTTTTGGCAAGTAATACATGCACGCACATAAGCCTCAATGTCTTTACGCATGCTTGGCCAAAAGAAATATCTCTGAATCATGCG
Source organism: Cibotium barometz (assembly GCF_041138505.1). Classification (NCBI taxonomy): domain Eukaryota; kingdom Viridiplantae; phylum Streptophyta; class Polypodiopsida; order Cyatheales; family Cibotiaceae; genus Cibotium; species Cibotium barometz. The sequence continues at coordinate 16,892,090 of NC_141070.1, forward strand.
AGTAGTAGGCATAATACCTCGATGACCAGCATATGGTGGAGCGTGACATTCGTCCATAACCTTTGGACGCAAATCCTTCACCACACATAGGCAATTATCCTTCATTAGATAACCCTCGTTGATAACATAAGAGGCATGAGAATGACCAGCCATCAAATCAGTCCATATATGGCAAAAATCAGCATCCAAATGATACAAATCTCTCATAGCAGATAGATCTCCATGAGAGGCCACTGAAACTGCAGCAACATAAGGCCTCCTAGATAGTGCATCGGCCACCACATTTTTCTTTCCTGGAGTATGCACAATCTGAAAATGAAACATGGAAAGAAAATTTGCCATTCTCATCTGCTTCTCTGAAAGCTTAGTTTGAGATAGAAAGTATCTCAAGCTTTGATGATCTGTCTTGACTACAAATTCAGCCCCAAGAAGATAGTGTTTCCAAATCTTTAAGGCGTGAATTACAGCCAAGAACTCTTTCTCATAGATATCCATATGAAGCTCAGCATCATGCAAACGACGGCTCTCGTATGCAACTGCATGCCCTTCTTGATTTAGGACAGCTCCTATGCAATCGCCACAAGCATCACATTCAACCACGAATGACTTGTGCAAGTCAGGAACAATCAATACTGGACCACATATGATTGCATGCTTGAGCTGCAAGAAAGCATCCTGTTCCTTTGAAGTCCATTTGAAAGCAGTTTTCTTCTTCGTGAGATCATGTAGAGGAGTGGCAATCATAGCAAAATGCCTTATGAAACGCCTGTAGTACGAACATAATCCCAGAAAACTACGTACTTGATGTACGTTTTGCAATTCGGACCAATTCCGAATGGTCTCTATCTTTGCAGGATCCATTGTAACTCCATCCTTGGATACAATATGTCCCAGATAATGAATTTCAGAAAGGAAAAACTCACTTTTCTTGGCATTGACGAAAAGTTTATGCTTCCGCAACTCTTCGAACACTGTGACCAAATGAGTTCTGTGTTCCTGCTCATTCTTGGAGAAAACCAAGATATCATCAAAGAAGACTCCTGTAAACTTGCGATGGGGTCGGAATATCCTATCCATCATACGATTAAAAGTAGCAGGAGCATTGGTGAGACCAAAAGGCATTACCAAGAATTCATATAATCCGAAGGCTGTCCTGAATGCAGTCTTATGGACATCTTGTGGCACCACGCGTATCTGGTGATAACCACTCTTCAAATCAAGTCTGCTAAAGCAAGCTGAGCCATCAAGCTTATCCAAGATATCATCAATACGTGGAATTGGAAATCTATTCTTGATGGTAAGCTTGTTCAAAGCTCTATAGTCCACACACATACGGAATGATCCGTCCTTCTTTTGAACAAGAAGCACAGGAGAGCAGTAAGGTGAGGAACTGGGCTGAACCAAACCTTTTTCTAAAAGCTCGTTTACCTGCTTCATGATTTCTTCTTGTTGTGCAGCACTCACTCGGTATGCGGGTTTGTTAGGAGGAGAACTACCTGGCACAAGATCTATGCGGTGATCTTCAGGCCTTTGGGGAGGTAATTCACCTGGCAACGAGTCAGCAAAACAGTCGTTGAATGCATTAAGAAAATTCAGCCTATCATTAGACATAGCATCCATATTTTGATGATTTGGCACGAGACTATCACGCACAAAAACCAAGTACGCTGAAAGACTCTTTTTCATTGCTTTATTAATTTGGATGTGTGATACAACTGGGATGGAATCCCCTTCTTTGCCAGCATCAATAAAATGCATGCGGCCTTTATGCATAAAGGAAATCATATTAGACTTGTAGTCTTTGCGGGACTCAAGCCTATGGTGCCACGGCTTGCCCAACAATACATCACATCCATTCAGTGGAGCAACTAAGAAATGCTCATTATCAAGATAGCCCTGTATATGGATACGCAACTTCCCTATCAAAGGGGTAACCTGCACCTCTTTACCAATAAATGCAGCTTCGGCTTCAATCTGAGATCCCATATTTTCAACCTCAATACCCAATGCAGCTGCCATTTGCATAGAGATGAAATTGTCAGTTGCACAGTCATCAAACATGAAGAGTGCGGGCTGATCCTTGATTTGCCCCCAAGCCTTGCAAACCATACGCTCTTTTGCATCATGACCTGTATTACCTTACACATCAGGAACTGCATGAACATTTGCTTTGGTGTGCTTGTCCTCGTGCTTTGATTTGCGATCTGGGCATTGCCGAAACATGTGGTCTTTGCTACCACAAGAAAAGCATTTTCCATCCTTGGCATATTGCTCTCTTTGCTCCGGGGTTAATCCAAATTTGTTCTTCCTTGGGCCCTGTTCTTTAGATGTGTTATTTTCAGCTTTACCACCCTTGTAAGGCTCTCGGAAGTTCTTTTTAGGTGGTTGTCCACCCTTTTGCTGATTTGGGACAGCCTTGTCCTTCCCCTTGGAACCTCCTTGATCCTGCTTGATCTTGAGCACCAATTGCTCCATAGCAGAAGCTGTAAGTTGTTGCAACGTATGTTTTGGGTGCAATTCAATACCCGATCTATATGCAGGTTGCAATCCAGAACGAAACTTCCTCTTTCTTTCATCCTCTGTGATTTGCATGAAGGGTGTCACTTCCAACAACACTTTCCAAAATTTGTTAACATACTGTTGCACACTCTCATTATCTTTTTGTTCCAGCCTGTCCCACTTTTGAGTGAGAGTTTGCTCTGCATTGGGTGGCAAGAACTGAGAATAAAATCTGTCTTTGAATTCCTTCCAAGTAGAGATGGGATCCTTGGTGATCTTTTCGGTGATCCACCAATGGGCAGCAGTGCCTTTCAGAAACATGCTAGCATGGCGCACCTTCGACTTTTCTGTAAAGTCCCCATCACTAAAAGCAATGTCAAACTGTGCCACAAACGCTAACACCTTAGAAGCATCATGTTCACCATGAAAGACATCAAATTTGACAGATTTATCACCTGCTTTGAATTCCTTGAGCTTCCTGGCATGAGGCTCATGGTCTTCTCTTTTTCTTTTCCCCTTATCCAACAGGGTAGCCCTGTCTGCATGGGCTCCATGGGCCGTCATAGAAGCTTCATGGGACACGGTGGCATGTGCTCCACGAACTCGTAACTCAGATGCATGTGACTTACCTGCATATGGCATGGTCTCTCCATGAGACAACTCAGAAGGCAAAATTTTTCTGGAAGTAGACCTGTCACCATGAGATACATATCTTGCATGCATGTGACTTTCATGCTCTCCATGAGCACTGGCATACATATATCTATCAGGCTTTGTGCCTTGTGGAGAGGATGCATGACGAGAGGTGACAGTCACCTCTTCCTTTTGCATAAAAGATTTCAGCCTCTGGGATGCGGGATCTCCATGCTTCAAACGAGGTGGATTTCTGAATTTCAGCTCTCCGTCATCCCCCTCTTTGATATCACCTTTGCGAAGGAGATAGGCAAGTGCCAACTCCCTTGGTTTCTTGCCCACTTCACGAGCCATTGATTCAAAAGTTACATCAACCATAGCATCAGCCTTCCTGGCTTCAATAGCACTTTGTAGATGGGGATCTTCATGCAAAAACTTTAATTCTTGCTCTTGAGCCTGCAAAAGTTTTCTCATATGTTCCATTTCAGCCCTCATAGCATCAGGCTCTTGTTCAAGCATAACTGTCTTTCCTGGAGACAGTTGTCCCTTGGATTCACTATCCAGAACCCTTTCAAGGGGCTTGTGCCTTCCACGCAGGGCATCAGACCCACGAGAAGCACTAGATGGACCCCTCGAATTTGGTACTTCCAAAGGGTTGCCTTGGCTGTCCATTGTGTTTTAAGTTTGCTAAAAGCGGGATGCCCAGTACACAGGTTCGTTTCCCCACTAGGAAGAGGGAAACAACCGTGCTCTGATACCAATGAAACCGATCCCGTCAAGTGGGAAAGACTCCGTTGGACACCCACACGCTTAATAGCACAACTTTAAAACCACAAATTTGAAATGGACAACTTAAAACAACTTGAAATTAAATGAAATGAAATGAAAAGATGGACACCAGCACTGGGGCCGGAACGGGCCGACCCCTCCCTCAATATATGATATATTTATTGGGAGTATTTAATAAATACAATGCTCCATGGGTTCCAAGAACCAGATAATGTCCATGTACATATGAAAACAGTACCAAACAAATAGGCTCGAATTTCGATGTAGAAGCTCGAAGCAGAACGACCACTAGTGTGGTCCAATCGCTACGGTCCTGTGCTTTCACTGGACTCCGCGGAGAGAGCCTCACTGGTGTTCCGAGACCACGCACAAACAGGCGCTCTCGTACTAACGCTTGGCTCTCCCGATCTCAGCACCTTTGGACCGAGGTTTGCCAATATAGCTTGGACAACCCGGCACCGAACGGGTGTTGGCCGAGCGGGATGAATCCTTTATCAGATTTAAACATAAAATACTTTACTCAAATCTGAAAATCACTTACTTGAAGATGATTGATAGAAGACCAAAACTTGTGGTGTTTGTGTAGACTTTGATACCACCCAAGAGATGTGAAGACTTCTTGTAGCCGCCAATGGAAAAGAAGTACAACCTTTAACCAAAAAGAAGATGGAGCTGCCGCCTTAGGAGAGGTAAAGTCCTCTTGTAGGAACACACCTACCAACAGAAGCAGCTACGCATGAAGATACAGCCACCTGAGTAGCTGGAGCGTGGCCTGCTGGTGATGGAACAACAGCCCGGCTGCAGAGGGCAGCGTGTTGGAAAAGTATGTTCACGATCGGCTGGTGATGGTCACACAGCTGGTTGCTGTAGTATGCTGCTGAAGATGGCCTACGTCTGCCTGCAGAGGAACTAGGCAGCACAGCCTGTGGGTAGACAGCAGCCTAAAGCATAGGGGCCGCCTAGCTGATGTGCTCAACCACCTGGCTGCAGAGTCTGTTGAAGGTGGCCCCACGACTGTGTGTAGAAGAAGAAAACAGCGCAGCCTTCAAGTTTGCAGCCGCCTGTAGGAGCAGAAAGTACAGCCTGTGGGTAAACAGCAGCCTGCGCAGCCACCTGGATGAGAGTATGCGCAGCAGTATGGAGATAGATGGCGGCCACCTGCAGTGCAGATTGCAGCCAGCCGCCTGGGGACAGGTACGTGCAGTAATATAGGGAGCCGCCTGCAGCAAGCTAGTCGCCAGCAGAAAGAGATGGGAAGAGTCGCCGGTTGGTGAAATCAACGCCAGAGAGAAGCGATGGATGTTAACGCTTGAAGGAGAGAAAACGATTGATGCCTTTTTTAATAAAATTAAAGTGAAGATACAACTAGAGATTTCCCACGCATGCATGAAGGGGGACTAGTGGGGGTTGGTGACCATGCCCACCCCCACACTCACTTAAAAGTGGGGCTCCCCACCTTGGCCCCTAAGTGGGTGCCCAAAGGGGGTGCCCACTTTTAAATAAATGTGAACACCTAACCTTATAAAACAAAGGGGTTAGAATCAAATATTAAAAGCTACATGTGCAACATACTTACCACCTGTTCACATGCACTAAAACTCGTCAGAATACAGAGCAGACTTCACGACTCACTGGCAGGCGTCCCCGCTCAGTAAGTAACACGTCAAGCAGGCAAACACACAAATACATGTCATGCGAAAACAGTTTCAAGCATGCAAATCATGTGTGCATGTGCAAATAGTAACATGGACATATCTCCCGTTCATGGAACAAGTACAAAATATCTGTCGGCACAAAACTGGCACGACATTAAAACATAAAATCCTGGTCTTCCTATGGAGTGACAGTCCCATAGGTAAGACACAGTTCCAGGCACGAGTCTCCCTATGGTGTGACAGTCCCATAGGCAAAACACGGCACGAATACTAGCTCTTCCGTGGCGTGACAATCCCATGGATCGAACACAGTCCAGGTCATACACGGGTGGCACTGGTCTGGCTCCCGTCCATACGACACCATCCTGCTAACACACGGGTGGCACCAGTCTGGCTCCCGTCCATGTCAGCAAAATACTGGCCTCTTCACATGAGACACCGGCCTGGCCTCAAGTGAACGAGACGCAAAAACTGGAGATGGACCAAATGGTCGGCCAATTGGTGACATCCCCCCGGGCTTCTAAAGAGTTGACCTCAACTGAAAAGCCTCAAGATATGCCTGCAACAATTGCGGGTAATCTGCAAAATAATCCTCATTTACCCATTTGGCATCAATAGGCAAATAATTCTTAAACTTCACAAGGTATCTCCTGGAAAGCTTTCCTGCAGGTAGCTTTCTCTCCTTGTGAAAAACAATCTGTTCTGGCTGGAGGATCTCCTCAAGCTCTTCAATCTCTGGCGGATCTTCTGTGACAGGCTCATCAAGATCTGGCCCCACATATTTCCGAAATAGACTCACATGAAAAGCATTGTGAATCTTCCAATGACACTTCATTGATCTTGTGAATCACCTTGAAGGGTCCATAATAGCGAGGAGAAAGCTTAGGATATGATCCTTCTCGACCTGGCCTCTTTCGAAGCCTAGCCTTCTCAAATTTCAGCAATACCCAATCACCTTCTTTGACTTCCATGTCCCTTCTATGCTTGTCAGCAGCCATTTTATGCTTATCCTGAGATCTTGCAATGGCTGTCCGCACCTGACCAAAGGCAACATCCAAGTCACGAACATATTCATCAGCTGCAAATATCTCATCCTTTGTTCGAAGGATGGGTGGCAAGACCACTCTGCCATAAATAATCTCAAACGGAGCCTTTCCTGTGGAAGCATGGATTGTATTGTTGTAGGCAAACTCAACAAGTGGAAGATACTTCTCCCATGCACTCTTTTGATCTGCTACATAGCATTTCAATAAATCCAACACGGCTGAATTTGCAGCTTCACTTTGGCCATCCGTTTGGGGATGATAAGCTGATGAAAACTCAAGCTTAGTACCCATATTATCAAACAAAGCCCTCCAAAATAGGCTTGTAGTCCTGGGATCTCTATCCCCAACAATGGATTTAGGCATGCCATGATGCTTGAAAATATTAGCAAGAAAAAGCTTTACCATATGATCAGCTTTGATGGTTTTCTTGACGGGCAAGAAGTGAGGTTGCTTGCTAAATCTGTCCACAATAGTCCAAATAGCATCATTCCCATGCTGGGATCTAGGCAAATCCATAATAAAATCCATCGTGATACTTTCCCAAGGTTGCGAGGGAATAGGTAATGGCTGAAGCAAACCTGGAGGCTTTTGCCTGTCAAATTTCACCTTTTGGCAAGTAATACATGCACGCACATAAGCCTCAATGTCTTTACGCATGCTTGGCCAAAAGAAATATCTCTGAATCATGCGAGTAGTAGGCATAATACCTCGATGACCAGCATATGGTGGAGCGTGACATTCGTCCATAACCTTTGGACGCAAATCCTTCACCACACATAGGCAATTATCCTTCATTAGATAACCCTCGTTGATAACATAAGAGGCATGAGAATGACCAGCCATCAAATCAGTCCATATATGGCAAAAATCAGCATCCAAATGATACAAATCTCTCATAGCAGATAGATCTCCATGAGAGGCCACTGAAACTGCAGCAACATAAGGCCTCCTAGATAGTGCATCGGCCACCACATTTTTCTTTCCTGGAGTATGCACAATCTGAAAATGAAACATGGAAAGAAAATTTGCCATTCTCATCTGCTTCTCTGAAAGCTTAGTTTGAGATAGAAAGTATCTCAAGCTTTGATGATCTGTCTTGACTACAAATTCAGCCCCAAGAAGATAGTGTTTCCAAATCTTTAAGGCGTGAATTACAGCCAAGAACTCTTTCTCATAGATATCCATATGAAGCTCAGCATCATGCAAACGACGGCTCTCGTATGCAACTGCATGCCCTTCTTGATTTAGGACAGCTCCTATGCAATCGCCACAAGCATCACATTCAACCACGAATGACTTGTGCAAGTCAGGAACAATCAATACTGGACCACATATGATTGCATGCTTGAGCTGCAAGAAAGCATCCTGTTCCTTTGAAGTCCATTTGAAAGCAGTTTTCTTCTTCGTGAGATCATGTAGAGGAGTGGCAATCATAGCAAAATGCCTTATGAAACGCCTGTAGTACGAACATAATCCCAGAAAACTACGTACTTGATGTACGTTTTGCAATTCGGGCCAATTCCGAATGGTCTCTATCTTTGCAGGATCCATTGTAACTCCATCCTTGGATACAATATGTCCCAGATAATGAATTTCAGAAAGGAAAAACTCACTTTTCTTGGCATTGACGAAAAGTTTATGCTTCCGCAACTCTTCGAACACTGTGACCAAATGAGTTCTGTGTTCCTGCTCATTCTTGGAGAAAACCAAGATATCATCAAAGAAGACTCCTGTAAACTTGCGATGGGGTCGGAATATCCTATCCATCATACGATTAAAAGTAGCAGGAGCATTGGTGAGACCAAAAGGCATTACCAAGAATTCATATAATCCGAAGGCTGTCCTGAATGCAGTCTTATGGACATCTTGTGGCACCACGCGTATCTGGTGATAACCACTCTTCAAATCAAGTCTGCTAAAGCAAGCTGAGCCATCAAGCTTATCCAAGATATCATCAATACGTGGAATTGGAAATCTATTCTTGATGGTAAGCTTGTTCAAAGCTCTATAGTCCACACACATACGGAATGATCCGTCCTTCTTTTGAACAAGAAGCACAGGAGAGCAGTAAGGTGAGGAACTGGGCTGAACCAAACCTTTTTCTAAAAGCTCGTTTACCTGCTTCATGATTTCTTCTTGTTGTGCAGCACTCACTCGGTATGCGGGTTTGTTAGGAGGAGAACTACCTGGCACAAGATCTATGCGGTGATCTTCAGGCCTTTGGGGAGGTAATTCACCTGGCAACGAGTCAGCAAAACAGTCGTTGAATGCATTAAGAAAATTCAGCCTATCATTAGACATAGCATCCATATTTTGATGATTTGGCACGAGACTATCACGCACAAAAACCAAGTACGCTGAAAGACTCTTTTTCATTGCTTTATTAATTTGGATGTGTGATACAACTGGGATGGAATCCCCTTCTTTGCCAGCATCAATAAAATGCATGCGGCCTTTATGCATAAAGGAAATCATATTAGACTTGTAGTCTTTGCGGGACTCAAGCCTATGGTGCCACGGCTTGCCCAACAATACATCACATCCATTCAGTGGAGCAACTAAGAAATGCTCATTATCAAGATAGCCCTGTATATGGATACGCAACTTCCCTATCAAAGGGGTAACCTGCACCTCTTTACCAATAAATGCAGCTTCGGCTTCAATCTGAGGTTCCATATTTTCAACCTCAATACCCAATGCAGCTGCCATTTGCATAGAGATGAAATTGTCAGTTGCACAGTCATCAAACATGAAGAGTGCGGGCTGATCCTTGATTTGCCCCCAAGCCTTGCAAACCATACGCTCTTTTGCATCATGACCTGTATTACCTTACACATCAGGAACTGCATGAACATTTGCTTTGGTGTGCTTGTCCTCGTGCTTTGATTTGCGATCTGGGCATTGCCGAAACATGTGGTCTTTGCTACCACAAGAAAAGCATTTTCCATCCTTGGCATATTGCTCTCTTTGCTCCGGGGTTAATCCAAATTTGTTCTTCCTTGGGCCCTGTTCTTTAGATGTGTTATTTTCAGCTTTACCACCCTTGTAAGGCTCTCGGAAGTTCTTTTTAGGTGGTTGTCCACCCTTTTGCTGATTTGGGACAGCCTTGTCCTTCCCCTTGGAACCTCCTTGATCCTGCTTGATCTTGAGCACCAATTGCTCCGTAAGCAAGAGCAGAAGCTGTAAGTTGTTGCAACGTATGTTTTGGGTGCAATTCAATACCCGATCTATATGCAGGTTGCAATCCAGAACGAAACTTCCTCTTTCTTTCATCCTCTGTGATTTGCATGAAGGGTGTCACTTCCAACAACACTTTCCAAAATTTGTTAACATACTGTTGCACACTCTCATTATCTTTTTGTTCCAGCCTGTCCCACTTTTGAGTGAGAGTTTGCTCTGCATTGGGTGGCAAGAACTGAGCATAAAATCTGTCTTTGAATTCCTTCCAAGTAGAGATGGGATCCTTGGTGATCTTTTCGGTGATCCACCAATGGGCAGCAGTGCCTTTCAGAAACATGCTAGCATGGCGCACCTTCGACTTTTCTGTAAAGTCCTCATCACTAAAAGCAATGTCGAACTGTGCCACAAACGCTAACACCTTAGAAGCATCATGTTCACCATGAAAGACATCAAATTTGACAGATTTATCACCTGCTTTGAATTCCTTGAGCTTCCTGGCATGAGGCTCATGGTCTTCTCTTTTTCTTTTCCCCTTATCCAACAGGGTAGCCCTGTCTGCATGGGCTCCATGGGCCGTCATAGAAGCTTCATGGGGCACGGTGGCATGTGCTCCACGAACTCGAAACTCAGATGCATGTGACTTACTTGCATATGGCATGGTCTCTCCATGAGACAACTCAGAAGGCAAAATTTTTCTGGAAGTAGACCTGTCACCATGAGATACATATCTTGCATGCATGTGACTTTCATGCTCTCCATGAGCACTGGCATACATATATCTATCAGGCTTTGTGCCTTGTGGAGAGGATGCATGACGAGAGGTGACAGTCACCTCTTCCTTTCGCATAAAAGATTTCAGCCTCTGGGATGCGGGATCTCCATGCTTCAAACGAGGTGGATTTCTGAATTTCAGCTCTCCGTCATCCCCCTCTTTGATATCACCTTTGCGAAGGAGATAGGCAAGTGCCAACTCCCTTGGTTTCTTGCCCACTTCACGAGCCATTGATTCAAAAGTTACATCAACCATAGCATCAGCCTTCCTGGCTTCAATAGCACTTTGTAGATGGGGATCTTCATGCAAAAACTTTAATTCTTGCTCTTGAGCCTGCAAAAGTTTTCTCATATGTTCCATTTCAGCCCTCATAGCATCAGGCTCTTGTTCAAGCATAACTGTCTTTCCTGGAGACAGTTGTCCCTTGGACTCACTATCCAGAACCCTTTCAAGGGGCTTGTGCCTTCCACGCAGGGCATCAGACCCACGAGAAGCACTAGATGGACCCCTCGAATTTGGTACTTCCAAAGGGTTGCCTTGGCTGTCCATTGTGTTTTAAGTTTGCTAAAAGCGGGATGCCCAGTACACAGGTTCGTTTCCCCACTAGGAAGAGGGAAACAACCGTGCTCTGATACCAATGAAACCGATCCCGTCAAGTGGGAAAGACTCCGTTGGACACCCACACGCTTAATAGCACAACTTTAAAACCACAAATTTGAAATGGACAACTTAAAACAACTTGAAATTAAATGAAATGAAATGGAAAGATGGACACCAGCACTGGGGCCGGAACGGGCCGACCCCCCCCCTCAATATATGATATATTTATTGGGAGTATTTAATAAATACAATGCTCCATGGGTTCCAAGAACCAGATAATGTCCATGTACATATGAAAACAGTACCAAACAAATAGGCTCGAATTTCGATGTAGAAGCTCGAAGCAAAACGACCACTAGTGTGGTTCAATCGCTACGGTCCTGTGCTTTCACTGGACTCCGCGGAGAGCGCCTCACTGGTGTTCCGAGACCACGCACAAACAGGCGCTCTCGTACTAACGCCTGGCTCTCCCGATCTCAGCACCTTTGGACCGAGGTTTGCCAATATAGCTTGGACAACCCGGCACCGAACGGGTGTTGGCCGAGCGGGATGAATCCTTTATCAGATTTAAACATAAAATACTTTACTCAAATCTGAAAATCACTTACTTGAAGATGATTGATAGAAGACCAAAACTTGTGGTGTTTGTGTAGACTTTGATACCACCCAAGAGATGTGAAGACTTCTTGTAGCCGCCAATGGAAAAGAAGTACAACCTTTAACCAAAAAGAAGATGGAGCTGCCGCCTTAGGAGAGGTAAAGTCCTCTTGTAGGAACACACCTACCAACAGAAGCAGCTACGCATGAAGATACAGCCACCTGAGTAGCTGGAGCGTGGCCTGCTGGTGATGGAACAACAGCCCGGCTGCAGAGGGCAGCGTGTTGGAAAAGTATGTTCACGATCGGCTGGTGATGGTCACACAGCTGGTTGCTGTAGTATGCTGCTGAAGATGGCCTACGTCTGCCTGCAGAGGAACTAGGCAGCACAGCCTGTGGGTAGACAGCAGCCTAAAGCATAGGGGCCGCCTAGCTGATGTGCTCAACCACCTGGCTGCAGAGTCTGTTGAAGGTGGCCCCACGACTGTGTGTAGAAGAAGAAAACAGCGCAGCCTTCAAGTTTGCAGCCGCCTGTAGGAGCAGAAAGTACAGCCTGTGGGTAAACAGCAGCCTGCGCAGCCACCTGGATGAGAGTATGCGCAGCAGTATGGAGATAGATGGCGGCCACCTGCAGTGCAGATTGCAGCCAGCCGCCTGGGGACAGGTACGTGCAGTAATATAGGGAGCCGCCTGCAGCAAGCTAGTCGCCAGCAGAAAGAGATGGGAAGAGTCGCCGGTTGGTGAAATCAACGCCAGAGAGAAGCGATGGATGTTAACGCTTGAAGGAGAGAAAACGATTGATGCCTTTTTTAATAAAATTAAAGTGAAGATACAACTAGAGATTTCCCACGCATGCATGAAGGGGGACTAGTGGGGGTTGGTGACCATGCCCACCCCCACACTCACTTAAAAGTGGGGCTCCCCACCTTGGCCCCTAAGTGGGTGCCCAAAGGGGGTGCCCACTTTTAAATAAATGTGAACACCTAACCTTATAAAACAAAGGGGTTAGAATCAAATATTAAAAGCTACATGTGCAACATACTTACCACCTGTTCACATGCACTAAAACTCGTCAGAATACAGAGCAGACTTCACGACTCACTGGCAGGCGTCCCCGCTCAGTAAGTAACACGTCAAGCAGGCAAACACACAAATACATGTCATGCGAAAACAGTTTCAAGCATGCAAATCATGTGTGCATGTGCAAATAGTAACATGGACATATCTCCCGTTCATGGAACAAGTACAAAATATCTGTCGGCACAAAACTGGCACGACATTAAAACATAAAATCCTGGTCTTCCTATGGAGTGACAGTCCCATAGGTAAGACACAGTTCCAGGCACGAGTCTCCCTATGGTGTGACAGTCCCATAGGCAAAACACGGCACGAATACTAGCTCTTCCGTGGCGTGACAATCCCATGGATCGAACACAGTCCAGGTCATACACGGGTGGCACTGGTCTGGCTCCCGTCCATACGACACCATCCTGCTAACACACGGGTGGCACCAGTCTGGCTCCCGTCCATGTCAGCAAAATACTCGCCTCTTCACATGAGACACCGGCCTGGCCTCAAGTGAACGAGACGCAAAAACTGGAGATGGACCAAATGGTCGGCCAATTGGTGACATCCCCCCGGGCTTCTAAAGAGTTGACCTCAACTGAAAAGCCTCAAGATATGCCTGCAACAATTGCGGGTAATCTGCAAAATAATCCTCATTTACCCATTTGGCATCAATAGGCAAATAATTCTTAAACTTCACAAGGTATCTCCTGGAAAGCTTTCCTGCAGGTAGCTTTCTCTCCTTGTGAAAAACAATCTGTTCTGGCTGGAGGATCTCCTCAAGCTCTTCAATCTCTGGCGGATCTTCTGTGACAGGCTCATCAAGATCTGGCCCCACATATTTCCGAAATAGACTCACATGAAAAGCATTGTGAATCTTCCAATGACTAGGTAAAGCAAGCCTATATGACACTTCATTGATCTTGTGAATCACCTTGAAGGGTCCATAATAGCGAGGAGAAAGCTTAGGATATGATCCTTCTCGACCTGGCCTCTTTCGAAGCCTAGCCTTCTCAAATTTCAGCAATACCCAATCACCTTCTTTGACTTCCATGTCCCTTCTATGCTTGTCAGCAGCCATTTTATGCTTATCCTGAGATCTTGCAATGGCTGTCCGCACCTGACCAAAGGCAACATCCAAGTCACGAACATATTCATCAGCTGCAAATATCTCATCCTTTGTTCGAAGGATGGGTGGCAAGACCACTCTGCCATAAATAATCTCAAACGGAGCCTTTCCTGTGGAAGCATGGATTGTATTGTTGTAGGCAAACTCAACAAGTGGAAGATACTTCTCCCATGCACTCTTTTGATCTGCTACATAGCATTTCAATAAATCCAACACGGCTGAATTTGCAGCTTCACTTTGGCCATCCGTTTGGGGATGATAAGCTGATGAAAACTCAAGCTTAGTACCCATATTATCAAACAAAGCCCTCCAAAATAGGCTTGTAGTCCTGGGATCTCTATCCCCAACAATGGATTTAGGCATGCCATGATGCTTGAAAATATTAGCAAGAAAAAGCTTTACCATATGATCAGCTTTGATGGTTTTCTTGACGGGCAAGAAGTGAGCTTGCTTGCTAAATCTGTCCACAATAGTCCAAATAGCATCATTCCCATGCTGGGATCTAGGCAAATCCATAATAAAATCCATCGTGATACTTTCCCAAGGTTGCGAGGGAATAGGTAATGGCTGAAGCAAACCTGGAGGCTTTTGCCTGTCAAATTTCACCTTTTGGCAAGTAATACATGCACGCACATAAGCCTCAATGTCTTTACGCATGCTTGGCCAAAAGAAATATCTCTGAATCATGCGAGTAGTAGGCATAATACCTCGATGACCAGCATATGGTGGAGCGTGACATTCGTCCATAACCTTTGGACGCAAATCCTTCACCACACATAGGCAATTATCCTTCATTAGATAACCCTCGTTGATAACATAAGAGGCATGAGAATGACCAGCCATCAAATCAGTCCATATATGGCAAAAATCAGCATCCAAATGATACAAATCTCTCATAGCAGATAGATCTCCATGAGAGGCCACTGAAACTGCAGCAACATAAGGCCTCCTAGATAGTGCATCGGCCACCACATTTTTCTTTCCTGGAGTATGCACAATCTGAAAATGAAACATGGAAAGAAAATTTGCCATTCTCATCTGCTTCTCTGAAAGCTTAGTTTGAGATAGAAAGTATCTCAAGCTTTGATGATCTGTCTTGACTACAAATTCAGCCCCAAGAAGATAGTGTTTCCAAATCTTTAAGGCGTGAATTACAGCCAAGAACTCTTTCTCATAGATATCCATATGAAGCTCAGCATCATGCAAACGACGGCTCTCGTATGCAACTGCATGCCCTTCTTGATTTAGGACAGCTCCTATGCAATCGCCACAAGCATCACATTCAACCACGAATGACTTGTGCAAGTCAAGAACAATCAATACTGGACCACATATGATTGCATGCTTGAGCTGCAAGAAAGCATCCTGTTCCTTTGAAGTCCATTTGAAAGCAGTTTTCTTCTTCGTGAGATCATGTAGAGGAGTGGCAATCATAGCAAAATGCCTTATGAAACGCCTGTAGTACGAACATAATCCCAGAAAACTACGTACTTGATGTACGTTTTGCAATTCGGGCCAATTCCGAATGGTCTCTATCTTTGCAGGATCCATTGTAACTCCATCCTTGGATACAATATGTCCCAGATAATGAATTTCAGAAAGGAAAAACTCACTTTTCTTGGCATTGACGAAAAGTTTATGCTTCCGCAACTCTTCGAACACTGTGACCAAATGAGTTCTGTGTTCCTGCTCATTCTTGGAGAAAACCAAGATATCATCAAAGAAGACTCCTGTAAACTTGCGATGGGGTCGGAATATCCTATCCATCATACGATTAAAAGTAGCAGGAGCATTGGTGAGACCAAAAGGCATTACCAAGAATTCATATAATCCGAAGGCTGTCCTGAATGCAGTCTTATGGACATCTTGTGGCACCACGCGTATCTGGTGATAACCACTCTTCAAATCAAGTCTGCTAAAGCAAGCTGAGCCATCAAGCTTATCCAAGATATCATCAATACGTGGAATTGGAAATCTATTCTTGATGGTAAGCTTGTTCAAAGCTCTATAGTCCACACACATACGGAATGATCCGTCCTTCTTTTGAACAAGAAGCACAGGAGAGCAGTAAGGTGAGGAACTGGGCTGAACCAAACCTTTTTCTAAAAGCTCGTTTACCTGCTTCATGATTTCTTCTTGTTGTGCAGCACTCACTCGGTATGCGGGTTTGTTAGGAGGAGAACTACCTGGCACAAGATCTATGCGGTGATCTTCAGGCCTTTGGGGAGGTAATTCACCTGGCAACGAGTCAGCAAAACAGTCGTTGAATGCATTAAGAAAATTCAGCCTATCATTAGACATAGCATCCATATTTTGATGATTTGGCACGAGACTATCACGCACAAAAACCAAGTACGCTGAAAGACTCTTTTTCATTGCTTTATTAATTTGGATGTGTGATACAACTGGGATGGAATCCCCTTCTTTGCCAGCATCAATAAAATGCATGCGGCCTTTATGCATAAAGGAAATCATATTAGACTTGTAGTCTTTGCGGGACTCAAGCCTATGGTGCCACGGCTTGCCCAACAATACATCACATCCATTCAGTGGAGCAACTAAGAAATGCTCATTATCAAGATAGCCCTGTATATGGATACGCAACTTCCCTATCAAAGGGGTAACCTGCACCTCTTTACCAATAAATGCAGCTTCGGCTTCAATCTGAGGTCCCATATTTTCAACCTCAATACCCAATGCAGCTGCCATTTGCATAGAGATGAAATTGTCAGTTGCACAGTCATCAAACATGAAGAGTGCGGGCTGATCCTTGATTTGCCCCCAAGCCTTGCAAACCATACGCTCTTTTGCATCATGACCTGTATTACCTTACACATCAGGAACTGCATGAACATTTGCTTTGGTGTGCTTGTCCTCGTGCTTTGATTTGCGATCTGGGCATTGCCGAAACATGTGGTCTTTGCTACCACAAGAAAAGCATTTTCCATCCTTGGCATATTGCTCTCTTTGCTCCGGGGTTAATCCAAATTTGTTCTTCCTTGGGCCCTGTTCTTTAGATGTGTTATTTTCAGCTTTACCACCCTTGTAAGGCTCTCGGAAGTTCTTTTTAGGTGGTTGTCCACCCTTTTGCTGATTTGGGACAGCCTTGTCCTTCCCCTTGGAACCTCCTTGATCCTGCTTGATCTTGAGCACCAATTGCTCCGTAAGCAAGAGCAGAAGCTGTAAGTTGTTGCAACGTATGTTTTGGGTGCAATTCAATACCCGATCTATATGCAGGTTGCAATCCAGAACGAAACTTCCTCTTTCTTTCATCCTCTGTGATTTGCATGAAGGGTGTCACTTCCAACAACACTTTCCAAAATTTGTTAACATACTGTTGCACACTCTCATTATCTTTTTGTTCCAGCCTGTCCCACTTTTGAGTGAGAGTTTGCTCTGCATTGGGTGGCAAGAACTGAGCATAAAATCTGTCTTTGAATTCCTTCCAAGTAGAGATGGGATCCTTGGTGATCTTTTCGGTGATCCACCAATGGGCAGCAGTGCCTTTCAGAAACATGCTAGCATGGCGCACCTTCGACTTTTCTGTAAAGTCCTCATCACTAAAAGCAATGTCGAACTGTGCCACAAACGCTAACACCTTAGAAGCATCATGTTCACCATGAAAGACATCAAATTTGACAGATTTATCACCTGCTTTGAATTCCTTGAGCTTCCTGGCATGAGGCTCATGGTCTTCTCTTTTTCTTTTCCCCTTATCCAACAGGGTAGCCCTGTCTGCATGGGCTCCATGGGCCGTCATAGAAGCTTCATGGGGCACGGTGGCATGTGCTCCACGAACTCGAAACTCAGATGCATGTGACTTACTTGCATATGGCATGGTCTCTCCATGAGACAACTCAGAAGGCAAAATTTTTCTGGAAGTAGACCTGTCACCATGAGATACATATCTTGCATGCATGTGACTTTCATGCTCTCCATGAGCACTGGCATACATATATCTATCAGGCTTTGTGCCTTGTGGAGAGGATGCATGACGAGAGGTGACAGTCACCTCTTCCTTTCGCATAAAAGATTTCAGCCTCTGGGATGCGGGATCTCCATGCTTCAAACGAGGTGGATTTCTGAATTTCAGCTCTCCGTCATCCCCCTCTTTGATATCACCTTTGCGAAGGAGATAGGCAAGTGCCAACTCCCTTGGTTTCTTGCCCACTTCACGAGCCATTGATTCAAAAGTTACATCAACCATAGCATCAGCCTTCCTGGCTTCAATAGCACTTTGTAGATGGGGATCTTCATGCAAAAACTTTAATTCTTGCTCTTGAGCCTGCAAAAGTTTTCTCATATGTTCCATTTCAGCCCTCATAGCATCAGGCTCTTGTTCAAGCATAACTGTCTTTCCTGGAGACAGTTGTCCCTTGGACTCACTATCCAGAACCCTTTCAAGGGGCTTGTGCCTTCCACGCAGGGCATCAGACCCACGAGAAGCACTAGATGGACCCCTCGAATTTGGTACTTCCAAAGGGTTGCCTTGGCTGTCCATTGTGTTTTAAGTTTGCTAAAAGCGGGATGCCCAGTACACAGGTTCGTTTCCCCACTAGGAAGAGGGAAACAACCGTGCTCTGATACCAATGAAACCGATCCCGTCAAGTGGGAAAGACTCCGTTGGACACCCACACGCTTAATAGCACAACTTTAAAACCACAAATTTGAAATGGACAACTTAAAACAACTTGAAATTAAATGAAATGAAATGGAAAGATGGACACCAGCACTGGGGCCGGAACGGGCCGACCCCCCCCTCAATATATGATATATTTATTGGGAGTATTTAATAAATACAATGCTCCATGGGTTCCAAGAACCAGATAATGTCCATGTACATATGAAAACAGTACCAAACAAATAGGCTCGAATTTCGATGTAGAAGCTCGAAGCAAAACGACCACTAGTGTGGTTCAATCGCTACGGTCCTGTGCTTTCACTGGACTCCGCGGAGAGCGCCTCACTGGTGTTCCGAGACCACGCACAAACAGGCGCTCTCGTACTAACGCCTGGCTCTCCCGATCTCAGCACCTTTGGACCGAGGTTTGCCAATATAGCTTGGACAACCCGGCACCGAACGGGTGTTGGCCGAGCGGGATGAATCCTTTATCAGATTTAAACATAAAATACTTTACTCAAATCTGAAAATCACTTACTTGAAGATGATTGATAGAAGACCAAAACTTGTGGTGTTTGTGTAGACTTTGATACCACCCAAGAGATGTGAAGACTTCTTGTAGCCGCCAATGGAAAAGAAGTACAACCTTTAACCAAAAAGAAGATGGAGCTGCCGCCTTAGGAGAGGTAAAGTCCTCTTGTAGGAACACACCTACCAACAGAAGCAGCTACGCATGAAGATACAGCCACCTGAGTAGCTGGAGCGTGGCCTGCTGGTGATGGAACAACAGCCCGGCTGCAGAGGGCAGCGTGTTGGAAAAGTATGTTCACGATCGGCTGGTGATGGTCACACAGCTGGTTGCTATAGTATGCTGCTGAAGATGGCCTACGTCTGCCTGCAGAGGAACTAGGCAGCACAGCCTGTGGGTAGACAGCAGCCTAAAGCATAGGGGCCGCCTAGCTGATGTGCTCAACCACCTGGCTGCAGAGTCTGTTGAAGGTGGCCCCACGACTGTGTGTAGAAGAAGAAAACAGCGCAGCCTTCAAGTTTGCAGCCGCCTGTAGGAGCAGAAAGTACAGCCTGTGGGTAAACAGCAGCCTGCGCAGCCACCTGGATGAGAGTATGCGCAGCAGTATGGAGATAGATGGCGGCCACCTGCAGTGCAGATTGCAGCCAGCCGCCTGGGGACAGGTACGTGCAGTAATATAGGGAGCCGCCTGCAGCAAGCTAGTCGCCAGCAGAAAGAGATGGGAAGAGTCGCCGGTTGGTGAAATCAACGCCAGAGAGAAGCGATGGATGTTAACGCTTGAAGGAGAGAAAACGATTGATGCCTTTTTTAATAAAATTAAAGTGAAGATACAACTAGAGATTTCCCACGCATGCATGAAGGGGGACTAGTGGGGGTTGGTGACCATGCCCACCCCCACACTCACTTAAAAGTGGGGCTCCCCACCTTGGCCCCTAAGTGGGTGCCCAAAGGGGGTGCCCACTTTTAAATAAATGTGAACACCTAACCTTATAAAACAAAGGGGTTAGAATCAAATATTAAAAGCTACATGTGCAACATACTTACCACCTGTTCACATGCACTAAAACTCGTCAGAATACAGAGCAGACTTCACGACTCACTGGCAGGCGTCCCCGCTCAGTAAGTAACACGTCAAGCAGGCAAACACACAAATACATGTCATGCGAAAACAGTTTCAAGCATGCAAATCATGTGTGCATGTGCAAATAGTAACATGGACATATCTCCCGTTCATGGAACAAGTACAAAATATCTGTCGGCACAAAACTGGCACGACATTAAAACATAAAATCCTGGTCTTCCTATGGAGTGACAGTCCCATAGGTAAGACACAGTTCTAGGCACGAGTCTCCCTATGGTGTGACAGTCCCATAGGCAAAACACGGCACGAATACTAGCTCTTCCGTGGCGTGACAATCCCATGGATCGAACACAGTCCAGGTCATACACGGGTGGCACTGGTCTGGCTCCCGTCCATACGACACCATCCTGCTAACACACGGGTGGCACCAGTCTGGCTCCCGTCCATGTCAGCAAAATACTCGCCTCTTCACATGAGACACCGGCCTGGCCTCAAGTGAACGAGACGTAAAAACTGGAGATGGACCAAATGGTCGGCCAATTGGTGACATCCCCCCGGGCTTCTAAAGAGTTGACCTCAACTGAAAAGCCTCAAGATATGCCTGCAACAATTGCGGGTAATCTGCAAAATAATCCTCATTTACCCATTTGGCATCAATAGGCAAATAATTCTTAAACTTCACAAGGTATCTCCTGGAAAGCTTTCCTGCAGGTAGCTTTCTCTCCTTGTGAAAAACAATCTGTTCTGGCTGGAGGATCTCCTCAAGCTCTTCAATCTCTGGCGGATCTTCTGTGACAGGCTCATCAAGATCTGGCCCCACATATTTCCGAAATAGACTCACATGAAAAGCATTGTGAATCTTCCAATGACTAGGTAAAGCAAGCCTATATGACACTTCATTGATCTTGTGAATCACCTTGAAGGGTCCATAATAGCGAGGAGAAAGCTTAGGATATGATCCTTCTCGACCTGGCCTCTTTCGAAGCCTAGCCTTCTCAAATTTCAGCAATACCCAATCACCTTCTTTGACTTCCATGTCCCTTCTATGCTTGTCAGCAGCCATTTTATGCTTATCCTGAGATCTTGCAATGGCTGTCCGCACCTGACCAAAGGCAACATCCAAGTCACGAACATATTCATCAGCTGCAAATATCTCATCCTTTGTTCGAAGGATGGGTGGCAAGACCACTCTGCCATAAATAATCTCAAACGGAGCCTTTCCTGTGGAAGCATGGATTGTATTGTTGTAGGCAAACTCAACAAGTGGAAGATACTTCTCCCATGCACTCTTTTGATCTGCTACATAGCATTTCAATAAATCCAACACGGCTGAATTTGCAGCTTCACTTTGGCCATCCGTTTGGGGATGATAAGCTGATGAAAACTCAAGCTTAGTACCCATATTATCAAACAAAGCCCTCCAAAATAGGCTTGTAGTCCTGGGATCTCTATCCCCAACAATGGATTTAGGCATGCCATGATGCTTGAAAATATTAGCAAGAAAAAGCTTTACCATATGATCAGCTTTGATGGTTTTCTTGACGGGCAAGAAGTGAGCTTGCTTGCTAAATCTGTCCACAATAGTCCAAATAGCATCATTCCCATGCTGGGATCTAGGCAAATCCATAATAAAATCCATCGTGATACTTTCCCAAGGTTGCGAGGGAATAGGTAATGGCTGAAGCAAACCTGGAGGCTTTTGCCTGTCAAATTTCACCTTTTGGCAAGTAATACATGCACGCACATAAGCCTCAATGTCTTTACGCATGCTTGGCCAAAAGAAATATCTCTGAATCATGCGAGTAGTAGGCATAATACCTCGATGACCAGCATATGGTGGAGCGTGACATTCGTCCATAACCTTTGGACGCAAATCCTTCACCACACATAGGCAATTATCCTTCATTAGATAACCCTCGTTGATAACATAAGAGGCATGAGAATGACCAGCCATCAAATCAGTCCATATATGGCAAAAATCAGCATCCAAATGATACAAATCTCTCATAGCAGATAGATCTCCATGAGAGGCCACTGAAACTGCAGCAACATAAGGCCTCCTAGATAGTGCATCGGCCACCACATTTTTCTTTCCTGGAGTATGCACAATCTGAAAATGAAACATGGAAAGAAAATTTGCCATTCTCATCTGCTTCTCTGAAAGCTTAGTTTGAGATAGAAAGTATCTCAAGCTTTGATGATCTGTCTTGACTACAAATTCAGCCCCAAGAAGATAGTGTTTCCAAATCTTTAAGGCGTGAATTACAGCCAAGAACTCTTTCTCATAGATATCCATATGAAGCTCAGCATCATGCAAACGACGGCTCTCGTATGCAACTGCATGCCCTTCTTGATTTAGGACAGCTCCTATGCAATCGCCACAAGCATCACATTCAACCACGAATGACTTGTGCAAGTCAGGAACAATCAATACTGGACCACATATGATTGCATGCTTGAGCTGCAAGAAAGCATCCTGTTCCTTTGAAGTCCATTTGAAAGCAGTTTTCTTCTTCGTGAGATCATGTAGAGGAGTGGCAATCATAGCAAAATGCCTTATGAAACGCCTGTAGTACGAACATAATCCCAGAAAACTACGTACTTGATGTACGTTTTGCAATTCGGGCCAATTCCGAATGGTCTCTATCTTTGCAGGATCCATTGTAACTCCATCCTTGGATACAATATGTCCCAGATAATGAATATCAGAAAGGAAAAACTCACTTTTCTTGGCATTCACGAAAAGTTTATGCTTCCGCAACTCTTCGAACACTGTGACCAAATGAGTTCTGTGTTCCTGCTCATTCTTGGAGAAAACCAAGATATCATCAAAGAAGACTCCTGTAAACTTGCGATGGGGTCGGAATATCCTATCCATCATACGATTAAAAGTAACAGGAGCATTGGTGAGACCAAAAGGCATTACCAAGAATTCATATAATCCGAAGGCTGTCCTGAATGCAGTCTTATGGACATCTTGTGGCACCACGCGTATCTGGTGATAACCACTCTTCAAATCAAGTCTGCTAAAGCAAGCTGAGCCATCAAGCTTATCCAAGATATCATCAATACGTGGAATTGGAAATCTATTCTTGATGGTAAGCTTGTTCAAAGCTCTATAGTCCACACACATACGGAATGATCCGTCCTTCTTTTGAACAAGAAGCACAGGAGAGCAGTAAGGTGAGGAACTGGGCTGAACCAAACCTTTTTCTAAAAGCTCGTTTACCTGCTTCATGATTTCTTCTTGTTGTGCAGCACTCACTCGGTATGCGGGTTTGTTAGGAGGAGAACTACCTGGCACAAGATCTATGCAGTGATCTTCAGGCCTTTGGGGAGGTAATTCACCTGGCAACGAGTCAGCAAAACAGTCGTTGAATGCATTAAGAAAATTCAGCCTATCATTAGACATAGCATCCATATTTTGATGATTTGGCACGAGACTATCACGCACAAAAACCAAGTACGCTGAAAGACTCTTTTTCATTGCTTTATTAATTTGGATGTGTGATACAACTGGGATGGAATCCCCTTCTTTGCCAGCATCAATAAAATGCATGCGGCCTTTATGCATAAAGGAAATCATATTAGACTTGTAGTCTTTGCGGGACTCAAGCCTATGGTGCCACGGCTTGCCCAACAATACATCACATCCATTCAGTGGAGCAACTAAGAAATGCTCATTATCAAGATAGCCCTGTATATGGATACGCAACTTCCCTATCAAAGGGGTAACCTGCACCTCTTTACCAATAAATGCAGCTTCGGCTTCAATCTGAGATCCCATATTTTCAACCTCAATACCCAATGCAGCTGCCATTTGCATAGAGATGAAATTGTCAATTGCACAGTCATCAAACATGAAGAGTGCGGGCTGATCCTTGATTTGCCCCCAAGCCTTGCAAACCATACGCTCTTTTGCATCATGACCTGTATTACCTTACACATCAGGAACTGCATGAACATTTGCTTTGGTGTGCTTGTCCTCGTGCTTTGATTTGCGATCTGGGCATTGCCGAAACATGTGGTCTTTGCTACCACAAGAAAAGCATTTTCCATCCTTGGCATATTGCTCTCTTTGCTCCGGGGTTAATCCAAATTTGTTCTTCCTTGGGCCCTGTTCTTTAGATGTGTTATTTTCAGCTTTACCACCCTTGTAAGGCTCTCGGAAGTTCTTTTTAGGTGGTTGTCCACCCTTTTGCTGATTTGGGATAGCCTTGTCCTTCCCCTTGGAACCTCCTTGATCCTGCTTGATCTTGAGCACCAATTGCTCCATAGCAGAAGCTGTAAGTTGTTGCAACGTATGTTTTGGGTGCAATTCAATACCCGATCTATATGCAGGTTGCAATCCAGAACGAAACTTCCTCTTTCTTTCATCCTCTGTGATTTGCATGAAGGGTGTCACTTCCAACAACACTTTCCAAAATTTGTTAACATACTGTTGCACACTCTCATTATCTTTTTGTTCCAGCCTGTCCCACTTTTGAGTGAGAGTTTGCTCTGCATTGGGTGGCAAGAACTGAGCATAAAATCTGTCTTTGAATTCCTTCCAAGTAGAGATGGGATCCTTGGTGATCTTTTCGGTGATCCACCAATGGGCAGCAGTGCCTTTCAGAAACATGCTAGCATGGCGCACCTTCGACTTTTCTGTAAAGTCCTCATCACTAAAAGCAATGTCGAACTGTGCCACAAACGCTAACACCTTAGAAGCATCATGTTCACCATGAAAGACATCAAATTTGACAGATTTATCACCTGCTTTGAATTCCTTGAGCTTCCTGGCATGAGGCTCATGGTCTTCTCTTTTTCTTTTCCCCTTATCCAACAGGGTAGCCCTGTCTGCATGGGCTCCATGGGCCGTCATAGAAGCTTCATGGGGCACGGTGGCATGTGCTCCACGAACTCGAAACTCAGATGCATGTGACTTACCTGCATATGGCATGGTCTCTCCATGAGACAACTCAGAAGGCAAAATTTTTCTGGAAGTAGACCTGTCACCATGAGATACATATCTTGCATGCATGTGACTTTCATGCTCTCCATGAGCACTGGCATACATATATCTATCAGGCTTTGTGCCTTGTGGAGAGGATGCATGACGAGAGGTGACAGTCACCTCTTCCTTTCGCATAAAAGATTTCAGCCTCTGGGATGCGGGATCTCCATGCTTCAAACGAGGTGGATTTCTGAATTTCAGCTCTCCGTCATCCCTCTTTGATATCACCTTTGCGAAGGAGATAGGCAAGTGCCAACTCCCTTGGTTTCTTGCCCACTTCACGAGCCATTGATTCAAAAGTTACATCAACCATAGCATCAGCCTTCCTGGCTTCAATAGCACTTTGTAGATGGGGATCTTCATGCAAAAACTTTAATTCTTGCTCTTGAGCCTGCAAAAGTTTTCTCATATGTTCCATTTCAGCCCTCATAGCATCAGGCTCTTGTTCAAGCATAACTGTCTTTCCTGGAGACAGTTATCCCTTGGATTCACTATCCAGAACCCTTTCAAGGGGCTTGTGCCTTCCACGCAGGGCATCAGACCCACGAGAAGCACTAGATGGACCCCTCGAATTTGGTACTTCCAAAGGGTTGCCTTGGCTGTCCATTGTGTTTTAAGTTTGCTAAAAGCGGGATGCCCAGTACACAGGTTCGTTTCCCCACTAGGAAGAGGGAAACAACCGTGCTCTGATACCAATGAAACCGATCCCGTCAAGTGGGAAAGACTCCGTTGGACACCCACACGCTTAATAGCACAACTTTAAAACCACAAATTTGAAATGGACAACTTAAAACAACTTGAAATTAAATGAAATGAAATGGAAAGATGGACACCAGCACTGGGGCCGGAACGGGCCGACCCCCCCCCTCAATATATGATATATTTATTGGGAGTATTTAATAAATACAATGCTCCATGGGTTCCAAGAACCAGATAATGTCCATGTACATGTGAAAACAGTACCAAACAAATAGGCTCGAATTTCGATGTAGAAGCTCGAAGCAGAACGACCACTAGTGTGGTCCAATCGCTACGGTCCTGTGCTTTCACTGGACTCCGCGGAGAGAGCCTCACTGGTGTTCCGAGACCACGCACAAACAGGCGCTCTCGTACTAACGCCTGGCTCTCCCGATCTCAGCACCTTTGGACCGAGGTTTGCCAATATAGCTTGAACAACCCGGCACCGAACGGGTGTTGGCCGAGCGGGATGAATCCTTTATCAGATTTAAACATAAAATACTTTACTCAAATCTGAAAATCACTTACTTGAAGATGATTGATAGAAGACCAAAACTTGTGGTGTTTGTGTAGACTTTGATACCACCCAAGAGATGTGAAGACTTCTTGTAGCCGCCAATGGAAAAGAAGTACAACCTTTAACCAAAAAGAAGATGGAGCTGCCGCCTTAGGAGAGGTAAAGTCCTCTTGTAGGAACACACCTACCAACAGAAGCAGCTACGCATGAAGATACAGCCACCTGAGTAGCTGGAGCGTGGCCTGCTGGTGATGGAACAACAGCCCGGCTGCAGAGGGCAGCGTGTTGGAAAAGTATGTTCACGATCGGCTGGTGATGGTCACCCAGCTAGTTGCTGTAGTATGCTGCTGAAGATGGCCTACGTCTGCCTGCAGAGGAACTAGGCAGCACAGCCTGTGGGTAGACAGCAGCCTAAAGCATAGGGGCCGCCTAGCTGATGTGCTCAACCACCTGGCTGCAGAGTCTGTTGAAGGTGGCCCCACGACTGTGTGTAGAAGAAGAAAACAGCGCAGCCTTCAAGTTTGCAGCCGCCTGTAGGAGCAGAAAGTACAGCCTGTGGGTAAACAGCAGCCTGCGCAGCCACCTGGATGAGAGTATGCGCAGCAGTATGGAGATAGATGGCGGCCACCTGCAGTGCAGATTGCAGCCAGCCGCCTGGGGACAGGTACGTGCAGTAATATAGGGAGCCGCCTGCAGCAAGCTAGTCGCCAGCAGAAAGAGATGGGAAGAGTCGCCGGTTGGTGAAATCAACGCCAGAGAGAAGCGATGGATGTTAACGCTTGAAGGAGAGAAAACGATTGATGCCTTTTTTAATAAAATTAAAGTGAAGATACAACTAGAGATTTCCCACGCATGCATGAAGGGGGACTAGTGGGGGTTGGTGACCATGCCCACCCCCACACTCACTTAAAAGTGGGGCTCCCCACCTTGGCCCCTAAGTGGGTGCCCAAAGGGGGTGCCCACTTTTAAATAAATGTGAACACCTAACCTTATAAAACAAAGGGGTTAGAATAAAATATTAAAAGCTACATGTGCAACATACTTACCACCTGTTCACATGCACTAAAACTCGTCAGAATACAGAGCAGACTTCACGACTCACTGGCAGGCGTCCCCGCTCAGTAAGTAACACGTCAAGCAGGCAAACACACAAATACATGTCATGCGAAAACAGTTTCAAGCATGCAAATCATGTGTGCATGTGCAAATAGTAACATGGACATATCTCCCGTTCATGGAACAAGTACAAAATATCTGTCGGCACAAAACTGGCACGACATTAAAACATAAAATCCTGGTCTTCCTATGGAGTGACAGTCCCATAGGTAAGACACAGTTCCAGGCACGAGTCTCCCTATGGTGTGACAGTCCCATAGGCAAAACACGGCACGAATACTAGCTCTTCCGTGGCGTGACAATCCCATGGATCGAACACAGTCCAGGTCATACACGGGTGGCACTGGTCTGGCTCCCGTCCATACGACACCATCCTGCTAACACACGGGTGGCACCAGTCTGGCTCCCGTCCATGTCAGCAAAATACTCGCCTCTTCACATGAGACACCGGCCTGGCCTCAAGTGAACGAGACGCAAAAACTGGAGATGGACCAAATGGTCGGCCAATTGGTGACATCCCCCCGGGCTTCTAAAGAGTTGACCTCAACTGAAAAGCCTCAAGATATGCCTGCAACAATTGCGGGTAATCTGCAAAATAATCCTCATTTACCCATTTGGCATCAATAGGCAAATAATTCTTAAACTTCACAAGGTATCTCCTGGAAAGCTTTCCTGCAGGTAGCTTTCTCTCCTTGTGAAAAACAATCTGTTCTGGCTGGAGGATCTCCTCAAGCTCTTCAATCTCTGGCGGATCTTCTGTGACAGGCTCATCAGGATCTGGCCCCACATATTTCCGAAATAGACTCACATGAAAAGCATTGTGAATCTTCCAATGACTAGGTAAAGCAAGCCTATATGACACTTCATTGATCTTGTGAATCACCTTGAAGGGTCCATAATAGCGAGGAGAAAGCTTAGGATATGATCCTTCTCGACCTGGCCTCTTTCGAAGCCTAGCCTTCTCAAATTTCAGCAATACCCAATCACCTTCTTTGACTTCCATGTCCCTTCTATGCTTGTCAGCAGCCATTTTATGCTTATCCTGAGATCTTGCAATGGCTGTCCGCACCTGACCAAAGGCAACATCCAAGTCACGAACATATTCATCAGCTGCAAATATCTCATCCTTTGTTCGAAGGATGGGTGGCAAGACCACTCTGCCATAAATAATCTCAAACGGAGCCTTTCCTGTGGAAGCATGGATTGTATTGTTGTAGGCAAACTCAACAAGTGGAAGATACTTCTCCCATGCACTCTTTTGATCTGCTACATAGCATTTCAATAAATCCAACACGGCTGAATTTGCAGCTTCACTTTGGCCATCCGTTTGGGGATGATAAGCTGATGAAAACTCAAGCTTAGTACCCATATTATCAAACAAAGCCCTCCAAAATAGGCTTGTAGTCCTGGGATCTCTATCCCCAACAATGGATTTAGGCATGCCATGATGCTTGAAAATATTAGCAAGAAAAAGCTTTACCATATGATCAGCTTTGATGGTTTTCTTGACGGGCAAGAAGTGAGCTTGCTTGCTAAATCTGTCCACAATAGTCCAAATAGCATCATTCCCATGCTGGGATCTAGGCAAATCCATAATAAAATCCATCGTGATACTTTCCCAAGGTTGCGAGGGAATAGGTAATGGCTGAAGCAAACCTGGAGGCTTTTGCCTGTCAAATTTCACCTTTTGGCAAGTAATACATGCACGCACATAAGCCTCAATGTCTTTACGCATGCTTGGCCAAAAGAAATATCTCTGAATCATGCGAGTAGTAGGCATAATACCTCGATGACCAGCATATGGTGGAGCGTGACATTCGTCCATAACCTTTGGACGCAAATCCTTCACCACACATAGGCAATTATCCTTCATTAGATCACCCTCGTTGATAACATAAGAGGCATGAGAATGACCAGCCATCAAATCAGTCCATATATGGCAAAAATCAGCATCCAAATGATACAAATCTCTCATAGCAGATAGATCTCCATGAGAGGCCACTGAAACTGCAGCAACATAAGGCCTCCTAGATAGTGCATCGGCCACCACATTTTTCTTTCCTGGAGTATGCACAATCTGAAAATGAAACATGGAAAGAAAATTTGCCATTCTCATCTGCTTCTCTGAAAGCTTAGTTTGAGATAGAAAGTATCTCAAGCTTTGATGATCTGTCTTGACTACAAATTCAGCCCCAAGAAGATAGTGTTTCCAAATCTTTAAGGCGTGAATTACAGCCAAGAGCTCTTTCTCATAGATATCCATATGAAGCTCAGCATCATGCAAACGACGGCTCTCGTATGCAACTGCATGCCCTTCTTGATTTAGGACAGCTCCTATGCAATCGCCACAAGCATCACATTCAACCACGAATGACTTGTGCAAGTCAGGAACAATCAATACTGGACCACATATGATTGCATGCTTGAGCTGCAAGAAAGCATCCTGTTCCTTTGAAGTCCATTTGAAAGCAGTTTTCTTCTTCGTGAGATCATGTAGAGGAGTGGCAATCATAGCAAAATGCCTTATGAAACGCCTGTAGTACGAACATAATCCCAGAAAACTACGTACTTGATGTACGTTTTGCAATTCGGGCCAATTCCGAATGGTCTCTATCTTTGCAGGATCCATTGTAACTCCATCCTTGGATACAATATGTCCCAGATAATGAATTTCAGAAAGGAAAAACTCATTTTTCTTGGCATTCACGAAAAGTTTATGCTTCCGCAACTCTTCGAACACTGTGACCAAATGAGTTCTGTGTTCCTGCTCATTCTTGGAGAAAACCAAGATATCATCAAAGAAGACTCCTGTAAACTTGCGATGGGATCGGAATATCCTATCCATCATACGATTAAAAGTAGCAGGAGCATTGGTGAGACCAAAAGGCATTACCAAGAATTCATATAATCCGAAGGCTGTCCTGAATGCAGTCTTATGGACATCTTGTGGCACCACGCGTATCTGGTGATAACCACTCTTCAAATCAAGTCTGCTAAAGCAAGCTGAGCCATCAAGCTTATCCAAGATATCATCAATACGTGGAATTGGAAATCTATTCTTGATGGTAAGCTTGTTCAAAGCTCTATAGTCCACACACATACGGAATGATCCGTCCTTCTTTTGAACAAGAAGCACAGGAGAGCAGTAAGGTGAGGAACTGGGCTGAACCAAACCTTTTTCTAAAAGCTCGTTTACCTGCTTCATGATTTCTTCTTGTTGTGCAGCACTCACTCGGTATGCGGGTTTGTTAGGAGGAGAACTACCTGGCACAAGATCTATGCGGTGATCTTCAGGCCTTTGGGGAGGTAATTCACCTGGCAACGAGTCAGCAAAACAGTCGTTGAATGCATTAAGAAAATTCAGCCTATCATTAGACATAGCATCCATATTTTGATGATTTGGCACGAGACTATCACGCACAAAAACCAAGTACGCTGAAAGACTCTTTTTCATTGCTTTATTAATTTGGATGTGTGATACAACTGGGATGGAATCCCCTTCTTTGCCAGCATCAATAAAATGCATGCGGCCTTTATGCATAAAGGAAATCATATTAGACTTGTAGTCTTTGCGGGACTCAAGCCTATGGTGCCACGGCTTGCCCAACAATACATCACATCCATTCAGTGGAGCAACTAAGAAATGCTCATTATCAAGATAGCCCTGTATATGGATACGCAACTTCCCTATCAAAGGGGTAACCTGCACCTCTTTACCAATAAATGCAGCTTCGGCTTAAATCTGAGGTCCCATATTTTCAACCTCAATACCCAATGCAGCTGCCATTTGCATAGAGATGAAATTGTCAGTTGCACAGTCATCAAACATGAAGAGTGCGGGCTGATCCTTGATTTGCCCCCAAGCCTTGCAAACCATACGCTCTTTTGCATCATGACCTGTATTACCTTGCACATCAGGAACTGCATGAACATTTGCTTTGGTGTGCTTGTCCTCGTGCTTTGATTTGCGATCTGGGCATTGCCGAAACATGTGGTCTTTGCTACCACAAGAAAAGCATTTTCCATCCTTGGCATATTGCTCTCTTTGCTCCGGGGTTAATCCAAATTTGTTCTTCCTTGGGCCCTGTTCTTTAGATGTGTTATTTTCAGCTTTACCACCCTTGTAAGGCTCTCGGAAGTTCTTTTTAGGTGGTTGTCCACCCTTTTGCTGATTTGGGACAGCCTTGTCCTTCCCCTTGGAACCTCCTTGATCCTGCTTGATCTTGAGCACCAATTGCTCCGTAGCAAGAGCAGAAGCTGTAAAGTTGTTGCAACGTATGTTTTGGGTGCAATTCAATACCCGATCTATATGCAGGTTGCAATCCAGAACGAAACTTCCTCTTTCTTTCATCCTCTGTGATTTGCATGAAGGGTGTCACTTCCAGCAACACTTTCCAAAATTTGTTAACATACTGTTGCACACTCTCATTATCTTTTTGTTCCAGCCTGTCCCACTTTTGAGTGAGAGCTTGCTCTGCATTGGGTGGCAAGAACTGAGCATAAAATCTGTCTTTGAATTCCTTCCAAGTAGAGATGGGACCCTTGGTGATCTTTTCGGTGATCCACCAATGGGCAGCAGTGCCTTTCAGAAACATGCTAGCATGGCGCACCTTCGACTTTTCTGTAAAGTCCTCATCGCTAAAAGCAATGTCGAACTGTGCCACAAACGCTAACACCTTAGAAGCATCATGTTCACCATGAAAGACATCAAATTTGACAGATTTATCACCTGCTTTGAATTCCTTGAGCTTCCTGGCATGAGGCTCATGGTCTTCTCTTTTCTTTTCCCCTTATCCAACAGGGTAGCCCTGTCTGCATGGGCTCCATGGGCCGTCATAGAAGCTTCATGGGGCACGGTGGCATGTGCTCCACGAACTCGAAACTCAGATGCATGTGACTTACCTGCATATGGCATGGTCTCTCCATGAGACAACTCAGAAGGCAAAATTTTTCTAGAAGTAGACCTGTCACCATGAGATACATATCTTGCATGCATGTGACTTTCATGCCCTCCATCAGCACTGGCATACATATATCTATCAGGCTTTGTGCCTTGTGGAGAGGATGCATGACGAGAGGTGACAGTCACCTCTTCCTTTTGCATAAAAGATTTCAGCCTCTGGGATGCGGGATCTCCATGCTTCAAACGAGGTGGATTTCTGAATTTCAGCTCTCCGTCATCCCCCTCTTTGATATCACCTTTGCGAAGGAGATAGGCAAGTGCCAACTCCCTTGGTTTCTTGCCCACTTCACGAGCCATTGATTCAAAAGTTACATCAACCATAGCATCAGCCTTCCTGGCTTCAATAGCACTTTGTAGATGGGGATCTTCATGCAAAAACTTTAATTCTTGCTCTTGAGCCTGCAAAAGTTTTCTCATATGTTCCATTTCAGCCCTCATAGCATCAGGCTCTTGTTCAAGCATAACTGTCTTTCCTGGAGACAGTTGTCCCTTGGATTCACTATCCAGAACCCTTTCAAGGGGCTTGTGCCTTCCACGCAGGGCATCAGACCCACGAGAAGCACTAGATGGACCCCTCGAATTTGGTACTTCCAAAGGGTTGCCTTGGCTGTCCATTGTGTTTTAAGTTTGCTAAAAGCGGGATGCCCAGTACACAGGTTCGTTTCCCCACTAGGAAGAGGGAAACAACCGTGCTCTGATACCAATGAAACCGATCCCGTCAAGTGGGAAAGACTCCGTTGGACACCCACACGCTTAATAGCACAACTTTAAAACCACAAATTTGAAATGGACAACTTAAAACAACTTGAAATTAAATGAAATGAAATGGAAAGATGGACACCAGCACTGGGGCCGGAACGGGCCGACCCCCCCCTCAATATATGATATATTTATTGGGAGTATTTAATAAATACAATGCTCCATGGGTTCCAAGAACCAGATAATGTCCATGTACATATGAAAACAGTACCAAACAAATAGGCTCGAATTTCGATGTAGAAGCTCGAAGCAGAACGACCACTAGTGTGGTTCAATCGCTACGGTCCTGTGCTTTCACTGGACTCCGCGGAGAGCGCCTCACTGGTGTTCCGAGACCACGCACAAACAGGCGCTCTCGTACTAACGCCTGGCTCTCCCGATCTCAGCACCTTTGGACCGAGGTTTGCCAATATAGCTTGGACAACCCGGCACCGAACGGGTGTTGGCCGAGCGGGATGAATCCTTTATCAGATTTAAACATAAAATACTTTACTCAAATCTGAAAATCACTTACTTGAAGATGATTGATAGAAGACCAAAACTTGTGGTGTTTGTGTAGACTTTGATACCACCCAAGAGATGTGAAGACTTCTTGTAGCCGCCAATGGAAAAGAAGTACAACCTTTAACCAAAAAGAAGATGGAGCTGCCGCCTTAGGAGAGGTAAAGTCCTCTTGTAGGAACACACCTACCAACAGAAGCAGCTACGCATGAAGATACAGCCACCTGAGTAGCTGGAGCGTGGCCTGCTGGTGATGGAACAACAGCCCGGCTGCAGAGGGCAGCGTGTTGGAAAAGTATGTTCACGATCGGCTGGTGATGGTCACCCAGCTAGTTGCTGTAGTATGCTGCTGAAGATGGCCTACGTCTGCCTGCA
This sequence comes from Cibotium barometz, assembly GCF_041138505.1. NCBI lineage: Eukaryota > Viridiplantae > Streptophyta > Polypodiopsida > Cyatheales > Cibotiaceae > Cibotium > Cibotium barometz. The sequence goes on from NC_141070.1 coordinate 16,926,251, forward strand.
GAGGAACTAGGCAGCACAGCCTGTGGGTAGACAGCAGCCTAAAGCATAGGGGCCGCCTAGCTGATGTGCTCAACCACCTGGCTGCAGAGTCTGTTGAAGGTGGCCCCACGACTGTGTGTAGAAGAAGAAAACAGCGCAGCCTTCAAGTTTGCAGCCGCCTGTAGGAGCAGAAAGTACAGCCTGTGGGTAAACAGCAGCCTGCGCAGCCACCTGGATGAGAGTATGCGCAGCAGTATGGAGATAGATGGCGGCCACCTGCAGTGCAGATTGCAGCCAGCCGCTTGGGGACAGGTACGTGCAGTAATATAGGGAGCCGCCTGCAGCAAGCTAGTCGCCAGCAGAAAGAGATGGGAAGAGTCGCCGGTTGGTGAAATCAACGCCAGAGAGAAGCGATGGATATTAACGCTTGAAGGAGAGAAAAAGATTGATGCCTTTTTTAATAAAATTAAAGTGAAGATACAACTAGAGATTTCCCACGCATGCATGAAGGGGGACTAGTGGGGGTTGGTGACCATGCCCACCCCCACACTCACTTAAAAGTGGGGCTCCCCACCTTGGCCTCTAAGTGGGTGCCCAAAGGGGGTGCCCACTTTTAAATAAATGTGAACACCTAACCTTATAAAACAAAGGGGTTAGAATAAAATATTAAAAGCTACATGTGCAACATACTTACTACCTGTTCACATGCACTAAAACTCGTCAGAATACAGAGCAGACTTCACGACTCACTGGCAGGCGTCCCCGCTCAGTAAGTAACACGTCAAGCAGGCAAACACACAAATACATGTCATGCGAAAACAGTTTCAAGCATGCAAATCATGTGTGCATGTGCAAATAGTAACATGGACATATCTCCCGTTCATGGAACAAGTACAAAATATCTGTCGGCACAAAACTGGCACGACATAAAAACATAAAATCATGGTCTTCCTATGGAGTGACAGTCCCATAGGTAAGACACAGTTCCAGGCACGAGTCTCCCTATGGTGTGACAGTCCCATAGGCAAAACACGGCACGAATACTGGCTCTTCCATGGCGTGACAGTCCCATGGATCGAACACAGTCCAGGTCATACACGGGTGGCACTGGTCTGGCTCCCGTCCATACGACACCATCCTGCTAACACACGGGTGGCACCAGTCTGGCTCCCGTCCATGTCAGCAAAATACTGGCCTCTTCACATGAGACACCGGCCTGGCCTCAAGTGAACGAGACGCAAAAACTGGAGATGGACCAAATGGTCGGCCAATTGGTGACACCCTCTTTAGGAGGTTTTTTTCCCCAGCTTGTATATATGCCCATCATTCTAGGGCTTACTCATCTTTTGTACATTGACACAAAATACTTTGTGTGTTGTGTGCATTGTTGCTTCTTCTTCTCCAAGCTTTGTGTGCTTTCTTGCAACCCTAATTCCAACAGTAGCAACACAGGATCTATATGATGTGGTGTATGTTGAATAGGAAACGATGTGTATAAATATGAGGTGGGCTGTTGGTCGGCCCAAAACAAGGATTGTCGGCCAGCAACAAGAGACAAAAAACCAAATAAAATCACATAAAATCCAACACTGGCACACTGGAAAAAGGAATGTACCCCCTCTGGAAGTGAAGTTTGATAAGTTCAGAGAGGAGAATCATGATGGCAAAGGTATAGAGGGTGAATAGATGTAGATGGGTTGATCGTCTCCCAATGTAAGACCTTGAACAAGGAAGGATCTCCATTGAGTAAGAAGTCCCATTCCCTCTGTGGTCCAAATCAGAGTAAGGAGAATCAAATTCACGTGAGAAAAATCAGTCCTCCGGGAATGCGAGTAGGTGATCCATGCGGTGTGCTCTCGAGGTCTTCAATCCCTTTGCTCACGATAGCTCTGATACCACGTGAGGGCAAAATGACAAAAGGACCAGATGTACGAGAGATCAGAGCAAATCAACATAGCATGAAATGGATGAATGAGTGTATGTATGATGGTGAATGAAATCCAATACAAGAGGCTCTCTAATGTGAGGTGACTCCGAGTAGAAGACCGGCGAAGAAGCAAAGACGACGGCAAAGGCACTCCGTGAGGTGGTCAGTGTCAAACGGCACGCGTCCGTGGACGCAGACGCACTCCAAGGTGGTAGATATCTGTAATGGGCAGCGGAAAGTGAAGTGGTGCAGGCTTTGGTGACAAGGGTGCTGCGGTACCTGAGGGGTGGAGAATAGCAGAGAGGGCTGCCGTCCCGAGTGGTGCAGGCTCTAGTGACGAGGGTGCTGCAATACCTGAGGGGTGGTGGAGATGAGCAAAGAGGGCTTTTGTCCCGATGTCGATGAAGATGATAAGCAAAGAGGGCTGCTGTCCCGATGTCGAATGAAGATAAGCAGAGAGGGCTGCTGTCCCAACAATGTGAACTGATGAGCAGAAAGGGCTGCTATCCCAACGATGTGATGTTGATGAAGCGGAAAGGGCTGCTGTCCCAACGATGTCGAATGAAGATGAGCAGAGAGGGCTACTGTCCCAAGGTGAGCTGCAGGAGAAAAAACGCTGCTGAAGTGATGGAGCAGAGAGTGGGCTGCTGTCCCAAGATATGCCGCAGTAAAGAAACGCTGATATGAGGGAGCCCCAGGCTGCTGCAGAGGAAGGCCAGCAGCTGTAACAGAGGATCTGATGTGGAATGTCAAATATGATGTGGTGTATGCTGAATAGGAAACAATGTGTATAAATATGGGGTGGGCTGCTGGTCGGCCCAGAACAGGGGCTGTCAGCCAGCAGCCAGAGACAAAAAACCAAATAAAATCACATGAATTCCCCTTTTAGGGCTGGGAAAAATGCCACTTTCACACAGCCCCACTTACAGTAGTTGCACAATGTGTATAAATATGGGGTGGGCTGCTGGTCGGCCCAGAACAGGGGCTGTCAGCCAGCAGCTAGAGACAAAAAACCAAATAAAATCACATAAATTCCCCTTTTAGGCCTGGGAAAAATACCATTTTCACACAGCCCCACTTACAGTAGTTGCACAATGATTCTCACTGCCTAAAAGTCACACCATAGGCAGCTAGAACATCTTTCTTAATCATCTAAGTCCTAACAAGAGCTGGCAAACCAGAGATGGTTTCACACTCTTAAGCTTGATCTCTTGCCATTCAAGAGATCAAGCTAACATGTCCTCTGCTATTGAAACTAGACATCTAGAGGTGGTGTTAAGATGCCTTGGTGAGCAAAGTCACCGAAAGACCTCGGTTTTTTTAACTCCAGAATGCTAGGGTGAAGAAAAGGGTGCTGGCTTTCTAATAACATGTGTTGCTGGCATGTCAAGAACACGTATTCTTAGCTTGCTCTCCAAATAATTTAGAATGCCTTTTTAAGAAGAAAAACTCCACTGTCGCTTTGAGAACCCTATTACCAGAACGTTATCACAATTCATAGTAGCATGGCTATCACAGCAATGCCACCACAAGTACATAATGTACATGCGACGTGCGTCCGTGCGTTTTGCATGAGTGCGTGTACACATACAGATGCATGGGTTGCTTACATACGCACAAACGGACATACAAGCATAAATGCTTACTTACACAAATACAAACATACAGTAATACTTAAGAAAGGGGAGAGAGAGAGAGAGAGAGAGAGAGAGAGAGAGAGAGGATGAAAAATTGAACATACCATGAAGGTCCCATGGCTCAAACTCATAGAGATCAATCTCAGCAATTACATCAAGCTCCATTTTGAGGCCACAGATCTTGCGCTTGAGATAGTACAGAACGAGCTCCTGGTCGGTGGGATGAAACCTAAAGCCAGGGGGGAGGAAATATTTCCCTGCGAGTAAAACTCCTTCCTCATCTTGTTCACAGCTGTCTGCAGGTATGCAATGCGGGTGAAAAAACTCTGTACCTAGGCCAAGCTCAAGCTCCATGCAGAGCTCTTCTGCATGTGCAGGGGAAGACTTTGTAACCAAGGGAAGTTCCTTAGCAGGTAAAGAGCACGACTCTGCAGCCATGGCGGCAGACATGAGCTTCTGAAGACCTTCTGTGCAATGGAATTGCTAATACAGAATGAAAAAGGCTTGTCCTTAAGCCAGCAGAGCAGTGCTTCTCTCTCTTCTTTATATGCTGAACAAAAAAGTTTCTTTCAGATGAAATCCAAATATACTGCAAAACTTCTCAGATGAAACCCTGATTATTAGACGAAAACCCTAGTATGCTGAGAGAGAGAAACACTGCTTCTGCTTCTTCTAAGCCTTCATGGTCTGCTACTCATATCAGACTCTAACATCCTTAAATAAAGCACTAACTCTGCTTCTCCGTCTTCGTGTCAAATGAAACCCTAAATACTGCAGAAAGAAAGCACGGCTTCTGTTTTTTCTAAGCCTGCCTATCAGATGAAACCCTTATGTGCAGCTCTGTTAGTTTTTAGTCTGCTTGTCGGATGAAACCATAATACGCTGGAAGAACAAAAGAACGCTGCCTCTGCTCCTGCCTAATCGGCTTGTAAGATTAAACCCTGGCATACTGCAGGAAGAAAAGAAACTGCTCCCCTTAGTCAGCTTCCACCTCTTCTTGGTCTGCTTGTCTATAAAACCCTAATATGCTCCTCCTTCAGCTTTTGCGTCTCCTTGGTGCTTGTCTGTGAAACCCTACTATGCAGCAGCAAGAGAAGCTATTCTTCTTGATGCGGTTGACGTCTGAAACCCTAAAAATCTGCGGAGAGAGAACGGGCCTGCTGACTGATTTTGCTTATGATGCTGGCCTCTCGCTCTACTAAACCCTAAGGAGCACAGGAGGCTTGGCGCACTACTCGCAGCTGCTTCTTTTAGCTTCTGCGAGTTGAAACATTTCTGATGAGGGTGTCGTCAAAAAAAATGGGTTTTCAAGGATCGAAACACACTTGTCGCCAGCACAGGCACAACGGTCCCAAAAATCATAAATTTTCATCTCCGCTTAACCCTAGTGCCTACTTATGTAAAATTTTCTGGCGCCCTCTTTTAGGGTTTGTCTGAGGCCGGTTCACACGAATGGACGGCCGCCTCTTCTTCTCCCCAGGAGCAAACCATCCCTGCCCAGCCCATCATTCTAGCAGTGAATGACCTTTTCTATATTATCTTAAGAGTTTCACAAAGCTGCCACGTGGCAAGAATTTGGAGGTTCGGGAAAGCGAGGATGAGGTTTGAGGAGGTTTGGGAAGGGGAGGAGGAGGTTTGGGTAGAATTTGATTTTGGAAGCCTCAAAAGACATGCGAAGCACGAAACAACTAGTTTTAAGAAAATGGCATACATATAGTGCATCTGCAACGCAGATTTTGTGATTTGTAGATGACTAGTCTATTATGGGAGATTCCATTGTCTCTTCAAAGAGGTGTCTAACCCACTATCTAGGATCGATAGCCCACTAACCTCTAGGATTGGTAACTTCCCAAGTCAAATTTGTTTAGGGCTCTACTTGATGGAGCTACATAGACATAAAAATCTTCTTCTCTATAAGAGGACCACGGTCAAGTCCACAACCACCAATCACAGGTTTCTTTCATGTGACATTATAAAAAGTAGCACTAGATAATGACATCAAGAGGCCAATTGAATCCCGAGGAGCCTCCCAAGAGGACCAAATAGCACACACAGTCAACACTTGCACCACCAAACTTCTAAGAGTCACCTCAGATAAAGCGCATCAGTTGCAATGTACTAGATGCCCATGGCCTTTTTTTAGAGGTGGTTCTATATGCAAAAGCTCTAGATCTAGGAGATTCTTCAAAGATACAAGGAATCATGCCCCTACACAGGTAGTGTGTATATAGTGTGTATATAGAGAGCTTTTATAGGTTATAGGATCACCTATTTTAAATTGATGGGCAAGGGCATGTCTCTCTTAATATCTCGTTGGCTAGAGGCACTATGACCCTAAACCAGCTATACCATGTTCATGTACATGCATTATGGGAGGCTTGTTGGATATGGTGCTCAAAACTATGCCCATGTGCCAAACCAATTGTCTGTTTATGTGAAAGCTTGAGTTAAAAAACCAAGCACCACTTACTCGTGTATGGAACAATCAATTCAAACATTTTGTTTGTCTCTCTCGTGTATAGTTCCCCTGCTTTAGTCAATTTTGTGTGCTCTCTCATGGTGATGTTGAGTGAAATCAAATACGCAATGTCAAAATTTTCCAAAATGGTATCAAAGCTTAGGCTTAGCTTTCGCTTAAAACATTGGTTGGTAATATTGTTTGAGGGTTTAAGTCTTGTGTGGCAAGAGATTAAGATTAAATTCCCATCTCTTGGCTTCCCAATTAGTTTAAAAAATGAACATTGAAGAGGCTGAGGAAAATTCTTCCACTTGATTATTTTCCCCCACTAGCCTCGATGTAAAAAATCAACAATTCATCTCCCAAGAAATACGCACCAGAATCATTTTTCTATGTCTATGTTTCTTCATGAGCAACATTAGGATTAAGGTTTAGGTTACGCCTTGTACCTTTTGTCTTATTCAAAAAGGCCTTTCATAAGAGCATTCAAAGCCCAACAAAGAGTCCTCTTTTCACAATAATCATCTTTCTAAAGCATGTAAAGTCTCTTTTTTCATAAACAAGAGGCCAAGCTTAAGATTTGGCTCCTGTGTAGAGTTTCGGAAGCATATATTACAAAGAAAATAGCTCTGATTTTCTATAATTTTTGCCTTGATTCTCCATAGAGTTTGAAAGCTGATAATTCTTCACTCTGTCTACAAGTGCTACTAGATTATCACTCAGGTTATTTAACTTGGAGTATGTTGAGACACGTCTTGTTCATTGACCTTGTGTGAATAACTACTTACAATAGGTTTTTTAACTCAAGTTAAGGCATCAAATTTCTATCGCTTCGAGTGGCGGATAAGTAAAAGTTTCTCTTTCTGCATTTATTTTTCCACACTTCTATTTCTCTTTTTCTCTCTTAAATTATTGTCACCAACCACCCACTTTTCAAGACCAACTTAATGCATTTCATAGATAGGGAGTGGAGAATTAGAGCGGCACCACCATCTTACCCATAGAAAGAGGAGTAGAAGGGAGTCAAGATGGAGTTGAGAAGGGAACTAGAGCACCATCTTACCCATATAAAGAGGAGTTGAGAAGGGAATTAGAGCACCCATAGAAAGCGGAGTAGAAGACATGCTAACTTAGAATCATCTAATTTTGAAGAAGACCACATCTGTTGAACCGTCAAAGAAACTTTTCAAGCACAAGCTTCCAAGAAGGAGAGTAAAATCAATCGTAAAGCTTTCAGTTTCCAAGACTATGATGTGAAGAAAGCTGCATGAGTTGTACTTTGATGGCTTAGGTAGCTTGGTGATTAATTCTTTTGAAAGAGATAAGATCAAATGCGCTAGCAAACACTTAGTGGAGAGTGCCACTTTATGGTGCAAAGTTACTAAGAATGGTAGACACAAACTCAACACTTGGTGAGCTTTAAGAAGACATTCTTACCACCACATTACAAAGCTGGAGCTAGCACTGAGATATACTTCACCAATTAGAGAAAGAGACTATCTTTGCTTATGTTTGATAAATATTGGCAAACTATTTTTTAGCTTCAAACCTTAGAGAAGGTTCATGAGAAGGAGCAGAAGAGAAAATTCTAGTTGGTTTGAGATATATCATTAGAGCGGAGGTTAATATATTTCATCTTCATTCCCTCAGTGTTTTTATCTCTCTAGCCATGAATTATGGGAAGAATGGTATTCCAAAGTATCACAACTACTTGATTATCACTAAACCTCAAAGGTCTAGATTCGTTTATAGACATTTAGTCTAAGAACAACATTGTTAACAACAATAGCAATAATACCAAGAAGATTGACATTAATAACCAGTCTAACAAGGAGAGTTTCAAACCTCATGTGACTAGGTGCTACAAATGTAATAAAGAAGACCACATTGCTACAAGTTGCCAATTTCAGATAGGAGTGCCTATGATGTAATACCAACTCGGTAAAGAAAATGCAGTCATTGATGCTCTAAGACAAACCATCAATCACATCTTGGGTACACCCTTTGAGACTATGAAGGAATCATATGAGCAATTGTTTTAACATTTGTTGTTTGCGAGATAATAAATAGATTCCTATTAATGATTATTCATAACATGAGGGATATCTTTTCTTTCAAAAAAGATTATGCACCACAAGACCTTTTAGACACGAAGAGATGCACCAACCTTAATGTATGGGACATAGTAGGAGTATCTAGTGGGAGTACACTCTACATTATAAGTATTAGGCCAAGAATTTTACTGGCCTATAAATCCCATGTGCATCTATCTCGTGATCCATAGCATCTTCCCTATATTCATGTCTCATAGCCTCTTCTATGCAAGTAGGCTTAACATCTTACATAACATGTGTCGTTATGTGTACATAGTGCATGGCTCCAAGAGCATCATATGTAGGCCTATGCATTGGATATCTCACTCTCAACAAAGGTCTCCTCACAAGTATTTGATCACTCTATGGAGTGTGAGTGGCCCTCACTGGTATCCCAAATTCTTCATCTAAATTATGATTAGAGCCACTACAGATGTGAGATGTACATCTTGGCTTATTATGAACTTCTTTGGATTATAGCATCTATAACCCTTATACTCCAAATAATATTCAATAAAGACACATTTTTCAGCTTTGGGGTCAAGCTTTGGCCTCTTTTCATAATGGAATATGAACATAAGCTATACATCCAAACACTCACATCCACCTGTGAACTTTTCATATGGAATATGAACATAAGCTATACATCCAAACACCCACATCCACATGTGAACTTTTCATATGGAATATGAACATAAGCTATACATCCAAACACCCACATTCACCTGTGAACTTTTCCTCGGGTGTCATATCATGCATCATAGCTATGGGTGTCATGTTCATTATGTAAAGTATTGTATGCACAGCTTCAGCCCACTACATAGCTCGTGCTACCTCTGTAATATGTCTATTCTTCCTCTCAATAGCCCCATTTTGTCAAGGAGTGTACTTGCAAGTAAGTTTCCTAGTGATCCTATGAGCTCTTAAGAAGGCACATAACTCATTAGATATGTACTCACACCACCACCATCGGACCTTAAGACCTTTCTTTTCTACTTCTCTAAAAGAGATTTGAATTGCTGAAAGTACTTAAACACTTCCCTCTTCTCTTTCGTAAAATAGACCCATACGTTTCTAGTATTGTCATCAATGAAGGACATATATAGTAATGGTAACCTTAGAGAAGTTGTGAAGTTGTTTTTGTAGGCCCCCATACATCTATATGCACTATCTCTAGAGGTGTCATTCTGACATTTCCATATTTGGGAAATGGATTCCTAGCTTCCTTGCCAAATTGACAAGCATCACACACACCATGAGTTCCATCAACTCACAACTTAGGCAACCTTGTTTCAAGCTCCTTTTCTTGCGTAGTCTTTAACCTTTCCACATTTACATGGCCAATCCTCTTATGCCATATATCTTTGTCAAAGGTAACATGTGCCATTAGATAACAAGATAGCCTTGATTTTAGGCATACTCGCATCCAAGGTGAATAACCTACCATTCTTTTTGCCTCTTGCAAATAAGCTTATAATCATTCCTCAAATCTTTTATATAAAGTAGCCATTCTCATCATTAAAATAAACCTGCAAACCTTGATCCACGATTTTGCCCATTGACACTCAGTTCTTAGTTATTATAGGTGCATGTAATATATTGCTCAATTTAATTTTCCATCATGCAACCTCAAGGGTATGTTCCCATCAATCAACATATCAATTTACTTTGCCATCACACAACCTCAAGGGTATGTTCCCATTAGTCTACACATCAATTTACTTTACCATCAGGAAACTTCAAGGGTATGTTCCCACCATCAGTCAACATATAACTTGCATTTTCCATAGGTTTCACCTCAAGGGTATGTTCCCATTAGTTGACATGTAACTTGCATTTTCCATAGGTTTCACCTCAAGGGTATGTTCCCATTAGCCGGCATATAACTTGCATTCTCCCAACCATTCACCATCTCCCATCATGTGGTTTGAGGCTTAAGAGTACACCATATGACAAAGAATCCATGATTGCATCTCCCAAGCTATGTGTCATAGTGAACAAAAACTCATGCTGCTCCTCTTTGCCACTGGTATATGCATAGTTATCCTACATTTTACCATTTTTCACATCCTCTTACTTCTTCCAATAATCTTTCAGCATATGGATTTGCTAAAACATCCAAAATTTTGACTCTTGGTTGGTTATGCCAAAATAGTCTCTTCATCTAGAGGTATTCCTGCCTCTAGATGCATACCCTTACCACCTCTACCACCATGTTGTTATGGGCTACCACACCTCCCAAGAAGGAACTCTAAACATTCACCATTGGAAGGAGTAATAGATCACAACCATCTAGGGTATTTACCAATGCTTCGAGCTTGTGTCCCTTTAGGTCTCCAAGCTCACTTCGAGAAGCTCCAATCCTTCAAGCTCCACCTCCACATTGTCACCGTAGAGTCGCTCGCGCCACCACACAAGGCAATCTCTCTCTCACACTCCTCTATACATGCATACAAGCATAGAGAAGGCACATGCACTAGATTACACTCTCACACTCTCTCTCAAGACAAGGCAAGAGCTCTCATAGCACAAAGGGGGATTGTATCCATTCATTATGAGAAAATACCTTATATACAACTGGCACTTATTCACACTTGGGTGCCTAAAACTTACTAACTAAGGCCTTGGGTGGCCAATATCTCATAATGTACAACTTTTATAGTGCCTTTTCATGACACTTATTAATGCCCTCAAATGGAGGAGCATATCTGTTAATCTAACATGGGATTAACATCCACCCCTACGTGATGTAGGTTATGTCCTCAGAACCTGTTACCAAGGTCTAAAGACCTAGTCGCTGAACTCATGTCGATAGAAGTTTTGGTGGGATTGAAGCTTTGTTAGGGTTCTTCGAAATGCAGAGTGGGAAGTCCAGAACCCAGTGTCTACCATGTCTTCAAATGTGACATGCATGTAAGATGGTAGACACCTGAGGCAATGGTAATACAACATCATGTCGCTCATTGGTCCTTTGTTCATGTCGAAGAGGAGTTGAGATGCTTCAAAGCCATCATATCTTTCTTTTGGCTGGTCAATGAGCACCACGATCAGCATTAGGAATCTGAGACTCATCACGATAGCTGGATTTGGGATACAGCGCCAAGTACGTATCCATGTCAGCATGTGATGTCTTTTTGCGATATACATGAAAAATCTATTGGAAAAAATAATGGAAAGCTATAGCAAACATGTGAATCCCGCTACTTTGCATCATGGAATTCAAGTGGCGTCATCCTTCTTTTGATGGGCATATACAATGGATCCACTCTCTAGGTGGGTGATGCACACTGGTATTGTTGACTATATTCTGGAATGGTTAAGTACTCCCTCCGCCATTCTTGTTGTACAGCAAAATCTTCTATTGTGGGATTTACATCATCCGTGACAATTATGGTATAGCCCCCTCATGTATGTATAGGATGTGCTTTCCGCCACCGAACGGAAACAATAGCTGATCATAAAGGTAACAATTTTGATCTCTAGTAGATCCACCAAATGAGGGTTGGCCAGTTTGGTATGCTTTGCCACATTCTCCCATAAAGTTCCTTCCTTCTCCTGCCCCACTAGCAATAATTCCTCCAGCGACTGCCGTGTAGATATGACTTCATAGTAAGCTTCCGGCATTATGCATCTTGTGGGTTCAAATGGTGTGATTTGCATCAACACCATGAACATCATCTTCGGTTTTAGCAATAGATTTCCAGTTCTGATTAATTCTTCATACTCTGCACCAGATAAAGACTCAAGAACACGGTCATAAGTAAACGGCTGTATATCATCTTTAGGTGGAATTGGACATACCTCTTGAATTGGTCGTGGTGGAGACGGGTGGGGTGCTGACAATTCCTCGAGGGCGAGAGTGTCAGTGGGAAATTGTAAAGGGATAGAAGGAAGACGAGAGAATATACAATCCACCTTAGACTTGTTAGTAGGAGCAACACTAGGGTATGGATGTATTAGTTTACTTACTATAGAGGAAAACATAGGATAAGTGGTAAGATTTGAAGAACTTGGTGTCGCCTTCTTCCTGAGCTTGCTTGATTTTTTCCTTGGCTAGCTCTTTCTTTTGTTTTAGTAGATGCTCTTGCATGAGCATCTCTTGGGTTAGTGGTTCGTAATACTTTTTAAGCTTGCTTCTATTGATGTAACCCTCCATTTGCACACCCTCAATAGTTTCAATTTAGACCGACCCTTGAGGTGTGATTTCAAAAACTCAAAATGGTCCTAATCCTCTGTACTTCAATTTCTTTTTTTTGATGCTTCCAACACTATACATGAGGATAAGATCCCCTATTTCTAATTCTTTTTGTTTCAAGTTATGGTCAAACCAACGCTTTCTTCTGCAATTTCTCGACCATAAGTCCATGTGATGCCATTAACTAGGTTTCATTAAGTTTCTCTAAATCAACCAACCTTTCGACTAATGCATTTTCAGTTAATCTCTCTTGCACTACAATTCGTAGGGCTTGGAACTAAGTACTCCGTACGCATGATCGCCTCAACACCATAAGCTATACGAAAGGGAGCATATCTCGTCCCTACCCTATACGATGTCGATGTTCAATATGTCCATAAAGCTGCAGTTAGCTTGTGTTCCCAATCCATGCGACTTGCTTCTAATGTTTTTGTCAAGATAGTACACAAAATCTTATTTGTACTTTTCACTTGACCATTTGCTTGTGTGGATAATAAGGTAATGACTTTCGGTGGACTATAAGGAATCCAGCAAGTAAGTGATCAATCACCTCATTAATGAAATATGAACCCCGATCACTGACTAATTCTAATGGGTAGCCGAATCTTGAAATATGAACCCTGATCACTGACTAATTCCAATGGGTAGCCGAGTCTTGAAATGATTTGTTCATATAAGAACTTAGCCGTTGTTCATGTATCAGCTCGCTATATTGGGCTTGTGAGTGACGGATGTGCAGCTGGACTTATAGGTCCAACAAAATCAATACCCCACTTCTTAAAAGGTTATCTTATAATCATAGGGGTAAGCGGCATCCTATCTCTTTGTTATGGAATAGTAAATCTTTGACACTCTTCGCACCTTTTTACAAACTCCATGGCATCCCCGAATAACGTGGGCCACCATAGTCCTGCTTAAAGCACCTTGTGTGTTGTAATCTCCCTAGCGAAGTGTCCTCCAACTATTCCCGAGTGTGGTTCTAATATAGTGACAAATTCATCTTCCTGCGCACACAACTTCTTAAGACATTGTCCTTACCTAGCTTATACAATTCTTTATTGTAATCTCCTTAGGGAAGTGTCCAACTATTCCCGAGTGTGCTTCATCTAATATAGTGACAAATTCGTCTTCCCGCACACATAGCTTCTTAAGACATTGTCCTTACCTAGCTTATACAATTCTTTAGCAGTTAATTGATAAGGTGAGGCGAGCTTTATGAGCGATGTATTTTATCCTTGTTCAAAGGTCGTTCTTGCGGAAAACCATAAGCTAGATAGTTTGATATTTCTTCACTTCATTCCGGCACCATGTCCAGTTTGAACAAATAAGCATCTAGGAAATCATCGTCAACACTAGTTGTAGGCTCCCCATTCGGAATTCTAGACATGTGATCGGCCAACACATGTGTTCCTTTTCTTACTGTGATCACCGTGAAGTCAAATTCCAAGAGTAAGAGCAACCAGTGGGTGATATTCTCATGTTGCAAGGCTTATTCACCAAATATAATAGGTTCTGATGGTCTACAAAGAGTACAAATTTGTTGGCCAATAGGTAATGTTGATACTTCTTGACAGCATAAACCATGGCCAACAAACCCTCTCATTCTGTGGTGGTGTAATTTACCTCTTCATCAATTCAATTGGCAACTAGCAAAGTAGACTGGGTAGTCCAATTTAAACTCACCAGGTTGTGCCAATACACATCCTATTGTGCAATTTGATGCATCGATGTGCACATGGAATATAAGATCCTAGTTGGGTGGTCTCAGAATTGGTGTACTGGCTAGTGCTTGATTCAATTTATCATATGCTTCTTGGCATTCTTCAGTCCATTCAAAGACAATGAGTAGTCTATATAATGGTCTGGCAATTTTAGCATAGAATACTATGAAGCGACGATAATACCCAACATGGCGCATAAACCTTTGTACACCTTTGTAATTGGTGGGTGGGGGCAATTCCAAGATTAGTTTGACCTTACTTTTGTCTGTGGAAATGCCGTTCTTAGAGACAATATATCCCAAGAGCACACCATGTTTGACCCAAAATTGCCATTTCAAAGGGTTTAAGGATATTCTCGATACATCAACATGGCTCAAACACCTTTCTCAAACAAGCCAGATATTTTGACCATTGTGAGTGCGCACAAAAATCATCAACAATGAATACCTCCAACCACTTTTGCAAGTAGTCTTTGAAGGTTGTGCACATCAATTATTGGAAGGTTGCAGGGGCATTGGTGAGGCCAAAAGGCATAACCTTGTAAGCATATGTCCCCACATTGTATAGAAAGCGGTTTTATGCTGGTCTTTGGTGGGTGCTATAGACAACTGATTGTAACCTGAAAATCCGTCTAAGAAGCTGTAAGCTTCTTAACCAACTACCCGTTCCAATATGTGTTCAGTATAAGGCAATATGGGTAATGGTCTTTCCTTGATGGTGCATTGACCTTTTTGAGATCGACACAGACCCTAAGTTTCCCGTTCTTCTTTGACACTATCATGATTGGTGATAGCCAATCGGTATGCTCAATTTCGTAGATGAAATCTGTAGTGATGGGTTTGTCAATTTCATCCTTTACAATTGCTGCATATTTTAGATTCATCTGGTAGGGTTTCTGCCTGGTAGGTCTTGATCCTTCCATGATTGGGATTTTGTGTTGTACCACTTCAGGTGGTACGCCCTTCATCTCTTTGTAGTTCCAGACAAAACAATCTTTAAATTCTTTGAGGAGAGCAATAAGTTCCTTTTCCTTAGTTGGAGTCAAGTCCTTAGCGATATAGACAGGTTTGGTTTCCTCCCTTGGCTTTGCAATATTAATTTCCTTGACCTTAGTTGGGACCATTGTATGATTTGGACAAACCATCTTCCTTAACTCTTTTGGCGGTCAATTGGACCACTTTTCATTTGTTAATCGTGTATGTCTTGAAATGGTCTGGTAGCACTGAGAGGGTCTGGTTTATCTTCATCATCTCTTTTTGTTTGAGCCTAAGCCATCACCTTCTTGGCCTTGCTCTCGGCTTTCGCTAGAGCCGTGTTTCGTTTTTGCGCCCTGCCTTTGTAAGCTTAGGCGTTTCTGGCTCTTAAGGGATGACCTTGTCCTTATGTTTCCCTTCTAAGGATATCTTGCTCAACTCATAACCCCAATTCTAGAAAACTCATCGTGCACCTTAGTAGCTTTGAGATATCTCAGCCAATGGGGATCCATGGGTTTACTTCGTAGAATGGCATTTTGTTGAGCGATATACCTTTTTTGCTTTTGCCATCTTCTGAGGCATTGGGCACTAGTGCGGCCTTGTGATCTAGTCCCTTCTATGCTGAAGGCTTCCTTCTCCAACTCCTCTTCACTTGGTTATACATTGACCATATAGATAGAGGTGGTAGGAACATTCCTAGATTCAACATATTGGGTTCCTCGGGGCTGCATAACATCTATGGTGGCTAGCACATGCGTCCAGTTTTCATTGAAATCTACAAGGGGAAGCGATGCATACATTTTAGCTTCTTCTTCCTCCTTTGAAAATTCTACCATTGGCTGGCATACTTGTATTATGGATGTGGTTTGCTCAATGGTAACTGAGTCATTACTAAATAGTTTCCCTTTCATTGGGTGTGCTTTCCATGTTCACAGATCTATCTTTAGCATTTGTGAGTCCCTTCGAATATACACGTGGTCTAATTCCCAATCATGCACTAATTTGGATTCCCTCATGAAGGGTCTCCCCAAGATTATGTCGTATGAGTCCGGTTGGCACAGAAAGTCCATTACCACAAATGTATGACGGTAGTGGAATGTAAAGAGTTTAACTCGTATATTCTTCAAAAGCCCCATAGGTCTTGAAGATGTTCTGTCTTCTGTCATTTTTACGAGATAAGATCAACTCTTTCCAGATCTAGTTTTCCCAAATTCTCCGAACATCATTCGCATTCTTACAGACAGCGAGAGTGCCTTGGCATTGGAGATCCAAGAAGCAGACTAAAGTTTCTCTTTCTTTTGTGATGATGCTGACTCTCGCTTCTCCATCCACCCTTGTGGCTGCATTAAGATTTAAATTTGGATCCACCATTAGTCTTTGAGGAGCTACTCCCCTCCTACCTAGACCTCGTCCTCTTCCTACATTGGCTCTTCTAGGCATTTCAAGTCTATGGGTAGGTCCGACCACCTCATTTTGGCCTGACTCATTATTAGCAGCCTCCGCCTGTCTTTGTGGAATTAAGAGCTCCATGTCTTGTAAGATCATGGGATGATTGATCATTTGCTCTATGTCTTTCTTTGTGTACAGGCGGTCCTCAACCTCAACTGTTTCCCTAGGTAGGTTGTCCCCTTCATTTTAGGTATCAAATCTTTCCTCCGCTCTTGGCTCTTCATTAATGGGTTCTAAATTTGGGATGGCTCCTTCAGCCCTACCCATTTCCATACTATCGGTGGCATTCCTGAACATTTATGGTTCCTTACCACGTGATTAAAATGGATTTACCTTTTCCATTTCCTTTTGTTTAGCCCTTGTTCGTCGAGTATCGAGTTCTTGTTTCCTTAAGCTCAATGCTCGTAGTTGTCACTCTACGTCAGCCCTCTTCAAGTCTAATTCTAATTCCTCTGAGGTTGGGAAGAAGACTTGACCGGTCTTGGCTGCACTTTCCATGTCCCTCCTCATCCTAGGAGTTCCAGTGTTAGACAGCCTAGAACTTGAAGGTTGGGTTGGTACTTTTGGTCTTACACCTTGTCCAGTGTTGGTTGATGGGCCTGCACTCACAGATTGTGCTTCGTCTTCTATGTTGGTTTGGAGACTAAAAAATCTTATGGCTATGTCAAAGATACCACTGGATCTTGTAGGGGAAGATGGTTTTTCTTCCTCTCTAATCCCATGGAATCGTAGCCCTTCTTCCATGGACTCTTCACTACTTGTATCAATGGTGGTTAGATTTCTATGAGCCGAAACACTCAATCGAGTGCTCGCAAAATGGCCTGAACCAACACGCATGTGAATATGATTTGATAGGCTAAATCACTACCCCAAATGAAATTTTATCGGGTTCTGTCGATCTGAATTTTTTTTGGCCGTGAGAGTGCAGATAGCAGTTCACGCTGTGAGATAGCAAAGAAATGGTTCACGTTGTGAGATTGGAAATGGTTCATGTTGTGAACTATTTTCTGCACTTTCATGTGTTCAACAGTTACTTCGAATTTTGGGTCCGCATTCCCAGATCCAAGTTGGTTGGTCTCAATTTGCAAATTTTAAAGCACTTTCCTAACTTTAATATGACAGTCCTTGGTTCGTGAACTAGATCAGTTATTGATAGTTCATGCCATGAAATCGCAAAAAATAGATCACGTCATGAAGTAGTAAGCAATGCTTCACGCATGAAACAAGGGGTGCTTCATGTCATGCAGTATTTAATGGTTCACGTCATGAAAAGGTATACAGTTCACATCGTGAAATTTGAAATGGTTCACACTGTGAAATAGGGGGTGTTTCACGTCGTGAAGTATCTTCCGTGCTAGTTCACGGGATAAGATTTCATAAGACCCGTTGTATTAAGGGTGTCAAGATAAGGCACCCTATATTTAGCAAGGTAATCTCGTAATCCACGGCGTTGATTGCGAAAGCGGCTCATGCCATGAGATAGCACGAAATGGTTCATGTCGTGAACCGTTTTCTTGCACTTTCACGTGTTAACTCTCACATCGACAGAGTGAAAATTGGGTATAAATTACCTATCCAGATGCTTCAAAATGGTTGTGCTTGTAATAAGGAGTGTAATTCAAGTTCAAAGCACAACCAATGGCTCCTTATTTTTGTGATTTTTTTGAAAAAACAAAAAACAGAGTATCACCCTGCTCGTTCATGCCAACAAGTTTGGTGATACAAACATCAAAATTTAAAAGAAAAAACGGTGTAGTTTTCCTATAGGGTCACCCAAGTAATCACCCACACAACAAAAACAAACAATTTCTCACAAATCTTTACTTCTACTCAAACCTTATCCATTCATTCTTTACACAATGCACTACTTGAATGCAAAGGCAAGGATGAAACATGTATAGTGGGAGCTAAAACTTAAGGAGGATGGAAGAACCAATGGTGTTTCCCCGACAGCAGTACCAAAAATGTTATGGGCTACCACACCTCCCAAGAAGGAACTCTAAACATTCACCATCGGAAGGATCAATAGATCACAACCGTTGTAGGGTACTTACGAATGCTTTGAGCTCGTGTCCCTTGAGGTCTCCAAGCTCACTTTGAGAAACTCCAATCCTCCAAGCTCCACCTCCACGCTGTCACCGTAGAGTCGCTCGCACCACCACACAAGGCAATCCCTCTCTCTCACTCGTCTACACAAGCATACAGCATAGAGAAGGCACATGCACTAGAGTACACTCTCACACTCTCTCTCAAGAACAAGGAAAGAGCTCTCATAGCACAAAGGGGGATTGTATCCATTCATTATGAGAAAATACCTTATATACACAACTGGCCCTTATTCAAACTTGGGCACCCAAAACTTACTAAGGCCTTGGGTGGCTAGTATCTCATTTTATAGTGCCTTTGCATGGCACTTATTAATGTTCTCGGATGGAGGAGCATATTTGTTAATCCAAAATGGGATTAACACATGAGAAAACTCTTCATTTTGAGATTATTGTTGTTTTGCTGAGATTGGCCTTGCCATTGGTCACCACCTCTACCATCTATGAGGGGAGGATCTTCCCCTACCTCCTCTACCCCTACTAGAGTAGAAGGCTTGCTCATCTCCTTGAGTGTTTCCACCTAGCCTCACTTATTCACATAAGAGAAGAGGCACTAGCCTCCAGAATCTAGGTAGTTCTCTTGCACAGTAATAGAGGTTTTGAAGTGCTTGTATTCCCTATCAGGACAACTCAAGGTAATAGCCACAAGATAATATCAAGACGACTCAAGGTAATAGCCACAAGGCTCTCATCACTGAAGGGAGGACACTCAAAGCATCTGCCAAGTTTTTTACCTTTTGGACATAATCTTTAATGGATAAGGAATTCTTCTTCATACTTTGTATTTGTCTCATAGTAGATACCCATAAGTACATCACATGCCTCCTTGGGATTCTTTGCATCCTATATATGAACAATCATGTGATCACTTATGCTTACTGAGATCCAATGTAAGACTTTTCCTGCCCTCTTCTTGCCATGATTTATAGTCTACCATAGTTGCCATATTACATGGCTCTTTGTCCTCACTATTGAACATGCCTTTACTGATAATAAATTTTGCATGCGAATTTTCCAAGCTTGTGATTTTCCAAGTTGACTACCACATTTGCCTTATCAGCGAGCTTTTTCTCCTCACCAATGACCGATTCCCACATTTTCCTTATCACACTGAGCTCTTTTTCCTCACCAATAACCAATTCCCACATGCCTTTACCCATTAAGAAATTTTGCATATGGAATTTGTGAGCATAAAATTTATTTTTACATTAAGCTTCTTACGTGATAAACTTGCCGATAAAAGCAATACACTTCACAGTGAAAAGCTGTTTATTACAGCAATACAATTTTGAAAATAGAGAATAGCATGCATGTGCTAAGTTTTGATCTTTTCTTGTAGAGGGCTTTGTGCCGATCATTTCCAGCTCCCAAATCCGACACTACAGCAAAAGGTCATGGCCAAAATGATGGACATTTTTTCAAAAACAACTTTTCTTGCGTACATGTAGCATCATGTGACCACATCCACAATGTCCCCTCTTCTTGAAATAATTCACATATATATGAACCATACATGGGTATCAATATCCTCTCCACTCAATGATCCAATGCTAAGCACATATACATGCACACATAGACAACTCTTTGTTCTCAAACAAAACACTATCATTCATCGGTTTGCTAGAAACAAGTCAACCACCACCACACAAGAGCTGAAGTGTTAGATTAATTCACTTTGTACATAGCCATATATTGCCATTCCAATGGTGTACTCATTTACCATTAACTCACTTATACATAGCCATGCATTACCATTCCAATTGTGTACACATTCACCATTAACTCACTCATACATAGCCATACATTGCCATTCCAATGGTTACACATTCACCATTTAGGTTACACACATACAAGCTTCAAATTTCAAAACAGCCTTGTTTTCCACATAGAAATTTCTCAACAATTTATAGTTTTGGACTAGCTAAGCTCACCTCCATTTAAGAGCTCTAATACATCATCCAAATGCATCCATACATGCCCAAGGACATACTCTACCAATACCCCAACTCAATTTGACAAGATCTTAAGCAACCTTAACCTTCTCTCTAGCTCAATCTCAAAGCTTTCTAATAGCTTGTAGGGCTGAAATTTCACTGCCAAGTGCTACCTTACTTTGTGATGTTTAATCAAAGCACTTTATCACCTACAAATTAGTGACTAATTGAAGTAAATTGAAAGGGGGATCGTGTATTTTACCTTCTAAGGTCCTCTTCTTGCTTGGATCTACCAACAAATATGTGCTCTGATACTAAGATCAACAAAGAGTGGAAGTGCAGTCCTGTAGCTTGATTGTTCTCCAATTTATGATGTGAAACCTCACTCAAAATCACTTGGGAACACACGCACAAATGGCTAACATATGATAGGGGATTAACTATAGGACTTAATTCTTGCTTAATTAGTGGATAATGATAATTAGTGGCTACCATATGATAGGTTTTCCTTAGGGGACTTAATTCTTGCTTAATTAGCAACAGATAATCATAAAATGGCAAGGTTGCAAATAGCTCACTAAAGAGATCCACAACTTTCACACATCCTTTGTATATTCTTGGATCTTTCCTTTGTGTCTTCGCGAGTTCATGAATTTTGGTCATCATTGGATATTTTGTTACACTCAAAATGTTGATTGTAACCATTACGATATGCTTCTTGTGATTATCATAAATCCCAAATGGATTGGTTTTAACACCTAGCACATTTGTAAACAATTTACTACCTTTTGCAAGACATGTAATTGTTTACATTTAGATTTCTCAAAGCCAGGCTTAGGAAGTGGTGTATACACAATATATTGGTTTTGACACACCTAGCACATTTGTAGACAAGTTCCTATCTTGGGCATGATATGCAATTGTTTGCATTCATATTTCTCAAAAGTCAGGCTTAGGAAGTGGTGTAAACATAACATATTCATTAATGATCTCTTTTCTTTCATGACATGATTGACAAACTTGAGCAAAAATTTCTCAAAATCCTTCTATATTTACTACCACCTTCGAATCAAGGAGGATTTTGATCCTTACATCTACTTAATTCACTACCATCACCTTGAATCCCTTTAATCTTCAACTCGAGGGTTCCATCCACAACTCCAAAAAGTGAAGAAGCCCTTTCTTGTTTAATCTCTTAACCACCTTATAGTCCAAAGAGGTTGAACACATGTGACCACCAAATATGACAAGAAAGAAATGAATTGCTAGTTATTCTTATAGATCCATTCCATTGTATAATGCCTAAGATGGACTTCCAACTACCTGATTAGGAAAGTTACGAATGAGGCAGCAATGATTTTCAAGGGGGCATAAGAGAATAGTTTGTCTATCCTAACTAGATCCCATTCCTATATCGACAAAGGCCTTACACATTGTCTTTTATCATGATGGTCCATAATTCCTCCTGATGTGGATGGATTTGGCTAGCATGGTAGATACCCTAGCTACAACACGATTTTTTAAAAAATATGTGTTACCCCCCCCAACCCCTTGATTGCTTTAGGTAGGCACACTTTGTCTCAAGTTAACCAACTACAAGCTTTGTGGCTGAATTTGTTCCTCCACAAATGGGTACCCTTGTCTAACAGATCTATGAATTGCAAACCCTCCCACTAACACACCATTTAGGAGAAGATTAGACTTGTCCCCCATGCTAAGCATAAAAGTGTATGTCTCCCAAACCCCAACTTTCACATCACCTTGCTGATAAAAGACCGGCGAATCTTGTCATAAATGGCATGTTTAGGTATTGAAAAGTGAAGAAGGTCTGTACCCCTATCTAAGCACACCACTCTCAGATAATTTCCAACCATCCACCAATCCACACGTTTAGGTATTGAAAAGTGAAGAAGGTGTGTCCCCCTATCTAAGCACCACTCTCTTGTAATTTCTAACCATCTCATTCCACTTTCTTTTCTCTAAGCCCATTAAGATAATTGAGCTCCCTCCTTGCCTATCTACATGTTCTTCTACCATATTCAAACCTCCCATGAGAATCCAAGGGTAAGAGGTGCTCAACTTCTCAAGAAAGGTCCATGACTCTACCCTCTACTTAGTTGTACACCACCCCCATAGATGTTTATCATCCACACTCTTTTCTCTTCCTGTTGAATTTCAATGACTAGGGCTCTGCCATTAGGGTGGTTAGCAAGTTGCCGATAGAACACTAGCCACTATTGAGCTTATTCTTCCTCTCTTTTCCCCTTTCCAATGCAATTTATGCTCTTGTACGGCCCATAAAGCATTATTATTTTCCACTACATGCCCTCAAAGAGAACTAGCCTTACTTTTGTCACTAATCCCTCACATTCTAAGATATACCACCCAAATTTTTATCATTATAGAGAATTGTTGGGTACCATTTCCACTTCCTTCTCCTACGTGGTCTAAATATCAATGGGACTATCAGAAGTAATGTGGGTATGAATACTCCTTGCATGTAGTGTGGGTATTGACTACTCCTTACAAGAAGTAGTGTGGGCCTAAGGGATTCACAAGTTATACTATCAGAAGTAATGTGGGTATGAATACTCCTTGCATGTAGTGTGGGTATTGACTACTCCTTACAAGAAGTAGTGTGGGCTTAAGGGATTCACAAGTTATACTTATGGTATCATGTGAGTGTAAGGGAGGGGGGGGGGGGCTTTAGCTTATAAGTTAGGCGATGAGGGGGATTTATGGTGGTGGGGGGTGGGGGACAAGGGAGCAGGGGAGAATTAAAGCCCGGTTTTGTTTCTTCTTACAGTTTACAATATGTGATCTAGTAGTGTAGTTTAAAAACTTGATTAGTTTACTACACTTTTAAGCTAACCACACATGGAACTATTTTGGGAGAGTACATGTAGGTCTTTGTGATTCTAGCACTTACATCCATGCTATTTACATGGACTGCAACTTGTCACATGTATAACATCAATATCTGCTATTTGATTTTTAAACCTTAAATAGGGGGTGCTTGAATTTCGTAATTGGGACTTATATGCTTAGAAAGGGGTATAGTTTATTTTTTAGAGAAACTTAAATAGGGTGTTTTTATGAGTTTCATGCACGCAAGTGACATCCCCTTTCTATGGAAAGTGAATTCCTCGGGAGTTTGGGTATGACCACTTCTTGCAAAAAGAAGTAGTGTGGATATGCTCACTCCTTATGAGACCACTCTTTGCAAGAATGTCCTCTTGTAGTTACCCAAGCATTTAAAATATTCTAATTAGTTGAGTTGAGGAGTCGCTATCATCCTCTTGCATCACATCAAATGAGTTCTTAGAGAATGTGATAGGAGATAAGGGGGGTAACCCTTCGTGCTTTTCACTCTGAATTGTCCAAACACCTGCCCCCATTTATCAATTAACCATCTTCTATTTGAGATGACCTTTTTCTATTTTACTTTGTTGGACCATCCCTTGACTGAGTCACTCCTCCCCCTGCCTCCTCCTTGGCTATAGCTTTCCCTCTCTTTTTTATTTCATTCTCTCTTTTTGAATGACCTTTGTCCCATTGTTACCCTTTGCTTTTGTTGTTGTTACCCTTTGCATTTGTTGTTGATTCTACTTGTTTGGAGTAACATGCCCTTCCCATTCCCCTCTTTTTCCTTTCCCTGTTTGCCCAAGAAATTTGCATTACCTAGCATAATGATCAAATCTGCCACATTAGAAATAGGCACCATGGAAAGAACCAAAGTTTCAACTCTAATTTCCCCAAGACACCCTATTCAATCATTACAGATAACCTTGTTAGATACCCTGACCAGAGAAGAACCTATGGGAACATACAAAGTGGGCTCAATTCATTTTGCTTTATCTCTCCTAATGCAAAGGCGGAAGATCCAGGAACTCTATGGAGACTAGACATGCCTTAAGTAGGCTTTGGTTTACATCAAATAGGCGGTCCCATGGGATTATGTCCAAAAAATAGAGGGGTTTCCCCTAACAGCTCAGATACGTTACATAAAGATGATGCTATAAGAAGTAAAAAAACCCTAATTAATGATCCACAATATTGATAGATGTACCTGCTTACTATTGATAGATGTACCTGATAGATGTACCTGCTTACTATTGATAGATGTGCCTGGATTAGAAGAAGAAACATCTAGTGAGGAACTAGCACCACTTGATATCTTACTTACTCAAGAAGGGACTCAACAAGTCTTTGCTTTGTCCACATAATCTATTACATGCCCATGGTGCCCACTTCCACAACCTTCACAAAAGAGCTCATCTTCTTCCCTTGCTCCACTCCCTCATCCTCCTCAATAGGCCACTTTATATCTTCATCATCAAGGTTCCCCCAAACAGGCGAGGGGAAGAAGAAAGATCTCATCTTCTTCCCCTACTCCACTCCCTCATCCTCTTCAATAGGCCACTTCATATCTTCATCATCAAGGTTGCCCCAAATATGCCAATGTTAATCCCATTTTGGATTAACAAACATGCTCCTCCAATTGAGGACATTAATAAGTGTCATGAAACGGCACTATAAAAGTTGTACATTATGAGACATTGGCCACCCAAGGCCTAGTTAAGTGAGTTTTGGGCGCCCAAGTGTGAATAAGGACCAAAAGGTATATAAGGGATTTTCTTATAAAAAAAAACACAATCCCCTTTTGTGCTATAGAGAGCTCTTCTTTGTGTCTTGAGAGAGATTGAGAGAGAGAGCATTCTAGCATTGTGCCTCTTTTATGCTTGTATGATTCATGCTTGTGTGTAGGGGAGTGAGAGAGAGTGATTTCCTTATGCGATGGTGTGAGCGACTCTACGGTGACAGCGTGGAGGTGGAGCTTGGAGGTTTGGAGCTTAACAAGTGAGCTTGGAGGCCTCAAGGGACTCAAGTTCGAAGCATCGACGGTTGTCATCTATTGCTCATCCTTTAGGTGAATGCATTGAGTTCCCTCTTGGAGGTGTGGTAGCCCATAACATTTTTGGTGCCGTCTGCAGGGAAACACCTTTGTTTCTTCCTTCCTCTTGGAGTTTCAGCTCACATTGCATAAGATTCATGATTGCCCTTGCATTCTGGTAGTGCATTGTGTAGAAAATGAATGGATAAGATTTGTGTAGAAGTAAGAAATCGTGTGAAATTGGTTGTGTTTGTTGTGTATGTGTGTAGTGGAGTGGTCTTAGAATAGAGCTTGAGCTTCACTGTTTTTTCTAGTTAATTTTGATATTTGCATCATTGGAAGCATCAACATGAATAAGCAGGTTGGTGTTTTATTTTCTTCTTTTCTAAAAAATCACAAAAATAAAAAAATAAGGAGCCATTGACTGTGCCTTGAACTTGTATTCCACTCCTTAGATGTGGCACAATCGTTTTGGGAATGGTTGGATAAGTATTTTTGCACCCAAAATCATAATAGTCGACGGGGGAAGTTTCCATGTGAAACTGCAGAAAAATGTTCACATCGTGAATTGTTCTCTGCAACTTCACGCCACGAACCGCTCTCAACGTATCAGCCGCAATTAACATTGCAAATCACGGGATTGCCTTGCCAAAAATAGGTAACCTTATCTTGACACCTCTGACGCCACGAGGTCTGACAAGATTAAGAATCGTGAAAGTGCAGAAATTCATTCATGCCATGAACTTTTTCAGAACTCTTCATGGCGTGAACCAATTCATTCACGACGTGAGCCATTTTAGAAGACCTTCACGGCATGAACCCTTTTTTGTTCACGACGTGAACTTTTTCTTGCAAACTCATGGTTTAGTCCAATCCAACGCATGAGTTTGGTATAGTCAGGTTAAGGCTACGAAGGTCGGGAAAGGAGGTGTGCCTACAACAAGGACGAGGGATTTTGACCCCAAGAGCAAAAATTTTTGAACACGTGAAAGTGCAAAAAAATGTTCACGACATGAACTGTTTTTTGACACTTCACGCTGTGAAATGTTCTCTGCAATCTCATGGCCTCAGGAACAAATCGATAGAATCTGATCAAAACTAAATTGGGCCACCAAACTAGCTTATCAAATCATACATACATGTACTTAAGATTTGGGAAGCTCGTTGTTGGAGACGATCTTACACTTGATGATAGTGCATCGAATCACCTAGGATCTTCCTATAAAAAAAGTGTGGGTTTAGGTCACTCAGCAAGCACTCACTTGAGTGTCTCAAGGAACTTGATCATCGTTGAAACTAGTAGTGAAGAGTCCATGAAAGAAGGGCTGAGGTACTCTGTGTTTCGGGAAGAGGAGAAACCACCCTCCCCAACCAGGTTCAGTGGTATCCGTGATATCGCCTGGGGATTTTTTGGTCTCCAAACTAGTCATGATGAAGAAGTGCAATCTGTGGGCATGGGTCTGTCAACTAGTGCTGGACTTGGTCCAAGACAAGAAGTGCCCATCCAAATGTCAAATTCAAGGTTGTTAATGAGACAAGACATGGAAAGTGCGGCCAAGACGGGTCAAGTATTCTTTTCCACCTCTCAGAGGAAGTAGAGTTAGATCTCAGAAGGAGTGAGGTGGAACGACAGCTATGAAAGTTGAGCTTAAGGAAACAAGAGCTCGATCCTCGAAGGGCGAGAGTTGAACAAAAGGAGCTGGGAAGTTTAAACCTGCTCCAATCATGGGGTAAGGAGCCAAAATTAGTAATGGGAAAAAGTGAGGGAGAAATTCCAAACTTAGAACCCATAAATGAGGAGCCCATAGAGCCGAGGAAGGGTTTGTAACCCTAGAAGAAGGGGATAATCTAGCAAGAGTGGCGGGTGAAGTGCAGGACTGTCTGTACACCAAAATAGATATTGAGCGGAACTTACCTACCTAATGATCCTACCTACAAGACATGGAACTTTTAATTCTGTAAAGGCGCACAGAGGCAACTAATGAGATGAGCCACTCCAAGGTATAGTGGTAGGACCATCCCATGGACTGGAGATACCTAGAAGAGCCAACACATGGACTGGAGATACTTAGAAGAGCCAACACAGGAAGAGGACGAGGAACAATCCCTCAAAGA
This sequence comes from Cibotium barometz, assembly GCF_041138505.1. Classification (NCBI taxonomy): domain Eukaryota; kingdom Viridiplantae; phylum Streptophyta; class Polypodiopsida; order Cyatheales; family Cibotiaceae; genus Cibotium; species Cibotium barometz. The sequence continues at coordinate 16,953,732 of NC_141070.1, forward strand.
TCAAGAATGGATCCAATCATTGACCTTAATGCAGCCATAAGGACAGATTTGTTAAATATGGTGGCAGAGATGGGCCGAGGAATGGTTAGAGAACTAGGCATTGCTCTAGAATCCCGACCCTCCCAGATGAAGCCACATATCATTCCAAACTCATCCAAAAATTCTCTAGGGATAGAGATCCTCTCCAACATGTAGAGATTTTTGAATCCACATGTGAAACCTACGGGCCTGTCTCAGTGATGTGACAATGATTCAAGCTCTCACTGACCTTGGAAGGGGAAGCACATCAGTGGTTCCGATACCCTCAAACCCGAGGATAAGGTTAACTTCACTCGACTTAAGAACGTGTTTGTGTCAGCTTTGCTAGAAGTGGTGACATATGGAGCCCTGTGGCAGCGTAGCTGCATAATATCAAACAAAAGGAAATGGAGTCGATGAGAGACCAGGTGTCTCGACTTAAGCACTTACATTCAAGGTGCAAACTACGGGAGAGGTTAACTGATGATCAGTTATTGCCTTGCTTCCGTCGGAGAGGGGTTAGAGACCATAAGATGCATGATTATCTGGTACTAGCTCGACCAGCTACTCTTGATGCATGTTGCAAATCGGCAATTGAATATGAAGATAATATGCTGGAATTGCCGCAACCGAAAGATGTCAAAACATCTTCAGCAACTATGACTTCTCGTGTCTCAAGTCACCAAGAAATTGGAACTCGGAGCAAGCAAGTCGGAAACATGACTGTGGAACGAGCTCAATAACGCAATACAAGAGAAATTGAAGGTAAAGGAGGGAAGAGAAACATCTGGGCATGGGCATAACCATCTTTACCCCTGCAGGGAGTTGGTGTGGTGCTCTATGTGCAGATTGAATCACACTACCACCGAATGTCCACAATTAAGAGCAAGGCCATTACTCTATTGTGCACACTGTGTAAAATTAGGGAATCATGACACTTCAATGTGTGCAGATATCCAAGATTCCAAAATGTTGCACAGCTACCAGCTCTTAGAGCTCCATTGGCTTTATTAGCGCCACCTAAACAAATCACTCCTATAGCGCATGACAACCCAACTCTTCCTATTTACCTAGGGGGATGTTCCGGTTACAAGATGCTTCACCTTTGCCACCACCAGTTCTACCACCACAACCACCGCAAGCTAAAATCAACCAAGTATTGATTGAAGAGCCGTAGAAGATGTTGATGTGGTACGTGAAGTAGAACTTAGAGGAGAGTACTATAAGGAAACTACAGAGGTCACACCTCAATTCTACGTCCTACAGAGAATAACACGCCAGTACACGCGTTTCAAACCACGGTACAGTGGAAGGGCAAGGACATGAACTTGAAAATGAGGAGAGGACTGCTAATGTTTTGGATGTGGAGGGCGGAATCGAATCACTGAGTGCCAAACAAGAATATGGTTCATATGCGCACCAACCCCAACAAGTGACTGCTACACCCAATGACATGCCAGTACTCACTTGCACTAAATGTGGTATTGATCATTTAAAAGGATTGTCCATACCGCGCAAGTGGTTCGACTTCCATTGCTAATCAGGCCACCATCCGAACCATTAGTGTGCAGCCTGGAAATATCACACCACTCAATGTCCTGACACAAACCCAAGCTCAATTAGGAGACAAGGGAAAGAACTGAGTAGATGCGACTATTTCCAGAACTGGCCATAGGAGAAGAGTGAAAAAAGTGGGTACGGGTGACACAAGGGTCACAATCCAAGATGGATCCGAAGAAGATACGATCGACACCGGATCCACCCAATCGAAAGAAGAGGGGGATCAAAGGATCAACCACAAAGGGCCGGACCTAGAGGAGCAAAGGGAGAAACCAACAATTCCTAAAGGAGTGAGTACCCAATGCTGATGAGGAAATAAGAAAGCTCAAAGGTGCCAGGGCCTTAGTAGAAGAATATTAACGGCTTCTTCCTCCCCTAGATTGACCTCCTATAACTTGTCCGGGCTGACTTTTTCTGCATTGTTTTCTTGGTTCTCCTTTTCCTTTTGCACCCTCTCCCTGATTTCCTAGATTTCTTCTGCTTGCTCTAGATTTTGGGCCCACTTAATTTCTTTACGAGGCCTTCTCCTGCAATGTTTTGCTTAGTTTGAGTTTTCTTGTTTCCCAGAATCTGCTTCCGCATTCTTTATTTGATTATTTGCCACTTCCGTGTTTCCACCCTTTGTTTCTTCATGATGCTTTATTGCTTCCCCCACATTTATCATGTATAAGGACACTAGATCTAGATGTTCGTAGAGTATTTTGGCCTCTTCACATCGTCATCAAAGCCTTCTTCCATGTTGAAAGTTTCGGCATGGACTGGCCTTTGAGCAGGTTTCACTGGTTTCTTTTCATCCATGAGATCCACATGTTCCTTCCACTTTCCCCTTCTGATGGTGATTATGTTCCTGCCCCAGTCTTGTTTTACCTTTCCATGTCTCAGCCAGGGCCTTCCTAATAATACCTGGTAGGACCCAGTGTGGTTTTCTGTGGTGATAACTACTAAGTTGACCTTGAATGTTTGATCCTCATTGAGACATTTTTTATGATTGCTTTTGGTACCACCACCCTGTTGTCCAGCCATTTTTATGTTGAATTGAATGGGCTCCCACTTGAAGCCCAATCCTAATGCAGTTTCTTTAGTGACAACATTCGCTCCAAACCCTCCATCCAGCACTGTATTATTAATGAGAACATAGTTGAGTTGAATTGTGACTTTGGCCACTTCATCATCTCTGGATGCTAATGGTTCTTTTGCTTGCATATTGCCACATTCCAAGGTTTCTTCCTCTACCATCTGCTTCAGTTCTTTACTCATTCCTTCAACGCCTGCCATGAGAATTTTGGCCTTGAACCTTGGACATAAGTCCAATACTTGTTTTAGCCAAACTTGTCTATCCAACAGCATTGACATCACATTTGTTTGTAGCCAGTCAGCATTTTTTTGGTTTTCTTCCAAGCATTCTTTGTCAAAGTGCTCCGCATGCTTGCTTCCACTTGCTTCCAAAAAATCTTCAGTGATTTCACTTGAGTCATCCTTCTTTTGCTTGCCTTGACTTCTTTCTATTTCCCTAGTGGTTTGAATTCTCACCTTCTCCTATTGTCCCCAGTCCATAGCTGGCTTTTTGGGGCCTTTGGGTGAGTTTTGATCACCAAGCAAAGTTATCACCACACCCGATTCACTTTCCTTAGCCCTTGTAACACTGTTAGGATATCATGAACCTCTAACTACGTGTCCTTTGCCTGCATCATGTTGGCACTTGGCGGATTCTCCTTGAGCTACATCAATTCTGCTTGCCTTTCTTCATCATATTTTTTCTTCATGGCACATCCTGCTTTAGTATGTCCAGGCTATTAACAATAGTACCATGTGAAGTTGGTGGTTCCTCCAGAACTTCCTTGGCCTCTTCTCCCTGAAAAATTTTTGCGACCTCTATTTCCATACCTTCCCATTCCAGGGGGTCTTCTTTCCGCCCCCTCTATGTTGTTCACCATAGGAGCTATATTCTTCATGTTGTATCTACAGTTCCACGTATTGTGGTTGTCCATGTTACAAATAGAGCAAGTTGGAGGTACAGTGCATTCCTCCTTGATGTGACCTTCCTTCTTGCATTGGGAACATAACACATTCTTCCGAAAATATGTGCCTTTGCCTTTTTTCATTTCTTGCACCAGCTGCTTCATCTGCTGCATCACTTCTCCGAAACTTGCTGGTACCTTCCCAATTTTCTTCTTATTGTCTTTCTTTTTTGCAACTGGAGTGTTCTGTGAAGAGTCTCTTGATCTTTTTCTTCAGTGGTGACACTCTTCTTGGGCTTCCTTTTTTGTCTCCTTTCCTGACTTCTTTTTTCCACCCTTTTGGCTAGCTCCACCAACTCCTCGAATTCTTCTTCAATTTTTGCTTGCTTCGTGTTGTGACTGTTGCATGGATGTCCGGCTTAAGCCCTTGGAGAAACCAATCGGTAAAAATTTGTATCAAGGGTCGGGTTTGTTCTGCCACTCTCTGCCTCAAGGTTAACAATTCTGTTGCATAAGCTACCACGTCCATGTCCTCTTGTCGGAGTTCTCTCATTTGATCACAGAGTTTATCTTGCGCAATCTCCCCAAAAAGGCAATCATGACTTCTTCATAGGTCTAGAAATGGTTGTCCTAATATCTTGACACCCACTCCGTGGCTTTGTCCTTGAAGGTATTCATGAAGGCATCTTTGCAGATTTCACTCAGGTCTGGTTCTTCTAAATCCCGAGGTCTAGCCACTTTCCAGTATTGCTCAAACCTCTTCACATGCAAATCTACATCTTCCCCTTTATCACCTAATACACCTGGATTTTGGCTAATGACACCATGTCTCCCTTGAACCGTTTCCAGGGGTTTTCCTGTGGTCGTTTTTCTTGGTTTGGTTGCTCCACCCTTTCTAAACCTTTCAGACCTGGATTCTGCATTGCTTCTCACTCTTGGCACTCCTTTTCTTGGTCCAATTTGTACTTAAGTTCTGATGCTACCTCTTGATCGTGCGGGTTAGTGGATGTTTCCGCACTCTCTTCTTGGTTATGACGGTGCGAAGTACTCCTTGCTGTGCTGCAAGCTTCCTAGAGGGTCTCTTGGTAGGCATCACTTTTTACCCTCTTAAGGTTCATGAACACACGTGAAACATTGCTTGAATTTGGTCAGGTCATGTCGTGAAAAGCTCTTCATGTTGACTTTTCTAAAAGAATTCCTTTCATGTTGCATTTTCATCGTGATTTTACTTGAAATGGATTTACACTCTCCCTTGCTTACTGGTGTAGGATGCTACCCAGCACAGGTTTTGGTCCCCAACAGAGGTTTTGTTCCAGTAGGATTGTCAGGTGTTTCTTGCTATTTTCACTAACAACGGAATGGCAGGACAGGAGTCCGGTGTATCACGCAATGCCATGGGAGACACATATACTTCCACCAAAAATTCTGGATTCAAAACACCAACCCTTATGTGGTCATGAGGAACATTACAGATTCTACTCAATTGGACACGCTCATGCACAGTGTTTTCCAGCTCACACTCTCTCTCTTACACAACAGCATGTACCATTAAGAAAAAACACAACACACTTAGACACACTAGAATACCATGTGACACAAAAGAGAGAGGCAATGGCAAGTGTGTTCTTGATTTCATTTCAAAAGAATTACATAGTCACACAAAACTGATACCTAGTACAGATGAACACTTGCCAAATTCAACATGCTACAAGCTTCATGAAATAAGCATCAACTATAACGAGTGTTTGCAAAGCTATACTTCATTACACATCACACCGATAGTAAGTCGGCACACACTACTCTCAGCATTATCCTTCTCTGCAGTAGTTGATCACTCTTTTTAAATAGTGCCTTCTTGATCTTGGCAACGGCTCTACGGCGATTATAGTTCGCCTACTGAGGTGGTGCTCACATCATGCGTCATGGGTTCTGCTCTGCCTCTACTGCACTGATCCTTTAGTCGCCGCTACTACACTATCAAAGCGCAACACCATTGAAGGCTAAATACGGGCAAGAAACTGAATAAATATTGCGAGGGAAAGATGAAAAGGACTTTAAAAAGAGAGTTAAAAAGTGCTTGAAATTACTTGGAGGGAAGGGAATGGAGGTTGTGGGTACACCCCAGTCAGACGCAAAATGGTACGAGTTAGTCTGCCGCCGCTCGACACGAGGTGTTGTCAGCATGGGTTGGTGTGGGCGGCACAAGAGCGAGCTCTAGTCGGCTTTCCAATGCTATCACATTGGTCGAGGAATGAAATGTGTGCCGCTTGTGGTAGGTAGCCTTTTACACGTGCAACTTTCCATCCAACCCGTCTTGAAACACAGACCAAGGAGTCTAACATGTACACGAGTTGGTGGGTGGAAAACCCACAAAGGTGCTAGTAACCTGACAGGTAGGATCCCCCTCAGAGAGGGTGCACCATCGATCGACCATGATCTTCAGTGAAAGGTTTGAGTGGGAGCGTACCTGCTTGGACCTAAAAGATGGTGAACTATGCATGAGCAAGGTGAAGCTAGAGGAAACTCTAGTAGAGGCTCGTAGCGATACTGACATGCAAATCATACATCAAACTTAGGTATAAGGGTGAAAGACTAATAAAACCATCTATTAGATGGCTCCCTCCTAAGTTTCCTGGAGGATGGCTGGAGCTCGTCAAAGTTTATCAGGTAAAGCAAATGATTAGAAGCATTGGGGGTGAAACACCCTCGACCTAGTCTCAAACTTTAAATAGGTATACGGTTGAGGTTGCTCTGTTGAAACCCAGTGTAGAATGGGAGCTCCAAGTGGGCCATTTTTGGTAAGTGGAACTTGCGATGTGGGATGAACCCAAAGCCGGCTACGGTGATAAAGTGCATGCTAACCTATATCCCACACAGGGTCTTGATTGATTAAGATAGCAGGACGATGGTCATGAAAGTCAAAATCTACTGAGTGTGTAACCACTCACCTACCAAATCAATTAGCCCCGAAAATGGATGGCACTAAAGCACATGACTTATATCTAGCCACCATCAAGGCAAATGCGAGGTCTCGATGAGTAGGAGGGCATGGAGGTCATGGCATAGCTTTGGGTGTGAGCCCGAGTGAAATGGTCCCTAGTGTAGATCTTGGTGGTACTAGAAACTATTCAAATAACTTTGAAGACCGAAGTGGAGAAAGGTTTCATGTGAACAACAATTGGACATGGGTTAGTCGATCCTAAGAGATGGGGCAGTTTTGTGTTAAGGGTGCAATGCAGCTTGTGCATCAAAAGGGAATCAAGTTAGTATTCTTGAATCGGGACGTGGCAGTGTGGATAGCAACATGATCGGAAGCTAGAGATGTCTCCTATCATTGCAAAGTAGAATTCACCAAGTGTTGGATTGTTCACCCATGAATAGGGAACATGAGCTGGGTTTAGACCTCTTTGAGATAGGTTGGTTTTACCCTACTGATGTGAGCGGTACCACAATAGTAATTCAACTTAGTACAAGAGGAACCATTGATTCACATAATTGGTCATTGTGCTTGATTGAAAAGCCAGTGGCACGAAGCTACCATGTGTAGGATTATGACTGAATGCCTCTAAGTCAGAATCCATAATAGACAAAGTGCTCTCTACCTCTCTCGATTATTACCCAACTTATAGTAGGGGTGCTCGTGCATCTTCGAGAGCATGTATCGAGAGCCTCCCCCAAGGTGGTGGAAGCGGCCACCCCGAGGGCTCTGAAGAATGGAAATTCCAAACAATTGGGGAGATGAATCCTTTGTAGATGACTTAAATATGTGACCGGTTTTGTTTATGGTAGATTAGCCTTACTGCTACACTCCTTTGCAGACAACTTAAATATGTGGCCAGGTATTGTATGCGGCAGAGTAGCCTTGCTGCTACGATCCATTAAGATTCAGCCTATCTCACCGCACCAATTTGTCCCCTCTTTGCATGTGCCTGTGGGGTTTTGTAGGCCCGCTGCCTGTGGGGTTTTGTAGGCCTGCTGCCTGTGCAAATCCTTCAAGTGTCTTTTTGCTCAAGGTTCCCCTTCTACATTGATGAATGAGGGACTTGCGATGTAGAATTATTGCCTCATGTTAGGGTTTTTTTAGCAAGTCACGTGGGATGTGCCATTGCCTTGAGAGTGTGCCATGTATACGCATGATGATGCCTTGTGAAGAGTATGGTGCAGTCATACCGGTGTTAATACACCAGATCCCATTAGAACTCCGCGGTTAAATGGACTTGGGCTAGAACAGTACTAGGATGGGTGACCTCTCCGATGCACCCTTTCTTTTATGGATGGAGGGGATTGCAATCATCTCTTTGGTCTGCTCTCGAGCACACCTTGATCCCCTCCCCCCTTTCACCCACCCAACCATGGGACTGTGTGTTATCCCCCCCCCCCTTGGTGCCCCCCCCGCAAAGCACTTGCACACACAGAGACACCGTGCCATTGGATTACTCTAAAGGGCCTCTCAATTGTTTCTCTCCATTCACCCATTCTACAACAATGAACCCCACCCCCTTACACACATCGCCCCCCACGCCAAACATACACAAATTTATGTCTCCCACCCACATCACACCTCGTATCATCCACACCTTTGACCTACATGACCCTGACCCACCCGGTTCTCATGGAGTGCCTTTCAGGTGCTGCCTTTCAGGAGAAAACCTTAAACTATTTTTTGAAATCTGCGAACGCACTCAAAATTGAAACCAATTTTTTTTGTGTGTGTGTGTGTGTGTAGTCACATCTAGCATATAGATTAGATTGATTAGGCATTTTGAACACCATACATAAATACCCTTATATAGGCATGGATATAAAGTCAGTGCAGAATGGAAGGCCAAGAGTATTTTGATTTGATACACTTTCATCCTTGTAACCCTCAGGTGTAGAAAGGGTAGATCTACAAGCTCATAAGCAGAAGGTCACATAGAAGGGAGGGTCTCACAAGAGAAAGCTCACACGGCACACATTTGGTGAAGCCACACCTGCACTTCTAGCAAGTAAGGAACGAAACTCTCTATGGTGGGCTTCTTAAATATCCAGCAAAAAAAAAAAGATTTATTACATGCAAATTATAAACTGCAAATTATAAACAAGATTTGAGTCAAGGATACGATTCTAGCATGGACACCTACATGGTTTAGATGAGTTTACATCCATCTCAAATTTCTTTGGTGTTGCCACACCACTTGTAATTGGTTTTCTCCCCCCATTAGCTCCACTCTCTCTTTTGTAAACTATATTAGTATATTTGTGCTAGAATTTTTATCCTTTTTTCCTACCAACTCTAAGCTTGTTTACACTCAGCATGTAACAAATCCTTTGCATGCTACATGCTTGCTAATTAGATCCAAAGCATCCATGCAATAATGCGAGAGCACTTACATCAAACCAGCAAGCAAATTAGATGGAAAGTGCTCATGTAGTGCATATGCACTTCTTGCATAGGCACTACATAGCACTTTTATACAAATTGGCAAAAGCGAATTGGATGCAAAGCACCTATGTAGTGCCTATGTGTTTCTTGCATAGTGCTTTCATGCAAATTGGATGTAAAGCACCCATGTAGCACCTATGTGCTTCTTCATAGAAAATTAAATCCCCCATGAAGCACCTATGTACCATACAAGAACTGCGTATGCAACTATGTAGCACGGTGCCAAATGCATAGTCACTACATTAACGTTTTACATCCAATTGGGGAGTGAAAACATGCCAATAAAGATTTCCATTACTGCACAAGAAACACTCCTGAGGTTTTCTCTCCTATTCCTTTGCTTAAATAAGTTATTTTTCTTCTTTGATCACTCCCTTATGTACTATGCTAGGAGCGCATAGGCGCTATATGGCATAAATCATCTAATTGCCAAGCTAAAAATGCTCGCTGATTGGTTGCTACGCATCCATGTAGCACATATGCACTGGTGCTATACATCCAATCGATGGACCAAAACACTTGCCAATTCTACCTGCAAGACATTAGGAAACTTCAGAGGTCATTTGGAGGGCCTTTTTTAGAGGAGAGAGAAAATAGAGCACAACCAATGGGGAAGAAGCAAATGTAACGTTGAAAAATAGATTAATTCATTGAAAAATTTCAAAGAATAGTCACGTTTACATTCAATGAGGGTATCTTTTTAAAAAACAATTGAGTACACATTCAATGCGGGTATCTTTTTCAAATAAGGTAGAGTTACTTTATTAAATAAGGCTTACGTCATCATTGGATAAGAAAAAGCACTTCGAAGCTAAACTTTGTAGACACTTGAGTCTATACATTTCTTTTGATGGTATTTTGATGTAGAATTTGGTGCTTTTGACATCACCATTGCATCCAGAGCTGCCAAAAACCCCCCAGAAAGACTTTTGAATCACTTAAATCGGACACCTGGCGAGGCAGAAACGACCAAAAGAAGAGGAGAAGAGGCTTATGCAATTTGGCGCGCATTAAGTGATTAAAAAGTCCTTATGGGGGGTTTTAGACACTCTGGACGCAATGGTAATGTCAAAAGCACCAAATTCTACGCCAAATTGCCCAGTAAGTGTAGACTGTTAGGAGAGTAGCATCAAATTTTTGGAAAAGGTGTCATATGATGACGTAAGTGCCTTTTGCAAACCCAGAAAGTTGAGAGCGACTTGTAGCTAGTGCACATATTTCAATACCTTGTCAGATCCATTTTTTTATAACTTACGCAACAATTTCTTGTCAAGTATACATTTAATGAGGGTATCTTTTTTTTAGAGAGAAAATACGAGTTTGTGAATTTCTTACAAAGCCTTAGAAATGACCTCCAAAATTTTCTAATGACTAATGGGAGAACACTATATGGGCAATTTGTGTCCAATTGATGAGCTAAACTCTGATGATCAAATGGACACAAAGCTATTGTAAGTAAATAATGCTCGTGTCCACTCAGATATGAAAGGACACAGAGTATTCTATATATGTAAGCCCAATTAACATAATCGATTGACGTCTCTGCATGCGTATTCTGTGTGAAAGGACACAGAGTATTCTATATATGTAAGCCCAATTAACATAATCGATTGACGTCTCTGCATGCGTATTCTGTGTGTGTGTGTGTCTCTCTCTCTAAGGGAAAGAGAGCCCGTGAGGCATGCACCAGTTCTAGATGGCGTCAGACGGGCCTTCCTGCTGGCCTTTGAGGGCTCACCATTTTCTTGTTTACCCCTCTTCGATCTGTTCATTACCCAGCGAGATGACGACGGCCTCGATGGAGAAGACCCCTGCGAAGAAACAACCCCGATGGAGAAGACCCATGCGAAGAAACAGGCAGGGCATCCAACGATCAAATAGAAGCAGTAAACAAGCAAGCAAATGAGGACAGCATCCTCCCGTCTATGAAGATGATGAACCTCTACGCGTGCAAGAAAGGCGCAAAGGCACACATGTGGCAGATAATGTGGAACCGCCAAACACAATACCAGCAGCACATACAGAATTTGTGCAAGTTCTCGAAGAGAAACAGTCGGCGGGCCAAGGCGATGAAGTTGACCAACAAATCAATGCTCAGAAGAAAATTGTGGCCGTGACGGGCATCCGTGGAGCAGATTATGTCCTGCACTCTGAAGAATCGGCTCATCAAATCGTGCCTGTGCAAGAGAGCCTGGGCACACGTGTGATATCATCTTCGCTTCAACATCTCACGCATGCGTGTACTCTCCACCAGTCCGCCCATCAACGCACCAATCCAATCCACCCACACATGGAATGTGCACTCTTGGAAAATTCAGTGAGACCATTTAGCAAATTGGTGAGTGTCAATGCTAGCAAATTTGCCTAAGAGCACCGGTGCTTTACATCCATCAGCAAGCTAAAACGCTCGTCAAATCGATGCAAAGCCCCCATGTAGCACATATATAGTGCCTATGTGCTTCTCACATAGCCACTATGCACAAAATGTCCATGTAGCACATATATAGCGCCTATGTACTTCTCGCATAAGTGCTACATACATGCTACATGGGCACTTTACATTCAATCGAGGATCAAAAATGTTGGCGGATTGCACGCAATGGGCCCACTTACCATGTAAGTAGCAGCTATATGCTTCTCGCATAGCTCGTGGGTGCCTATAAACTTCTCACATAACCACTAGGCACAAAGCACCCGTGTAGCATGTATGTAGTGCCTATGTGCTTTTTTCTTGGCGCATACGTGCTATATAGCTGCATACACACTACATGTACAGTGTCGCATAGTGCATAGGTGCTACATGGGACACACACACGCATGTAGCACCTATGCAACCCCCATGTAGCACCTATGCACTATGCGACACTGTACATGTAGTGTCTATGCAACTATATAGCACGTCTGCGTTAGGAAAAAAGCGTTTAGGCACTACATACATGCTACATGTGTGCTTTGTGCCTAGTGGCTATGCGAGAAATGTATAGGCACCTAGTGGCTATGCAAGAAGTGTATAGGCACCTAGTGGCTATGCAAGAAGCATATAGGTGGAACTTACACGGTACATGGGCGCATTGCATGCAATCCACCAACATTTTTTATCATCGATTGAATGTTAAGTGCTCATGTAGCATGTATATAGTGCTTATGCGAGAAGCACTATAAGCGTTATATATGTACTACATGGACACTTTGTGCATAGTGGCTATGTGGAAAGCACACAGGCGCTACCAATTGGACGTAAAGCACCCATGTAGTACAAAGGCATGGGTGCTCTTAGGCAAATTTGCGAGCATTTATACTTGCCAATTGGCTAAACGGTCTCACTAAATTTTCCAAGAACCGAGTGAAGATGGAGAATTTACACTCGTCGATTTGCCCAAGAGCGCAAATGCCACATGTGCGTGCTTCTTGAATAGCACCCATGCAAGGCGTGGGCACTCTTTGGTGAACTGGCAAGCGTTCATGCTCGCGGATTTGCCCAAGAGCGCACATGCCTTGTGTGGGTGCTTCTTGAATAGTGCTCATGCAAGGCGTGAGCTCACTGATTCATACAAGACTGCACATGCCATGTGTGGGCGTAAGCATGTTAAGGTACTACAAAATAGCACTATCTAGACATGGCTATTCCTAGCGCTAACTAGCACCTTTTATCATGAGGACCGTAGTTTGTTTGAACTTTGAAAAAGTGATGGGATGCATAAAATTTTTTTAGAAAAGAAACAAAAGTGATGCGGGTGCATTTAAAAAGTTAGAAAAGAATCAAAAGACCCCTCATTCTTAATGTTGTGTGTGTGTATGTGTGTCTATGGCTACGTATAGTGCGATACATGCTCTCTTATGGTTTACACATGAAGAGAATTTCTCCGGTGCAGTGACCAAATCCGATGCTTTTGGGGCACGTGTAGGCAGCCCCCTCATCGCCAAAGTGCACCATCTGTGCTGCACAATCATCAATATGGTTTCTTGAAAGGCACTCCGATGTCTTCAGTGCTGCCCCCGGCTCTGCAAATAGAATGTTGCCATGTGAACTGGGCTCCTGGAGCTTTACTTTATAGTGCTCGGTTTTGGAAGTGTGAGCTTGCAATAACTTGAGAGTGCTAAAGATTATTGATTCTACATATGCCTCTACAGCTTTTGGCTCTGAAGTGGAGGGGGTTGTTGTGGCTTTCTTTGGCTCTGAAGTGGAGGGGTTGTTGTGGCTTTCTTTACCTATTCTCTTAGGACTTTATTTGCCTCGTTGGAGAGCCTCTTAAATTGGCCTAACCATTGAAGTGGGATCATAGCCTTGTTCTTTTCTTGGCTGTCTTCTTGCTTCTTCTCCTTGGCCTCTAAGGTATTCAGTTTATCTATGGTCTTTTATGGTCTAGCTTCCTCTTTTTTGTGTCCTCCCCCTTCTTATTTGTTTTGGCCTCTTTCGTGTCTCTGTCTGTGTCTATCTCTAAGCCTGATTGTCTGTGTCTGTGTCTATCTCTAAGCCTGATTGTCCTAACACTTGGCCCTATTCATTGAGAGTGACAAACACTTTTCTTCTCCTTTTCTTTGATCTCGTTGATTCTTGTTAGCTCTTAAGTTCTCCCTTTCTGGGTAGACTTTCTACTCATCAATGGGGTATTGTGGAGGTTTTTATTATTTCCTTGGAGTCGAGGCGGTCAGCCTTTGCAATGGAAGGAGCAGCCTCATTGTGGCCTTCATGCCATGATAGAGAATTCGGGTTAACAGAGGTGCAATTCCAAGGTATGGCTCTTTTGGATTCTTCAACTTGCACACCCTCACTACCTCATATGAATGAGCCCCGCAAAGTTTTCCTTTGTTTGGGGTTCCTAGCATTTCAGAGCTTTGTTGAATCTAGTCAATATGCTTATATTAGACTGAGTTGTTCTATACAAATGACAGATATGCATAGTATATTCTTTGGGCATCACCAGTTGTGGTAAGATGATCTCTCTCTAGTAGGGCTTCTGTTGAGTGGCCTCGAAGCACTCACTCTTTTTGGCTGTGGGATGCTTAGGTCTTGTGTGATCTTGATAATGTGTTTCTCTGCTTCATTCTCAAAAGAGCTGATGCCACACATTCTATTTTCTGATTGTAAGTGACAATGGCCTCGTAGCACCTTCAGAGGTCCATACAACTCTATGATAGGAAGCATTCCAATCTTGTCCAAAGCCCACTTTGTCTTAGTGCTAGTTTCTTGCACTCTGGTGTAGGCACGCAACATAACTAAGCTAGGTGTGAGGGGATCCCAGAAGTGGAATCCAAGGATACTGCCCCCACCACTCTTGTAAGTTTTGTTTATCTATATCGCTCTCTTTGGTCTCACTGAGGTCCATGACGGTGTAGGGCTCTAAATTGGGTTTCTAGGCCTTCTTTTTTCCTTTGGGATATGGGTTAAACCTTGAGGACATAGTTCTATTAAGAAATCTTCTGCTTCCAGAGGGATTGGCAACCCTTGATCAATACAATGTAATCATGCCTGATACACTTGCAAAGCAATGGCAGCACTGCACAATCTTTCAAGGTATGCATCTGGCAACCACCTTGCTGGCCCAATGCATCCACACCTTTTCCAACCGTGTGTACTCTATTATTGTTATGGAAACAAGCAGTTTACTTGCAAATCAATCATTGCCATAGGTATACAATCGAGGCAATTCAATGCACTATGATGACTCCAATGCAGAAATTTTGATATATTCGCCTTTCACTTTGACGCAAATTTTACTGCACTCTGCACAGTAGTGGCCAGGTCATGTTATACGGCCAACGAAAAGAATATGAAAAGCTTCTCTCCTCAATCACGCATCAACTGAACTATACAGTCCCACCACAGAGGGCAAGCTGTCTCTCTGTGCATCCACTACCTGCAACAATTAACCTACTACACCACCAAACACGAGTAGTGCTATGCTGCTTCATGCAAGCATAGCAGACAATTGATTGCTTAATTGAGAAGACTGTGAAATACCTGAGTTGGGCAAGGTAGAAGGCTTAGGAGGTCAATGATGGTGCTAGATCAATCGGTGATGGCATTGCTTTGTGTAGCTTGAGTCGCTCTGATTATAAATGGATGTGCAATTGGTGAGTCAAATTGTCCGATTGGACCGTTCATTAAACGATCGGACTTTTTACCAATGAGTTTTCTGGACTTTTTTTTTAGTGCTCTTTCTTAGCGCATAGATTATTCAAAGGCACCCTGTTGTATCTATCTCATGAGTGACATGGCCTTGCATGCTTTCTATGTAGCCTCATCCCGGATATTCTCATACTACTTTGTCCCACTGGAGTTATAATAATTCTTTAGCATTGCATCCAGAGGTATTTTGTGGAATGCATGGGCGTGGACTTTGACTGCTGGCAGAAACTACTGGCGGGACGTATAAGTTCTTTCGTTGATCAGGAGCTGCTCTATAGTGCCGTCAGCCTTTGTGATAGTGCCCCGTTTGGTGCCTTTGTCATAGGTCTTTATGTATTCGACGCAGAGCTTTGTGTCGATGTTTCTTGGGAGTATTTGCGCCATTCTCCCCAAGCCTACTTTCTCAAGCTTCGCCTTGACTTCTACCTCTTCCAGAACTTGGAGGCACTTTGGGCTGTGGTAATGTAGTGCGACCTTTCCATGGGCCATAAGGGCTTCTTTAGTGATGATGGCCCCATGGAAGGCTTGGGCATATGAGCCCAAGAAATTCAGCTTAGGTACCCGCACACTGGTTTCTTTTTCTAACTGGCTGGGAAGCTTGTAGCACTGCCTTGAGTGGCAACTAGGGTCTCTACAGCTTCTAATTCTGAGGCTGACATCTATACATGAAAAGCACATCAGTCTCTCGCTTGGTGGTACCATTTTTCCTTTTTTTTGTAATTTGATTAATGGGTAACTGGTTAGTTTAAATGAGAAGTGTGTTAGTGTAGGAGTAATCACAAGGTGCGTTAAGTGACAAGTGAAAGCTGTGGCGTGAAGGTGCAAGGTATGGTGAGTTTCGTGAACCTGCAGGTCATGAGAATTTATCCTGTGAAAAGAGGTAACGTGAACTAAGGTTTCGTGAAATCAGGTTCTATGAAACATGTTTACGTGAATTGAGGTTCCGTGAAATCAGGTTCCGTGAAAAGTGAGGTTCTGTGAAACGTGTTTATGTGAGATCGCGTGCTGTGAAATCAGGTTCCGTGAGATCAGGTTTCGTGAACTGTGGCTTTGTGAACTCAGGTTCCATGAAATGTGGTTACGTGAACTGAGATTCCGTGAAGTGAGGTTCCGTGAACCGTGTTTACGTGAACTGAGGTTCCGTGAAATCAAGTTACGTGAACTAAGGTTCCATGAACTGTGTTTACGTGAAGTGAGGTTCCCTGAAACTTCAGTTACGTGAAGTGAGGTTCCGTGAAATCAATTTTCGTAAGACTGAGGTTCCGTGAAATGAGTTTCCGTGAACTCAAGTTTTGTGAGACTAAGGTTCTGTGAACTATAGTTTTGTGAACCGTGGTTCCGTAAAACTACAGTTTCTTGAAACTGAGGTTCTATGAAACTACAGGTGTGATAGTCCAGTGATACTTTTAGTGAAGGTGCATATTTCTGTTATTGTATTGATTTTCCTTATCAAAGACTCTGCTTCATGCAAGTGATGATATAGTAAAGAAATTTTCAGAATAACCATTGAATCGGGTGTTATTAATGTACAACAATTGTCATCGAGAAGATATTGATCATACACATGAAAATTAAAATTAAAAAAGGAAAAAGAATACGAAAAGGAAATGGACCAAGTTCCCACCTCGATAGATGACAATTGATTATAGCTAGAAAATTTGGGAAGGACGATACACGATGAATAGAAGCGGGAGCGCAAGCGAGAAGTGATGGACACGCGATGCAAAATGACGAGAAAGGAAAGAATTTTGATTTTATAATGTAGCCGTCGGACAGTGTGACTACCTTAATGAAGAAAACCACGTGGCGTCTTTCGATTAGATCGTGAGAAATGACCGTTTCACGGCGTGAACCTTTGTGAACCAGTTCACGGTGTGAACTTTTTTGGGTTGGCTCACGACGTGAACTTTTTTGAACCAGTTCACGACGTGAATATTTTTGAATCAGTTCACAATGTGAACATGTTTGAATCAGTTCACGGCATGAACATTTTTGGATTATGGATGCGCAAGGTTGATACCTTCTATTTTTTGTTTTTCTTTATGCTCAGTCATTCAAACATGCACATAATGAGTGAATGATACCTAGCTTACCTTGAACCCATTGTGCAACAATTGGATACCTTCATTTTTTTTGCCACGAAAACCAAGGTGACACTTTGAAACTTTTGGGTAGTTGTTGATGATGCAGTTGTTTTAGCTCCATGTAGGAGTTTTTTATTCTTCCTTCCACCCAACTGAACAATGTTGTTACTGGGTCCGGTGGTTGAGGGATATTATCCGTGTCCCTTTGCTGAACTTCTTTGTTTCTACCTTTACGTTCCCTGTTCAGTTCTGTGATGGGTACCCATATTGCCGTATTGCCTTGGTAGTATCCTTGTGCTTGCAGTATGTCTTTTCGGACCCATTGCTTATGGAAACCTTGTGGGCTATTGGTATGCCTAGAGTCCTACTAATCTGTTTGTGTAAGCCAGGTCTGACTTTTGATTTCTTTGTGGATTTTTCTTGTTGTCCCTATATCATTCTTCTTCTCCTTCTTGTGGGGTTGGTTTTTGAGTTGAACCTTGGGTACCCACTCTTGTGTACACTGAGACTTTGGGTATCGTTTGTGTAAGTTTTGTGGGACTGGTACTTGTTATGTTTTATGAGTTGATATTACTGTATTCGATGTCATTTTCTCGTCAATCATGATCTGTTTCCCTCTGTTTGTCATGCTCCATAAGGGTATGGGCATGACCTTGTTGCTCTCGTTTAACAACGCTGTCCTCTTTTCCCATTGGATATTGCATTTGTTGGCGTAGATCCAGGATCGTCCTAGAATCATTTCCTTTGCCATGGAATCTAGAGGCATGACAAACACCTTCCCAGCCAAGGAATTATTTCTGATGGAAATGTTAACACTTAAAATCCCTCAGCTCTCGTAGTTACACTGTGTACTTGTGCATCAGTGGGTTCAAGGCTTGGTCTATCTAATGTTACCCATGTTTCATACGAGATCAAGATATGACTTGATCTTGTCACATCGATTAGTGCAATGCTCGTTGTATGGCCTTTAGCTGTAGTAAGTTCCACCTTGAGTCTTGCTGGCTCAATGTTCAGTTCCTCTTAATCCAAGGGAGAGTCAAGGAGGCCATGTTGACTTGTAACAGTCTCTTCTGGAGTAATTGTTTATCTTTGGCCTCCCTTGCCTTAGCCTCCTCTTGAGCTTGCTAGATTTTTTCCTTTGTGAGCTATTTTTGTTGTTTTAAGAGATGTTCTTACAAGAGCATCTCTTGGGTTAGTGGTCTAAAATATTTTTTGAGTTTGCTTCCATTGACGTAACCCTCCATGTGTATGTCGTCAATCGTCTCAATTCTAACTGACCCCTGAGGTGTGATCTCACACACTCAGAAGGGTCCTAGGCCTTTGTATTTGAGTTTCTTTTTCCTGGTGCTTCCTACACCATACATGAGGACAAGGTCCCCCGTTTCCAGTTCTTTTTATTTTGATTTTTTGTGGAACCAATGCTTCCTACGTAATTTCTTGAGCATGAGTCCATGTGATGCTATTAGCCTAGTCTCATCAAGCTTCTCTAAGTCAATTAGCCTTTCAGCTAATGCATTCTCTGTTAGACGTTCTTGCACTGCAATCCTTAAGCTTGGAACTAGGTATTCCATAGGCATTACTGTCTCAACACTATAAGCTATATGGAAGGGAGTGTATCCCGTTGCTACCTTATATGATGTTTAATATGCCCATAGGGTTACTGTCAGCTTATGTTCCCAGTCTATTTGACTTGCTTCCAAGGTTTTTGTCAAGATAGTACACAAAATTTTGTTTGTACTCTCTACTTGACCATTAGCCTGTGGATAATAAGGTGATGATTTCCGATGGACCACTAAGAGTGCCGCAAGTAAATAATCAATCACCTCATTAATAAAATGTGAGCCGCAATCACTAACTAATTCTAATGGGCAGCCGAACCTCGAGATAATTTGCTCATATAAGAATTTTGCTGTTGTTCGTGCATTAGCTCACTTTGAGGCTCTGGCTTCTGCTTACACGCTTACAAGCCAAGGCACAAGAAATGGTCAAAAAGAATGCAAAAGATAACACTTTGAAATGGTGCCACGGGACTAATAGGTCCAACAAAATCTACTTCCCATTTTTCGAAGGGTTGTCTTACAATAATAGGGGTGAGTGGCATCTTGTCCTTTTGTTGTAGGATAGAGAAACGCTGACATTCTTCGCACCTTTTGACAAATTCTATGGTGTCTCCGAATAACATAGGCCATCATAATCCTGCTTGAGGTACCTTCTTGTGTTGCGAGCCATGATCTCTCCAGTAAAATGCCCACCTGCTATCCCTGAATGAGCTTCATCCGATATCGTGTGACGAACTCATCTTCTCTCACACATCTTCTTGCACATTATCTTTTCCTATCTTATAGTTCTCCTACAATTAGTTTTGATAAGGTGCAGCAAACTTGATAAGCCACCGCATTTTATCTTTGTTCAAAGGTATTTCCTGTGAAAAACCATGAGCTAGATAACCCGATATTTCCTCGCTCTATTCAGGTACCATGTCCAGTTTGAACAAAAAATCATCAAGGAGATCATCTTCGACACCAGTTGTTGTTGGTTCCCCATTTGGAATTCTCGACATATGATCGGCTAACACATGCTATGTTCCTTTTCTTATCGTGTCTATAAAGTCGAATTATTCCAACAATAATAGCAACCATCGTGTGATTCTTCCCGTGGTGCAAGGCTTATTCACTAAATACAATAAGGCTTGATGGTCCATGAAGAATACGAATTTGTTGGCCAATAGGTAATGTCGATACTTCTTGACAGTGTAAACCATGGCCAATCCTTCCCTCTCTGTGGTGGTGTAGTTCACCTCTGCATCATTTAACTGACGACTAGCGAAGCAGATTGGATAGTCCAATTTGAACTCATCAAGCGAGGCTAGTACACATCCAATAGCAAAGTTTGATGCATCAATATGCAAATGAAATATGAGATCCCAATTGGGGGGTCATAGAATTGGTGCGCTAGCCAATGCCTGCTCTTTAGACGATCATATGCTTCCTGGCATTTTTCATTCCATTCAAAGACAATGAGTAGCTTGTATAATGGCATGGCGATTTCAGCATAGAAAATTATGAAGCGACGGTAATACCCCACGAGGCCCATAAATATTTGCACACCTTTGTAATTAGTAGGCGGTGGCAGCTCCAATATCAACTTGAGCTTACTATTATTCATGGATATATCGTTCTTTGAGACAATGTGTCCCAATATCACACTATGTTTGACCCAAAATTGACACTTTAAAGGGTTCAGGGATATACGATAAAATCGATATCGCTCGAACGCTTTCCTTAAGCAAGCCAGATGGTCCGCCCATCGAGAGTGTGCACACATATCATCAATGAATACCTCCAACCACTTCTGTAAGTAGTCTTTGAAGGCTGTGCACATCAATCGTTGGAATGTTGTTGGGGAATTGGTAAAACCGAAGGGCATAACCTTGTATGCAAATGTCTCCCACATTGTATTGAAAGCTGTCTTATGCTGGTCTTCTGGTGCTATGGACACTTGATTATAACCGGAGAATCCATCCAAGAAGCTGTAAGCTTCTTCACCAGCCACTCTCTCCAAAACATGTTCCGTATAGGGTAGTGGATAATGGTATTTCCTAGTAGCGGCGTTGACCTTTTTAAGATCGACACATACCCTAAGTTTTCCATTCTTTTTTGGCACTATTACGATTGGTGAAAACCAATCCATATGTTCTATCTCATAGATGAAATCCAAAGCAATGAGCTTGTCTATTTCCTCCTTTATAATTCCTGCATACTTAGGATTCATCTAGTATGGTTTCTACCTGGTTGGCCTTGACCCTTCCATGATTGGAATCGTATGTTGCACTACCTTAGGTGTTACCCCCTTCATCTCTTTATAATTCTAGGTGAAATAGTCCTTAAATTCTTTAAGGAGGGCAACGAGCTCATCTTCTTCTGCCAAAGTCAAGTCCTTAGCAATGTATACGGGTCTGGCTTCCTCCCCTGCGGTCCCGCAATATCAACTTCCTTAACTTCCACACTGGGCCATCGTATGATGTGGATAGCCCATCCCCCTTAACCCTTGTTGCCATCAGTCAAACCACTTTCTGTTCGTCACAACAGTGTAGGTTTTGAAGTGGTCGGGTACTGAGAGCTTGTCCTCATTTTCACTTTTTGTTTTAGTCATGATCTTTCTAGCCTCACATTCTGCTTCTGCCAAAGCTTTATTGCGTTTTTGGCGCCTAGTTTTTGTAAGCTTAGGTGTTTCTAGCTCTTGAAGGCTGATTCGCTCCTTGTGTCCTCCTTCCAGTGATATCTTACTCAACTCCTCACCCCAATCCTTAGAAAACTCATCGTGTACCTTAGTGGCCTCAAGGTATCTCAGCCAACTGGGCATCCGTGGGTTTTCTTTGGAATAGGGCATTTCGTCGAGCAATATATTGTTTTTGTTTTTGCCATCTTCTGAGGCATTAAGTGTTGTACGGCCTTGTGTTATGGTCCCTTCTATGCTAGAGGTCTCCTGTTCTGATGCTTCATCAATGGTTTGCTAATTAACCATACAGACAGAGGTCATGGGGACAGTTCTAGATTCCACATACTGGGTCCCCCTAGGTTGCATCACATCTATGGTAGCTAGCACATGCATCCAGTTTTCACTGAAGTCCGGAGGAGGAAGTGATGCATACATTTCCGTTTCCTCTTCTTCCTTAGAATTTTCCACCGAGGGTTGGCATATTTTTACAGATGTGGTCCGTTCCGTTGTGACTGAATCATTACCGAACAACTGCTCTTCCATGAGATGTGCTTTCCATGTTCTCAGATCTATCTTTAAAATTTGTGAATCCCTACGCACATACACGTGATCTAATGCCCAATCATGCACCAATTTGGATTCCCTCATGAAGCGTCTTCCCAATATTATGTCATATGAGTCTGGTTGGCGTAGGAAGTCCATTACCACAAATGTATGATGGTAGCAAAACGTAAAGAGTTTGAGTTTCACATTCTCCAGAAGTCCAATGGTCCTTGAAGATGTTTTGTCAGCCATTTTAACGACTAGATCTGACTTTTTTAGATCGGGTTTTCCCAGTTCTCCCAGCAACATTTTGTGATGATGCTAACCTCCGCCCCACCATCCAAGATAGCTAGTGCCTGCTGGTACCCACTATGATGAATCGGGATTATGGCATTTGTGTTGTCGCTTTTGTAATAACCCCCAGGTTGATTAACTGGTATCTTAACAACTCGGGTTTTCCTTGTGTGTCTTAAGGTTCGTTCAGCCAGAGGTGGCAGAACCTCCTCTATTGTATCAACTGGCTTTAGTCTGGCCTTCTACCCATTCTTTTATGTCCGTCCATAGGGTTGGTAAATTGCGCAATAGTTGCCCTAATGGCATTTGTATAGGCATGGACAGTATAGCTGCAAGACTTCCTATGTCTCTGGGTTCTTTGGAGATTAAGGGTTCCCCCCCAGGTGTGTGTCTCGCATTCATCCATAAGGAAGGAATGGATGGACTCACCCAGTGCATTTTCCTCAAACATTACGGACATTGTGTTTGCTTGAGATCCCTCTTTTGTTTCTTCTAGAATTGGAGTAGGTACGTCCAATTCCCTTTCCCTTGTTGGCTCGTTTCATGGATACATTATATCCCTGACCCGGTTAGCCCTTAGCTTGTGGCTTCATGAAGCCGTTAACATTCTTCTACTAAGGCCCTGGCACCTTTGAGCTTTCTTATTTCCTCATCGGCATTGGGGAGTTGTTGGTTTCTCCCTTTGCTCCTCTAGGTCCGGCCCTTTGTGGTTGATCCTTTGATCCCCCTCTTCTCGATTGGGTGGATCCGGTGTGGATCTCGTATCTTCTTCGGATCCATCTTGGATTGTGACCCTTGTGTCACCCGTACCCACTTTTTTCACTCTTCTCCTATGGCCAGTTCTGGAAATAGTTGCATCTGCTCAGTTCTTTCCCTTGTCTCCTAATTGAGCTTGGGCTTGTGTCAGGACATTGAGTGGTGTGATATTTCCAGGCTGCACACTAATGGTTCGGATGGTGGCCTGATTAGCAAAGGAAGTCGAACCACTTGCGCGGTATGGACAATCCTTGATCAAATGATCAATACCACATTCAGTGCAAGTGAGTACTGGCATGTCATTGGGTGTAGCAGTCACTTGTTGGGGTTGGTGCGCGTATGAACCATATTCTTGTTTGGGCACTCTCAGCGATTCGATTCCGCCCTCCACAGTCAAAACATTAGCAGTCCTCTCCTCATTTTTGAGTTCATGTCCTTGCCCTTCCACTGTACCGTGGTTTGAAACACAGGTGTACTGGCGTGTTATTCTCTGTAGGATGTAGAATTGAGGCGTGACCTCTATAGTTTCCTTATAGTACTCTCCTCTAAGTTCTACTTCACGTACCATATCAACATCTTCTACGGCTCTTCAATCAATACTTGGTTTTAGCCTACGGTGGTTGTGGTGGTAGAACTAGTGGTGGCAGAGGTGAAGCATCTTGTAACCGGAACATCCCCCTAGGTAAATAGGAAGAGTTGGGTTGTCATGCACTGTAGGAGTGATTTGTTTTGGTGGCACTGGTAAAGCCAGTGGAGCTCTAAGTGTTGGTAGCTATGCAACATTTTGGAATCTTGGATATCTGCACATTGAAGTGTCATGATTCCCTAATTTTACACAGTGTGCACAATAGAGTAATGGCCTTGCTCTTAATTGTGGACATTCAGTGGTAGTGTGATTCAATCTGCACATAGAGCACCACACCAATTCCCTGCAGGGGTAAAGATGGTTATGCCCATGCCCAGATGTTTCTCTTCCCTCCTTTACCTTCAATTTCTCTAGTATTGCGTTATTGAGCTCGTCCACAGTCATGTTTCCGACTTGCTTGCTCCGAGTTCCAATTTCTTGGTGACTCGAGATGACACGAGAAGTCGTAGTTTGCTGAAGATGTTTTGACATCTTTCGGTTGCGGCAATTCTAGCATATTATCTTCATATTCAATTGCCAATTTGCAACATGCATCAAGAGTAGGTGGTTAAGCTAGTACCAGATAATCATGCATCTTATGGTCTCTAATCCCTCTCCGATGGAAGCAAGGCAATAACTGATCATATCAGTTAACCTCTCCCGTAGTTTGCACCTTGAATTTAAGTGCTTAAGTTGAGACACATAGTCTCTCATCGACCCCATTTCCTTTTGTTTGATATTATGTAGCTGTGCCGCCCACAGGGCTCCATATGTCACCACTTCTGGCAAAGCTGACACAAACACATTCTTAAGTCGAGTGAAGTTAACCTTATCCTCGGGTTTGAGGGTTCGGAACCACTGATGTGCTTCCCCTTCCAGGGTCAGTGAGAGCTTGAATCATTGTCACATCACTGATAGGCCCGCAGGTTTCACATGTGGATTCAAAAATCTCTACATGTTGGAGAGGATCTCCGTCCCCAGAGAATTTTTGGACGAGTTTGGAATGATATGTGGCTTCATCTGGGAGGGTCGGGATTCTAGAGCAATGCCTAGTTCTCTAACCATTCCTCGGCCCATCTCTGCCACCATATTTAACAAATCTGTCCTTATGGGGGCTGCATTAAGGTCAATGATTGGATCCATTCTTTATCTTTGAGGGATTGTCCCCCCCCTTCCTAGACCTCGTCCTCTTCCCGTGTTGGCTCTTCTAGGTATCTCCAGTCCATGGGATGGTCCTACCACTATACCTTGGAGTGGCTCATCATTAGTTGCCTCTGTGCACCTTTACAGAATTAAAAGTTCCATGTCTTGTAGGTAGAATGATTGATCATCCGCTTAATATCTGTTTTGGTGTACAGACAGTCCTCCACTTCACCCGCCACTCTTTCTAGATTATCCCCTTCTTCTAGGGCTACAAACCCTTCCTCGGCTCTATGGGCTCCTCATTTATGAAAAGATGCAGGGGGGAAGAGAGCTTGAGCTCTTGCAAGCACACACACACACACACAAAACCCTAATAGAGAACACACAAGGTGAGAGGCTGAAAATCTTCTTCTTCTTCTCTACTCAACACTCAACACACCATATACAAGAATAAGAGTACACACAATATGAAAGGTACTCAACCAAATACATACACGGGTTCTCTATAGTGTGAACCCGACTAAATGAGCTGGCGCTATAACTATGCCAGTCTCTAGAGTGGCTGTCACACAGCCTGTCATCCCACTGGCCGCATATCACCCAAGATCTCACCAACCATGCCAGTGGTGTAAGTGCGGGGCCTATCCCCCAGGCGGGTCATCAGTGGCCACCGCCACACTAGACGAGCTCGATATCTCAACACTCCCCCTCGAGCTCAACTCCATCTCATGTACACCAAGTGAAGCCCTGAATCTGCGGAGCTTCTCTGTACCCAATGCTTTGGTGAAGATGTCAGCTACCTGATCCTCTGTGCTGACATAAACAAGGTCAAGGTCTCCTGCCAAGACCCTCTCTCTGACGAAGTGGTAGTGGACCTCTATGTGCTTCGTACGAGCATGAAAGACTGGGTTCCTGGCCAACTGTATACTACTAATGTTGTCACAGAAAATGACAACTTGTCTAATCACTGATAGACCCAAATCTGCAAGTAGCTTTCTCAACCAAGCTACCTCACATGCTGCCATAGCAGCTCCTCTTTACTCGGCCTCTGTACTCGATAGAGCAACCGTAGGCTGCTTCTTGCTGCTCCAAGTCACAGCAGCACTCCCCAAAGAAAACATGAATCCACTGGTAGATCTTCTGTCTGAGATACTACCAGCCCAATCAGCATCTGTGTACCCATGTACACATATCTCTGTCCCAGTCTCATAGAATAGTCCACAATGCAAAGTAGACCTCACATACCTCAGTATGCGTCTCACAGCATCCAAATGCGGTTTTCGTGGAACCTGCATAAACTGACTCACCAACCCAACAGCATAGCTCAAATCTGGTCTGGTGATCGTCATGTAGATCAAACTTCCTACTATGCTCCTGTACATAGTAGGATCCTCCAAGATCTCTCCTGAATCTGCACTCAACTTGCCATTCTAATCCAATGGCACAGCAATAGGCTTACAGCCTGTCATACCATACTTGGACAACATGTCCAAGCCATACTGTCTCTGCAGTAATCCAATACCATGTGGTGACCTAATCACCTCAATGCCCAAGAAATATCTGAGCTCCCCCAGATCCTTCATCTCAAACTTCTGTCTTAGCAAGATCTTTACATCAAAGATCTCTGCATCATGGTCCCCCGTAATGATCAAGTCATCTACATAGATGACAACAAGCACAACCCCTCTATCACCATGTCTCACATACAATGAGAAATCTGCATTGGCTACATGAAAACCAATAGTGACAAGATATTCAGAAATCTTGTCAGACCATGCTCTTGGTGCTTGCTTTAAGCCATACAAGGCTTTCTTCAACCTGCAAACATGCTCGGGGTGACCCTCATCCTCATAACCAGGTGGCTGCAACATATACACCTCTTCTTGCAAATCCCCATGCAAGAATGCATTCTTTACATCCATCTGATGTAAAGACCATTGCTTTGACGCAGCCACTGCTATCACAACTCTCACCGTTGCCATCTTGGCAACTGGGCTGAAAGTTTCCTCATAATCAATCCCATATGTCTGCGCATATCCTTTGGCTACCAATCTAGCCTTGTACCTGTTTATGCTTCCATCACTGTTATGTTTAACTTTGTACACCCACTTGCATCCAATGGCTTTCTTGCCTTCTGGCAATTGCACTAAATCCCAAGTTTCATTTCCATATAGTGCATCCATCTCCTCATCCATAGCTTTCTCCCAACACACATTTCCAACAGCCTCATCAATGCATGTGGGCTCAACAACCTGCACAACCTTTGCCATATATGCATAGTGATGTGCCACATAACCATCATATGTAAATCTCTGCACAGGGTTCTTCACTCTCCCTGATCTTCGCAGCTTTTCATTCATGGCTTCCATAGCCTTCTTTACACCAGGTGTTCTCATAGCTGGGATCCCAAGCTCCTCATCAAGGCTCATATCTGAGCCACTAGAGAATGCCCTGCAGAAATGTCAGGCATACCAAGGGGCTCAACCACTTTCTCTTTTCCTTTACGTGATGTACTAATCACATTTGCAGGGCTGGTATTATGACGCAGCCTGCCACTCCATGGTCTATCAATAGACCCACTAGATGAGGACTCTCCTGGTCCACTCAAAGACTGTGATTGCTGACCTACATTCTGTGCAACCACACTTCCACTCACATCAGCCCCAATAGCTTCTTTTTCAGCAGCATACCAGCTGCTCATCTCATCAAAGACAACATCCCTGCTTACCCTCAACTCACGTGTAGCAGGGTTATAACACCTGTATCCCTTTTGCTCAAGGGAATATCCAATAAACACACATTTTTCAGCTTTCGGATCCAGCTTAGTTCTCAGCTCATCTGGCACATGCACATATGCAATGCATCCAAAGACTTTCAGATGAGACAAATCTGGTTTTCTGCCAGTAAACCTCTCCTCTGGAGTTACATCATGTATGGCTGCAGTTGGAGTCCTGTTCATGATGTATACTGCTGTAGAAACAGCCTCAGCCCAATACCAATGCGGCATATTCTTCTCTTCCATCAATGCTCGCGCAATCTCAGCAATGTGCCTGTTTTTCCGCTCAGCAACTCCATTTTGCTGCGGAGTATATCTGCATGTGAATTGTCTCCGAATACCATTCTTCTTCAAAAAATCAGAGAACTCATTGGAGAAGTATTCTCCCCCTCCATCTGACCTTAGGCACTTAACATATTTCCCTGTTTGCTTTTCAACCAAAACTCTGAAATTCTGAAAGTGAGTGAACACCTCACTCTTCTCCTTCATGAAATATACCCACACTTTCCTTGTGTGGTCATCAATGAAAGTGACACAGTACCTGCAGCCTCCCATAGACACGGTCTTCGTAGGACCCCATACATCTGAATGCACAACATCTAGTGCATTTCTGCTCACATATCTGTTACGTGGAAACACATGCTTTGTTTGCTTCCCAAATTGGCATGCTTCACAGATTTTCTGCATACCTTCCACTTTAAATTTTGGCAGCCCTGTCACAATTCCTTTTGTCTGCATAGACTTCAATCTCTGCACATTCACATGACCAATCCTTTTATGCCATATGTCTGTGTCTGCAACAACTCCTGAACCATTTGCAAACATTGCAGCACTCATTTCAGGCATGTCTACATCCAATGTAAACATTCTGCCCACTCTGTTGCCTTTTGCAACCAACCTGCACTTGTCTTTGAAATCTTCAACATAACACCCATCAGGGTTAAACCGAACCTGCAACCCCTGCTCAATCATCTGGCCAACTGAAACCAGATTCTTTGTTATGTTCGGTACATGAAGTACATCTGCAAGGTACTTCACTTTGCCATCCTGCATAGATAATGGCACATCTCCAACGTGGGCAATTGGATGAGCAGTGTCATCCCCTGTTTCCACAAAACCTGGTCTTTCCGGGTTCTTCATCTCCTTGAACCACTCCCCATGACTCGTCATGTGGTTCGAAGCGCCTGAATCCACATACCATACATTATCTTTTTGTGCTGCATCAACATTTTCAGACATGGCATTCACGACATGCTGCATGACAAACAACCTCTCATTATCCTCATTATTTCTGCTTGAGGATGCATAGTTGTTTTGCTGCACTTTCCCATTTTGCATGTCAGCCTGCTTCTTATAACATTCTGACTGCACATGTCCTGGCTTACCACAATAGTAGCATTCACGTGCATCATTATATTGCCTTTGCCAATTTCCACGGCCTCTTTGACTCCCCCTGCCTCTGAATTTGCCTCTTCCACCTGCGTGTTGTTGTTGTTGTTGATTTTGGGACTGTTGCTGCTGGCCATAATTCTGATTTCCTGTTCGGCCACCTCCTTGACCGCGTCCACGGCCTCCTCTACCTCGTCCTCTTCCTGAACTCGTGTAGAAGGCCTGTTGCTCTGAACTGTTTTTGCTTTGTGAAGACTGTTGGTCTTCACCCAAGTTCTTCTCTTCGATAATCAGCATAGACACCAAATCTGTAAAGTTGGGAATGTTTTCCCGAGTCTGAATAGACGTCTTAAACGCCTTGTATTGTGGCCCGAGACCACGTAGACAGACTTCCACCTTGTCATCATCATCTACTGACACACCAATAGATGCAAGGGATTCCACAATGCCCTTTATCTTCAACGCATAGTCATTCACAGACATGCTCTTTTTCTCCACAGTATGAAGTTCATTCTTCAACTGTATCTTACGTGCCTTGGTATTTGTTTCATAAAGCTTTACCAAGGTGTCCCACGCCTCCTTGGGGGACTTGGCATCCTGAATATGCCCAATCATGGTGTCCTGTATACTAATGGAAAGCCAATACATAACCTTCCTGGCTCCTTGGTTCCAGTCTTTAAACTCTTTTACATCTGCAGCAGTCGGATTTATATCCGGTATCTCCGGTGCCTCTTCATGCTCACCTTCTATGTAGTCCCAATAGCCTTTTCCCATCAGGAAATTAGTCAACCTGAACCTCCACGCATGGAAGTTATTCTTGTCCAGCTTCTCAGCCACAATCTGTGTTATGCCATCATTAGACATCTTGCCAAACACACAATTTTACCAGAAACTGCACTCTGGTTTTTCCTGCACAACTGCTGTATTTTCTGCACAGCGGTACTATAGTACTCTCAAATGTCACCAACAGTGACTTCAATGTGCATACATACACCCAATGGCAACTGTAGACCTCTTTGCAGCACCCACAGTGTCTGCACAGTCAATCTGTCTTCCTGCAGTTCTTAAAACAGAGTTCTGCAGAGAATCGATGACTTACCCGCAGTGCTCGAAATCGCCTGCTTTCTGAAAAACGGAGGTCCAGACGCGCCCGAAACGCGTTTTCGGCCTGAAAATTGTAGTCCGTAGGACTGTATAGTTGCCCTATAGCTTCACTCCCGCGAAGAAAGCTCCTCAATCGGAGATCGTTTGCCGGTGCCTCCCGTAGAGCTCCCGACAAGGATGTAGTCACCAACACAATAGGGAAGAGTAGTTGAAGCTCTTACCCTCGTACCGCTTCTTGTGGTTCTCTTGCTTGCAGCTCAGCCCTTAGCACGAACCAGGCTCTGATACCATGAAAAGATGCAGGGGGGAAGAGAGCTTGAGCTCTTGCAAGCACACACACACACACACAAAACCCTAATAGAGAACACACAAGGTGAGAGGCTGAAAATCTTCTTCTTCTTCTCTACTCAACACTCAACACACCATATACAAGAATAAGAGTACACACAATATGAAAGGTACTCAACCAAATACATACACGGGTTCTCTATAGTGTGAACCCGACTAAATGAGCTGGCGCTATAACTATGCCAGTCTCTAGAGTGGCTGTCACACAGCCTGTCATCCCACTGGCCGCATATCACCCAAGATCTCACCAACCATGCCAGTGGTGTAAGTGCGGGGCCTATCCCCCAGGCGGGTCATCAGTGGCCACCGCCACACTAGACGAGCTCGATATCTCAACAATTTATGGGTCCTAAGTTTGGAATTTCTCCCTCACTTTTTCCCATGACTAATTCTGGCTCCTTACCCCATGATTGGAGCAGGTTTAAACTTCCCAGCTCCTTTTGTTTAGCTCTCGCCCTTCGAGGATCGAGCTGTTGTTTCCTTAAGCTCAACTTTCATAGTTGTCGTTCCACCTCGCTCCTTCTGAGATCTAACTCTACTTCCTCTGAGAGGTGGAAAAGAATACTTGACCCGTCCTGGCCGCACTTTCCATGTCTTGTCTCATTGACAACCTTGAATTTGACATTTGGATGGGCACTTCTTGTCTTGGACCAAGTCCAGCGCTGGTTGACAGACCCATGCCCACAGATTGCGCTTCTTCATCACATGACTGGTTTGGAGACCAAAAAATCCCCCGGTAATATCACGGATACCACTGAACTTGGTTGGGGAGGGCGGTTTCTCCTCTTCCCCAAACCCAGAGTACCTCAGCCCTTCTTTCATGGACTCTTCACTACTAGTTTCAACGATGATCAAGTTCCTTGAGACACTCAGGTGAGTGCTTTGCTGAGTGACCTAAACCCACACTTTTTTTATAGGAAGATCCTAGGAGATTCGATGCACTATCGTCAAGTGTAAGATCGTCTCCAACGAGCTTCAAAATCTTAAGTGCATGTATGTATGATTTGATAAGCTAGATTGGTGGCCAATTTAGTTTTGATCAGATTCTGTCGATTTGTTCCTGAGGCCATGAGATTGTAGAGAATAGTTCACGGCGTGAAGTGTCAAAAAATAGTTAACGTCGTGAACATTTTTTGCACTTTCACGTGTTCAAAAAATTTTGCTCTTGGGGTCAGAATCCCTCGACCTTGTTGTAGGCACACCTCCTTTCCCGACCTTCGTAGCCTTAACCTGACTATACCAAACTCGTGCGTTGGATTGGAATAAACCATGAGTTTGCAGGAAAAATTTCACGTCATGAACAAAAAAGGGTTCATGCCGTGAAGGTCTTCTAAAATGGCTCACGTCGTGAATGAATTGGTTCACGCCATGAAGAGTTCTATAAAAGTTCACGGCATGAACGAATTTCTGCACTTTCATGATTCTTAATCTTGTCAGACCTCGTGGTGTCATAGGTGTCAAGATAAGGTTACCTATTTTTGGCAAGAAGCCAATGCAATGATTTGCGACGTAAATTACGGCGCTGATGTCGAGAGCGGTTCGCAGCATGAAGTTGCAGAGAACAATTCACGATGTGAACACTTTTCTATAGTTTCACGTGGAAATTTCCCGCGTCCACTATTATGATTTTGAGTGCAAAAATACTTATCCAACCGTTCCCAAAATGATTGTGCCACATCTAAGGAGTGGAATACAAGTTCAAGGCACAGTCAATGGCTCCTTATTTTTTTATTTTTGTGATTTTTTGGAAAAGAAGAAAACAAAACACCAACCTGCTTATTCACGTTGATGCTTCCAATGATGCAAATATCAAAATTAACTAGAAAAAACAGTGAAGCTCTATTCTAAGACCACTCCACCACACACATACACAACAAACACAACCAATTTCACACGATTTCTTACTTCTACACAAATCTTATCCATTCATTTTCTACACAATGCACTACCAGAATGCAAGGACAATCGTGAATCTTATGCAATGTGAGCTAAAACTCCAAGAGGAAGGAAGAAACAAAGGTGTTTCCCTGTAGAGGCGGCGCCAAAAATGTTATGGGCTACCACACCTCCAAGAGGGAACTCAATGCATTCACCTAAAGGATGAGCAATAGATCACAACCGTCATAGGGAACTTACCAATGCTTTGAACTTGAGTCCCTTGAGGCCTCCAAGCTCACTTGTTAAGCTCCAAACCTCCAAGCTCCACCTCCACGCTATCATCGTAGAGTCGCTCACACCATCGCATAAGGAAATCACTCTCTCTCACTCCCCTACACAAGCATGAATCATACAAGCATAGAAGAGGCACAATGCTAGAATGCTCTCTCTCTCAATCTCTCTCAAGACACAAAGAAGAGCTCTCTATAGCACAAAAGGGGATTGTGTTTTTTCATTATATAAGAAAATCCCTTATATACCTTTTGGTCCTTATTCACACTTGGGCGCCCAAAACTCACTTAACCAGGCCTTGGGTGGCCAATGTCTCATAATGTACAACTTTTATAGTGCCGTTTCATGACACTTATTAATGTCCTCAATTGGAGGAGCATGTTTGTTAATCCAAAATGGGATTAACATTGGCATATTTGGGGGAACCTTGATGATGAAGATATGAAGTGGCCTATTGAAGAGGATGAGGGAGTGGAGTAGGGGAAGAAGATGAGATCTTTCTTCTTCCCCTCGCCTATTTGGGGGAACCTTGATGATGAAGATATAAAGTGGCCTATTGAGGAGGATGAGGGAGTGGAGCAAGGGAAGAAGATGAGCTCTTTTGTGAAGGTTGTGGAAGTGGGCACCATGGGCATGTAATAGATTATGTGGACAAAGCAAAGACTTGTTGAGTCCCTTCTTGAAATGATTAACAAAAAGATTAATTAAACTTTTCTTTTTGTTTATTCTCTTGGAAATTGAAAAATTATGTAGATTAGAGTCCTATACATCTAATTGGGGTTAATTTAAGTCGAAAATAGAATGATAAAAAATGAGAAATGGTCAACCATACAAAGGACGTTATGGTAAAATTTCCTAGAACTTTGTGGAAAAGAAAGTTTATTTTTATGTTGTTCCAAAAGAGTAATTCCCACCGTCTGTGCATTTTAAAAGAAATATTCAAATTTACTCCATGTACATATTCACCTACGAATATGCATGGATATCACTGATATTAATTATTAAAATTGATTTTATGCATAGAAAGATGCATAAAGGATTTATTTTATTTTAAAAGTGTTATTCTCATTAAAATTGAATTTATGCATAGAAAGATGCATAAAGGATTTATTTTTATTTCAAAAGTGTTACTCATTAAAATTGATTTTATGTATAGAAAGATGCATAAAGGATTTATTTTTATTTCAAAAGTGTTATTCTCATTAAAATTGAATTTATGCATAGAAAGATGCATAAAGGATTTATTTTTACTTCAAAAGTGTTACTCATTAAAATTGATTTTATGTATAGAAAGATGCAGAAAGGATTTTTTTTTAATTTCAAAAGTGTTATTCTCATTAAAATTGATTTTATGCATAGAAAGATGCATAAAGGATTTATTTTTATTTCAAAAGTGTTATTCTCATTAAAGTTGATTTTTATGCATAAATAGATCCATAAAAGGATTTTTATAAAAGTGTTATTCCCACGGAAGTTGATTTTTATGCATAAATAGATGCATAAATAGATGCGTAAAGAATCTTTATATCAAAATTAGAATTCTCTTAAATTCTATGTTTAAGTTCTATGTTTAAATTCTATGAATAGATATGATGTGAATTAGATAGATGGGAATGAATGGATGGATGGATGTGATGTGAATAGAGGTGATGAGATGTGAGGTGAATAGACGTGATGAGATGTGATGTGAATCAGATAGATGTGAATGAATGGATGGATGGATGGATGTGATGTGAATAGAGGTGATGAGATGTGGGTGAATGATGTGATGTGAATCAGATAGATGTGAATGAATGGATGGATGGATGTGATGTGAATAGAGGTGATGAGATGTGAGGTGAATAGACATGATTAGATGTGATGTGAATCAGATAGATGTGAATGAATGGATGGATGGATGTGATGTGAATAGAGGTGATGAGATGTGAGGTGAATAGATGTGATGAGATGTGATGTTAATCACATAGATGTGAATGAATGGATGGATGGATGTGATGTGAATAGAGGTAATGAGATGTGAGGTGAATAGACGTGATGAGATGTGATGTGAATTAGATAGATGTGAATGAATGGATGGATGGATGTGATGTGAATAGAGGTGGTGAGATGTGAGGTGAATAGACGTGATGAGATGTGATGTGAATCAGATAGATGTGAATGAATGGATGGATGGATGTGATGTGAATAGAGGTGATGAGATGTGAGGTGAATAGATGTGATGTGAATCAGATAGATGTGAATGAATGGATGGATGGATGTGATGTGAATAGAGGTGATGAGATGTGAGGTGAATAGATGTGATGAGATGTGATGTGAATAAGATAGATGTGAATGAATGGATGAGATGTGATGTCATGTGAATCAGGATGTAAATGAATGATATGGGATATGAGTGGAGGATATGTGATGAAAATGGATGTGAATGTATAAGTGAAGAATGGATGTGGATGTATGTGAAAGAATGGATGTGGATGTATATGAAAGAATGGATGTGGATGTATGTGAATAATAGATATGGATGTGTATGTGAAGAATAGATATGGATGTGTATGTGAAGAATGGATGGAATGTGTATGTGAAGAATGGATGTGAATGAGTATGTGAAAGAATGGATGTGGATGTATGTGAAAGAATGGATATAGACGTGTATGTGAAAGCATGTAATGTGATGTAAAGAGATGTGATGTGACATGAATATATGTGGATGTGAAGTGATAGATATGAATGTATGGATAGATGTGAGAAGTCGTACATGTGAATGATTGGATGGATGATGTGGATGAATGAGATGAGATGTGTATGAATGAGATATGATGTGGATAGAAGTGATGTGATATAATGTGGATATAGTATTTGAGTTATATAGCTCCATCTCATAGCATACCTAAGGTGAGAATTGAAAAGAATCTTTTATTTTAAATAATCTTTTAAGACTTAAAATATATTCAAATTTGGGGACTGGTAAAATTATTTCTAGGAGTGGTGTCTTTTGCGCACAAACAACTCTCCCCTTTCCCTCGCCAGAGTTTCCCTCTCTTCTGCCTCATTCTCCCTGTCCTCCATAAAGAGAGAGAGAGAGAGAGAGAGAGAGAGAGAGAGAGAGAGAGAGAGAGAGAGAGAGAGAGAGCCAAGCCGCCATTCCTTCTCAACAGCGCTGTAATTCCCTGTCTTGCTCAGCTTCATGCTTGACGTCCAGGGCTCCAAGTTGTCATGAAACTTACATGCATGTCCACAGAGGGCACTTTCATGGGCAGAGAGAGAGAGAGAGAGAGAGAGAGAGAGAGAGAGGGAGAGAGAGAGAGAGAGAGAGAGAGAGAGAGAGAGAAATAGAGAGAGAGAGAGAGAGAGAGAGAGAGAGAGAGAGAGAGAGAGAGAGAGAGAGAGAGAGAGAGCCAAGCTACCATTCTTTCTCAACAACAGCGCTGTAATTCCCTATCCTGCTCAGCTTCACGCTTGACGTCCAAGGCTCCAAGTTGTCAGGTAACTTACATGCATGTCCACAGAGGGCACTTTCATGGGCAGAGAGAGAGAGAGAAGCATTTCTAGCTCTTCAACATCAAGGTGCATAGAGAGAGAGAGAGAGAGAGAGAGAGAGAGAGAGAGAGAGAGAGAGAGAGAGAGCGTTTGGAACTACTTCAATGTGGAGGTCATGGTTGCTTTGTGTAGGATGGTGAAAGCTTCTTCATCAAGGCTGGTGTCTGACAACTCCATCATTAAGAAAGTGGTGCCTCCTAAACAAATGAAGTTTTGTCACTATGCTGGCGAGTTCCATTAGGAGCACGGGCTGTCACTCATTGTCTGGAAACAAAGGCATTCTGGAGAAGGAGTGGGATGCAGTGTTTACGTGTGCCCAATGCCACTTTCAAGGAGTAATAAGAAGGTTAAGGCTTACCACGTTAGACCAGAGTTTGCATCATTCATTGGGATGTCTATCAAGAGGGTCCATTTATGTATGAAGTGGGCCAACTATTTGCAAAGGCCTTTGTGGTGGAGAATTGCCTCGTTGCCAGGATAGGTCCAACAAAGGAGATTTACACTATTGCATGGGCTCCATTTACAGAACATGCCATGAAGTTCTTAGATGAAAGGTACAATATTGAGAACAAGCGTAAGAGATGGGAAGATCAGATGAGTGGGAGAACAAGACAATCTCAATTGGAAGATGTAAGTACACGCTCCACCAAAATAGACGATGTAAGTACAAGTGTACAATCAGTATATGTGACACTATTTGAAGCCAGGCCCATGTCATTGGAGAGGTTACTATGCAGGATGATATCTCAAAGGTTAGTGACCAGTTCGATGAGCAAGAGCATGTCGAGGCTACTCTGCAAGATGATATGTCACATGTTGGTGATCAGGTGGATGAGCAAGAGCATGTAGAGGGCTACTGTGAAGGACACCCCTGACTTGAATGAGGAGTGCCATATGGAGCTTGCTGACTCTAATGTTCAGATGCTAGCACATGCTACGACTTCCCTGCGGGCCCATGTCATTGGAGAGGCTACTGTGCAGGATGATATCTCAAAGGTTAGTGACTAGTTTGATGAGCAAGAGCATGTCGAGGCTACTGTGCAAGATGATATGTCACATGTTAGTGACCAGGTGGATGAGCAAGAGCATGTAGAGGCTACTGTGAAGGACACCCCTGACTTGAATGAGGATTGCCATATGGAGCCTGCTGACTCTAATGTTCAGATGCAACATGTAACGACTTCCCCGCAGGCCCCATGTCATTGGAGAGGCTATTGTGCAGGATGATATCTCAAAGGTTAGTGACCAATTCGATGAGAAAGAGCATGTCGACGAGGGGCTACTGTGCAAGATGATATCTCACATGTTAGTGACTAGGTGGATGAGCAAGGGCATGTAGAGGCTACTGTGCATGAGTAGCAAGATGACCAGGTGAATGACACACAACAGACTGATGACACTGTGCATGAGCAGCAACATGACCTTATAGTGCCTCCTCTTCATACAAAGTTTCATACAAAGACTCGCTTGTTAGTGCTGGATCTGAATGGCCTTTTGTTGAAAAGGTATAGAGTCACATATCACCGAGGGTGTTGCTAGGGGAGGGGTACCTATTCATGCCATCAACCAAATCTATGATGTCATAAAGATGCCGAGGGTTGCCACCCAACAGGGCACACTTCCATTATGTGGATTTGGCCACTTTTTTAAGTAGTTGTAGTTGCCAGTTTAATCTTATGTTATGGAGCAGCTGTTCAAAAAAGAATATAGAAGCAGCGCTGTCTGCTTGTTTTCCACATATGCCATCATATATATTTATTCATAAGATTGCGCAGGATAGGTGCAAGACGGCTGACTTCAGCTTGAAGGACATCCCAGGTGTGCCTAGGTCTCCTGACAGAGAGAAATCAGTGTTCTTCAAGGACTTGCATGATCTGTGGCACTATTACGGAGAATGGAATGAAGACAAAACACTCCTCATTGACGATACACGATATAAAAGTTTACTAAATCTAGAAAATTGTTTTACTTGTCTGCCGACCTTTGAGCTAGAGGACACGGATGATAACCCCTTCTACCTCACCAGGACCCTTTTCCCATGGCTGCTGAAATGGAGGCAAAGTGGGAGCCCACGGGAGTATAAACGTACTCACATGATTACTAATCCAAAGGACACCCTGTCTGCCTTCGTGATTAGGCACTTTAGTCAACAATAAGTAGATGATCTTTTTGTATAATGGTACTCCCGTACCTTTTTGTAATAGGATACCCTTATACGATATATTGTGTACTCTGAAACCCTTTGTAATAAAATTATCTGAATACTACAGTGATTTAAGTTTAATGCCTTGCTACTTTTTTGAAGATCAGTCTAATATGTGCTATGATACGTAGTGTTATATAGCACTATCCAGGTTCTGTTGGCTTTGTTGTTTC
Organism: Cibotium barometz; assembly: GCF_041138505.1. Lineage (NCBI taxonomy): Eukaryota > Viridiplantae > Streptophyta > Polypodiopsida > Cyatheales > Cibotiaceae > Cibotium > Cibotium barometz. The sequence continues at coordinate 16,992,182 of NC_141070.1, forward strand.
TATGTAGTGGTACCAATTGTTCCTTAACTGGCTGCCTATGTCAAGTACAAGCACATAAGCTATCACACAGATGTGTGCTATATTGCACTCCTATCTGACAACCATGTCAAACATCTAAGTGGTGACTACACCTATGTTGGCACTTGTGACAAAGACATGTGTGCCATAAACCACATGTATGTGATAGACATCACCTACATGTCCCCTAACTCATCTGTGCTATATAGCACAGATGTGTGCTATACTGCAGTCATGTCTGAAAACCATGTCAAACATCTAAGTGGTGACTACACCTATGTTGGCACTTGTGACAAAGACATGTGTGCCATAAATCACTTGTGTGACAAAGACATGTGTGCCATAAATCACATGTATGTGACAGACATCACCTGCATGTCCACTAACTCATGTGTGCTATATAGCATAGATGTGTGCTATATTGCAGTCCTGTGCCTGACAACCATGTCAAACATCTAAGTGATGACTACACCTATGTTGGCACTTGTGGACAAAGACATGTGTGCCATAAAGCACCTGGTGTCCCAACACAAGAAGGCAAAATAGGGTAGAATGCCATACTAGCATATGTCCACAAGAGTCACAAGGAGTAGCAATAACATAAAAACCTACAGGATTAAGTCAGTACAGGGTAGAAAGGACAGGGAATTAAAAATTAAATTAACTCCCATTACCACAGGTAATAAGGCAATATTTAATAGAAAAGAGACAACCAGACCCCTTACTTCAACAACATGCTGCACATTAGGGAGCAAATCCAAATAGACGACAGGGGTTCTGTGAGACCCCCCTGCCCCCTCCGCGCACTGGATTCCCAGTTGCTAGCAGCGAAAGTAGCTTCCTCTTGCGCGGAGCAGGGTTTCCCACTCGGGGCCTCGCCCTCGAATGTCCAGACACGAGACTAATCTGGTGGTCATTCCGGAACCAAAATTGGGAAAATTTTCCTTGTCCAAAAAACGGGGACGATTCCTCCTATTTGATTTTCTTAACGAATTTTCTAATGGGGTCAAGAGACTAAACTATCCTTCACCTGATTAAACCAGATAGAAGGAAAACTATCACTGACTTAATTTGAAGAAATCAATGCTTTTTCCTAATCGTAATCAGGCACAGTCGTTGATCTAATCATCTGAGAAAATCAAAGCTTTTTTCCTAACCGAATTCAGGCACATCCGTTGATCTACTAGTACATTTGAGAAATTCTGCAAGGTTTTATTTAACTACTTGAATTCTAAGTGTATTCCTATTATTTCAATTTAATTATTAAAACTCCACTGATTCGAGGTCCATGGGTTAGCCACCACCCAACCACTGGAATCGGTAGAACCAGACAATTACTCACCCACCCATAATTGAATGCCTTTCTTAACTTTTGCTTTCGAATACAGATACACACACACTTCTCTTTAAAACTTTAACATATAAAATAATCCATTGACAAATAGTTATTGGTTACAGATATCATAACTCAAAATTTCCATCCAGTCCCTTGTTTCTTAAAAAATAGTATCACTCTGGACTCTTCGTTGAGACCCACTGGTCAACAAAACGAGATCCAGTAACAGATTACAATAATCATTTCGTCCATCATACATATCTTCCACAACATACGCATGGGTGTCCTAGGCATCGCGAGCCCGTGCATGGCCTGGCTAGAACCCTCCAGGATCCTCCTTAGGTGTCCTGGCACTTCACTCAGGGATTGCTTCATCGGCCCTCGCCCATCGTACCGGAAGCACACCATTTTTCAACCATACCGAGGCTGGTCAAGACCTGGGCAGGCTTTGCCGCGTGAGCCATCCTTTGAACACTCCCTGCCAGTTGTTGTTGCAACCAAACTTCCCTTAGAAAAACATATACCAAATGCTCCCTCCAGCATTTTGGCGTAAGACAGTCCTTAAAAAAAAACAGGGTTTCTATGCAAGTTTTCAGTTTGATTTTCTTATGAATACAATGAGTATTTCTTGAATCAGTATCTCCAAAACTTCTCGAACGAAATTCTGAATTTGATACCAGAATTCCTCGAATTCCTCGAATTTCTCGAACGAAATTCTGAATTTGATACCAGAATTCCTCGAATTCTGTAACCTTGATCCACAGATCAATTCGAAGGGTCTCAAACTTAGTTTTAGATTTGGCGGGAGTTTTGAGTGTATTTTTCTAAACTGGTCACACCTTCTTTCCTTGAAACTGGCGAAAGAGTTTGGTCTTGGTCATAGTCTGATTCAGGCTTCGAGTCTGATAAGATTTTTCCTAAACTATCTTTCTCGAAAAGGTTTGATAATTCAGTTACTATTTTACTGAATTTCTTTCTTTGAATATTCACTTAATTGATTTCTAAATTAGTTACGAATTCCAATGAGGAATAAAATAATCATTTATCTGAATATTTCGATCTCGATAGATTTCTTGAATTTTCTTTTTACAATCCGTGTGAATATAAAACGATAGAAATTTCTCTCTTAGAGTATTTAATTATGCATTTATCAAATACTCATAGGATTTAAACATAGAATTTAAGAGAATTCTAATTTTGATATAAAAATTGTTTATGCATCTATTTATGCATAAAAATCAACTTCAATGGGAATAACACTTTTATAAAAAGAAAATCCTTTTATGCATCTATTTATGCATAAAATCAAATTTAATAGGAATAACATTTTTAAAATAAAAAAAATTTCTTTATGCATCTATTTATGCATAAAAAATCAATTTTTATAAGAATAACGCTTTTATAATAAAAAAAATTCCTTTATGCATCTTTCTATGCATAAAAATCAAATTTAATAAGAATAACACTTTTATAATAAAAAAATTCCTTTATGCATCTTTCTATGCATAAAAATCAAATTTAATAAGAATAACACTTTTGTAATAAAAAAATCCCTTTATACATCTTTCTATGCATACAAATCAAATTTAATAAGAATAATGGTCACCAACTTAAAGACTGCCCGACTCCTGCTATGTCAAGAGGACAGGGAAGTCAAGGACCCAGAGTGTAGAGACCAGCCCCTTCGTATCAGTCAAATCAGGATCCGGGTTGTCTCGCCAAAATCAGGGCAACCCCAAGAGGACTCCAGCTCAACCATCTGCCTCTGTTCAGAGTAGTCTCAGAACTCCCTCCCAGAACTGGGATAACCAAAGAGAAAGAGTTCCGCCCCAATCTGCAGCAGCCAGAGCAGTTACGATAGCAGAAGTAGTGGAAGAGGAAAGAGGTCAGATTTATGCCGCGATTGAAAACCAAGGGCCAAATCGTCAATTCTCTGTCATCCATGCTCCAGCTAAGTATAAGGGTAAGCCATTTAAGCTTTTGATTGATTCAGGCAGTACTTATTCATTTATTTCCCCAGGATGCTTACGTAAGCTAGTCTTAGAACAGAAATCAGGGAAACTTATGCAAGTTGAATTGGCTAGTGGGAAGATTCTTTTCACTCACCATGAGGAGACAGATCATATTCAGTTTAATCTAGATGGAAATGTAACTGACTGCCAGTTCAGAGTCTTACCTTTGGGGGTTTTTTACGAAATCCTTGGAATGGATTGGCTCCACAAAAATCAAGCTGACATTCACTGTCACAATAATGGAACCATTTCCTTCCGTGACCTTCACGTGAACAAAGTTCAAGGAACTAGAATTTTCGGATCCCCATATCTGCCAATCAGTGTAAAAGCTTCTAGGTTACTGAAAGGACTTAGAAAGAAGCAGCTCATTTATGTTGTCAAAATGAATCTGGTAGACACAAAGTTCAAGGCTAAAGAACCAGAATGGTTGAGTATGATGATTTATTCCGAGCAGAGCTAACTGAGATGCCTCCAATTTGAGAAGTGGATCATGAGATAGAATTGACCCCTGGAGCTCAGCCCCAGTAGCCCAGTGCACGTACAAAATGCCAGTCCTCCCTGAAGCCATTGAACTCAAGGAATAGCTTAGGCAGCTGTTAGAACAAGGGTTTGTAAGACCCAGTGTTTCACCTTGGGGAGCGCTAGTTCTCTCTCAGAAAAAGAAGGATGGAACGTTAAGACTCTGTGTGGATTATAGAGGTCTCAATCAACTGATAGTAGTTAAAAATAAGTATCCTATCCCCAGAATTGATGAGCTTTTGGATAGGCTAAATGGAGCCCAGATCTCACAAAGATAGATCTCAAATCAGGGTATTACCAGATCAGGATTAATGATCAAGATATCCCAAAGAAGACAGCCATCAATACTCGCTATGGGCACAATGAATTTACTATCATGCCATTTGGATTGACAAATGCCCCAGCTACATTTAATCGCCTAATGCAGGACATTCTCAGAGAATACTTGGATGATTTTGTTCTTGTTTTCTTTGATGATATTTTGATTTACTCAAAGAATGCAGCTGACCATGAAGCTCACGTTCGTAAAGTTCTTGAGATTCTAAGGAAGCACCAACTCTTTGCAAAAAAGAGCAAATGCACTTTCTCTGTCGACCATGTTGAATACTTGGGCTTTCTAGTATCCAAAGACGGAATTTCTCCAAATTTTGCAAAAGTCCAAGCAGTCATAGATTGGCCTGAACCAAAGTCAGTGAAAGAAGTCAGTGGATTCTTGGGATTAATTGGTTGGTATAGAATTTTTATACCTAAGTATGCTCTCATAGCTTCCCCCCTAACTAATCTTCTCAAGAAGAATACCCCGTTTCAATGGTCTGCTAGGTGTCAGAGCGCTTTTGATAAGCTGAAGACCACCTTGGTAACCAATCCCGTTCTAAAGTTGCTAAATTTCTCTCTACTCTTTGAGGTACTAAACTGATGCCAGTGGTTTTTCCCTGGGAGGTGCGCTCATGCAGGAAGGTCATGCAGTGGCCTATGAATCCCCAAAACTCAGAACGCATGAGAGAAATTATGTTGTCCATGACTTGGAGCTACTTTCAGTAGTCTATGTCCTGAAGTTGTTGGAGACATTGCCTACTGGGTCAAAGATTCACTTTGATGACAGATCATCAGAGCTTAAAGTGGATCTTCACTCAAAAGGATCTCAACATGCGCCAAAGAAGGTGGATGCAAACCCTGTAGGAATTTGATTTTGAAATCAAGTATCGCCTAGGCAAAGAAAATGTGGTAGCAGATGCCCTCAGCAGAAAAGCCTCCTTGCTTGCAATCACAGTGGCGTCAAATCCACTGATTAATGAAGCAAGAGAGAAGATCATACAGGATAGATTCTTTGGCCGTATGGCTACCCTACTTATGCAGGAAAGAAAAACTCCTCAGGAGTTGAAGCGAGTTCAAGGGTACAGCCTGGATGAAGGAATTATGTATTATAATAGCAGGCTATGCATTCCCAATGATGAGAGGACTAAGGATCAAATTCTGAATAAAGCCCATGATAGCCTTATAGAAGGACATCCAGGTTTCATCTCAAGACCTAAATGTCTATAAAAGAAAAGCTTCTTTTGGCCTGGACTAAAAAAGGATATACTTAATCATGTACGTCAATGCCTAATATGCCAGGTGGGAATGTATCAGTATGGATTTTATTACTGGACTACCTTCAGTGCAATCAGGTTACAAGTCCATCTTTGTGGTAGTTGACAGACTAACCAAAGTTGCCCAGCTGATTCCAGTAAAAGAAAACTACACTACACTAGATGTGGCCAGAGTGTTCCTCAAGGAAATCTTCAGACTGCATGGCCTACCCAAGAGAATAGAAAGTGATCGAGATCCCAAATTCACGTCAAGATTCTGGACTGCATTCTTCGAAGCAGTAGGAACTTTCTTGGATCTCAGCATAGCTTACCACCCCAAGACATGGTCAAATAGAATGGGGTGAACCAAGTAATCCAAGATATACTTCGGTCATGCTGTGGGTAGGGAACCCAAGAAGTGGCTAAGCTATCTACACCTAGTCGAATTCGCCTACAATGCTTCTTATCACCAAAGTATCGGGGTGAGCCCTTTCAAAGGTCTGTATGGACAAGACTGCTTAACACCATTAACTTGGTCCGATCCATCGATTAGGGTTGAGATGTCCAGACAGATGCTTGACGACATGGAGCAGTAGATGCAGACAATCCGCAAGGATATAAAAGCTGCCCAGGATACACAGAAGCAGTATGCAGATAAGAAGAGGTCAGACAGAAAATTCCAAGAAGTAAATATGGTCTTCATTCGAGTACGCCCCAAAAGAAGTTCTCTATCTCTTGGGAAGTACAAGAAGTTATCCCCCAGATACTGTGGGCCATATCTGATTACAAAGAAAGTAGGTGAATTAGCCTATGAACTTCTTCTGCCTCCTCATCTCAAAGTACATAATGTATTTCATGTCAGCCTACTTGAAGTATGTACCGAGCTCGAGTCATATGCTTAATGATAAACTCTTAACTTCTTCAACCCAAGGGCAGATGGAACTCCAACCTGAAGAAATCCTTGATGTTCGAGAGAAGGTTCTCATGAACAAAATTCTGAGAGAATTATTAGTCAAATGGAAGTTCTATCCTTTTGAAGACGCCACCTGGGAGAAAGAAGCCAAATTGATGTGGGATTACCCCCAGTTTGTGAGATGAGGACATCTTGCATTTTTCAAGTGTGAGAGGATGTAAGATTCCTCCCCAACCCCTCAAAATGTCCAGTTTCTTCCCCTGTAATCAATCCCCTTTTCAGAATTAAAAAAAGATCTTGTTTCTACTTGTTTTGGCCTAGAGAGAGAAAATGTTCTAGAGAGAGGTAATTCAATTTTTAGATATGTTTGGATGGAAAAATATCCCTTCTTATTAAAATAAATTTCCCTGAAAATAGAAGTTTAAAAAGAAATTCCTAAGGTGCATTAGAAATAAATTATAATGTGCACAAAAGATCTTAGCCTAAGGGTCTAGATTTTCTAAAAATTTTGGATTAAGGTTCTTATGGACCAATAAGATTAATCCAAATGTAGGGAGGAGATAAATTGAAGAATAAAAGAAAAACCTCCCAAAAATGAGTAAATGCTCACATAAGATGAAGAGTGGACTAAGGACCAAAGAAAATAATTAAAAAACTGAATTTTGACACCTCAGAGTGGGGATCTCCCCTCATGAAGTAGGAACCTTTTTCTCATCATTACCCCCAATTTTTAATCAATAAAATGAGATATTTTCATCTCTCCTCTCTCCTATTTCAAAACTAGATCCAAAAAGTAAGTTGAACTGACCCAAAAATGGTCAAAAATTGACCAAACTGATCTGGAAAATTCTAGAATCAGTTTGCTTGGTTAGAGGCTCACTTTTTCCCATAAATAGAAACCTCCCCCTTTGTAAAAGATTAATGGTATTTATGCACTGTTACTCTACTCGTGTCTTGAGCCATCTACATTGAATTTCTTAATAATTCAATTGTTTTTGGCCTAATCCTCTCCAAAGTGAATTGGTGGCCACTCTTGCTTCAAACAAGAGTAGAACCCTCAATCCCTCAGGCCAAAGGAGAGCTTACAAACTCCATGTAAGCTAATTTTCTTACTTATTTACAAATTTTAAATCTATGGTTTTCTTTATTTTTATGTTTTACAGTTGATTGAATTAAATTCAAATGCTATGCCTTTAAGGCCACCCCCTTCTCTTCTTTACATTCCAGCCTTTCTTAATCCTAGAAAGATTAACTAAGGGATTAATTAAACTCTTCTTAGTGTTTACTCTCTTGAATTTAGAAAATTATGTGGATTAGAGTTCTATGAATCTAATTTGGGTTAATTTAAGTTAAATAAGAAATGATAAAAATGAGAAATGGTCAGCCATATAAAGGAGGTTATGGCAAAATTTTCTAGAATTTTGTGGAGAGGAAAGTTATTTTTATGTTATTCCAAAAGAGTAATTCCCACCATTTTTGCATCTAAAAGAATTATTCTAATTACTCCATGTACATATTCACCTATGAATATGCATGGATATCATTGATATTCATTATTAAAATTGATTTCTATGCATAGAAAGATGCATAATGAATTTTTTTTATAAAAGTGTTATTCTCATTAAATTTGATTTTTATGCATAGAAAGATGCATAATGAAATTTTTTTTATTATAAAAGTGTTATCCTCATTAAATTTGATTTTCATGCATAGAAATATATATAATGGAAATTGTTTTATTATAAAAGTGTTATTCTCATTAAATTTGATTTTTATGCATAGAAAGATGCATAATGGAATTTTTTTAATTATAAAAGTGTTATTCTCATTAAATTTAATTTTTATGCATAGAAAGATGCATAAAGGAATTTTTTTACTACAAAAGTGTTATTCTTATTAAAATTGATTTCTATGCATAGAAAGATGCATAAAGGAAAAAAAATTTATTACAAAAGTGTTATTCTTATTAAATTTGATTTTTATCCATAGAAAGATGCATAAAGGAATGTTTTAATTATAAAAGTGTTATTCTTATTAAATTTGATTTTTATGCATAGAAAGATGCATAAAGGAATTTTTTTTATTATAAAAGTGTTATTCTTATTAAATTTGATTTTTTTGCATAGAAAGATGCATAAAGGATTTTTTTAAATAAAAGTGTTATTCTTATGAAAATTTATTTTTATGCATAAATAGATGCATAAAGAAATTCTTTTTATTTTAAAAGTGTTATTCCTATTAAATTTGATTTTATGCATAAAAGGATTTTCTTTTTATAAAAGTGTTATCTCTGTCATTGATTGGTATTGACGCGAATACTTCGCCCTCCAGAGAACCACATATGCTGACGTCGCTCTACTGGATCAGGAAAGTATAGATCCTCAAAGTGACGAGCAAGTCTCACTCTGCTTTCTCGGGTTGTAGAGTTGATGGGATTCTCGAAGGCAAAGGCGATCATATCCTTGTTGACTCAGGGAGAGTCCAGGAATGCTAGACATATTTGGGGTATCGATCTAAAAATCCAGTTCAATTTATGAGCGTTCACATGCAAGAAAAAAGAGAGCCAAAACTTTTATTTCGGGTCTACGCGCGCACCGTTGAAGCTTTTCTAAGCATTAATGCACACCATGGACACCTTTTGATCATGGTTGCATGCCCCAGTGCCCCCATTCCATTAGGTGGCACCCCAAACGTTGTACATTCACATGTGGTTGCCATGCCAAACACGTTTGGCGAAATGATTTATGAAGAGCCCTGTCTAGTGATGCACCTCTGTACATGCAACCCGATGTGAATAGACACCCAGAGCATATACACGTACCTCCTTCTATCAACACGGGCCTATTTCCACTCCCCACCCACGTACCACCTCCTCTTGATCCCCAAATTGACATTGCGAGCTTAGCACAAGCTATATGAAGGGTAGTGGCACAACAATTGTACCCACCCATGGACATCACACACACAACCAATGTGGGTGAAAATTTTCAAACTTATGCCAAAATTCCTTGGAGTTGGAGACCCCGTATCCCACCTAGAGGTCTTTAACCAAATCTATCAGGCATTTGAAATTTTTGATGATGCAACAAAGGTCCATCTCTTTGGACTCAATCTTGAAGGCAAGGCAGTGCAATGGTTTGAATCCTTGGATCCTTGGCACAAACGCACTTTCATGAAGGCAAGGCAGTGCAATGGACTCAATCTTGAAGGCAAGGCAGTGCAATGGTTTGAATCCTTGGATCCTTGGCACAAACGCACTTCAAGATTGAGTCCATCTCTTTGGACTCAATCTTGAAGGCAAGGCAGTGCAATGGTTTGAATCCTTGGATCCTTGGCACAAACGCACTTTCAAAGCAGTGCAAGTGGCCTTCAATCTTGGATTTGCACCATACGGGCCCAAATGGAGCCTTGTTATCCAATTGTTCTAATTGGAACAAAAACCAAAGGAAACCTTACGCGACTACATAGCACCCATTAAGTACCTCGATTCGGGGAAAAATTGAGTGACAAGCAATGAATGGACCATTTCCTCTTGGGTTTGCAGAATCCAAAGCTTCACAACCATATGTTAGTGAAGGACCCCTCAACCTTTGATTAAGCTTGCAAATGGGTGATCTTTCTTGTTCCACGGAATTGACCACCCAAAGCTCATTTGTAACATTAACCTCATCTCCTCCCAGGCACCATGCACTAATGGTGGCACCACCCCCAACTAACACTCACACATAGTGCCACCGTGCCCTTCTATGGTGCTCATATTTTCATTCCAACCATTGCCTCTCAAGGCAAACCCCATTGATCATGGAAAGATTCAAACCCCATTGATCATGGAAAGATTCAAACCTGGTCCATTGCTAAGATCATGGAGCCCATGCGCTCCGACACTCCTAAGGCACCCATAACACATCATATTCCTTTGCCTATGACTCACATGGACCCTAATTGTGCATACCATAGGTGCACTTGCACAGTAGGAAAACCATCTCTTCAGTGTTTCCTCTACCAAGGACCCCATAGAGTGGTTGAATGCTCTCAGAAGAAATGCCTGCCCTTGACACCACAATTTCATGGCTGTGGAATTGACCATTACTTTAAGGATTGCCATTTGTAATCAATTTCTCACTCCATGGTTGAAGGCATGCCATCCCTCAATGTGTTGATGGGAAGATAATCCACTATTCCATTGAATGTTGTCACATGAGTGTCAGCCAAACTCAAGAAGGCCAATAAACCAAAGCAGCCAACACCTTAACTACCAAATGTGCAACATCTAAAAAGAAATAGCGCTCTAAGCACATTAGCCAAGGTGAAGATCGGTAAAGAGAATGCGGGGAGAGAGAGATCTTGAGTTCCTTGCACACACACACACACACACACACACACATACACACACACACACAAGAGAGTGCAAGACACAAGAGAGAGATGGATGGCTGAATTTTCTTCTATCTTCTTCTCTTCTCTGTATCCATATAACTAAAAGATAAGAGTCCATACATAAAGGGAAAGTACTCTCCTACAGTAACATACAAAATGGTCGGTCCATAGTGTGAACCGACTATATGAGTTGGCACTATAACTATGCTATAACTCTAGTACTCCAAAGTGGCTATCACATATCTTGTCATTTACTTGCAGCATATCAACCATAATTGCACCAACCATGCCAGTGACATAAGTGTAAAAGCTATCACCTAGGCAGGTCATCAATGTCCATTGTAGCACTAGTTGAGCTTGATATCTCAACACTCCCCCTCGAACTCAACTCCGCACACTTCACTCCAAGTAAGCTCCTAAGCCTGTGGAGCTTCTCTATGCCCAATTCCTTCGTGAAGATGCCAGAAACCTGATCCTCTATGCTAATATATACTAGATCTACATCACCTGCTAGAACCTTCTCCCTCACAAAGTGATAGTGCACCTCAATGAGCTTTTTTCTAGCATGGATATTGTGTTATTGTCCAACTGTATGCTACTCATGTTGTCACAATAAATGACAACTACCCTATCCACCACGAGCTCACCCATATCACCAAGCAGCTTTTGAAACCAAGCTACCTCACACGGCTACCATAGTATCACCAAGCAGCTTTTGAAACCAAGCTACCTCACACGGCTACCATAGTATCACCCCTGTACTCTGCCTCTATACTTGACAAGGTAACTGTTGGCTGCTTCTTACTGCTCCAACTCACATAAACACTCCCAAATGAGAACATAAAACTACTAGTAGATCTCCTATCTGCAACACTACCAACCCAATTAGCATGTGTGTATCCATGTAGTTGTATCTCTATACTAGCCTCATAGAAAAGTCCCTAATCAACTATGGACTTTATGTACCTAAGAATCCATCTAAATGCATCTAAGTGTGGCTTTCTAGGGGTGTGCATAAATTGACTCACAAGTCCAACAACATAGCTCAAGTTTGGCCTAGTAATGGTCATGTAGATCAAGCTATCCACTATGTGCCTATATGTAGTGGGGTCCTCCAAAAGCTCACCTATATGTGTGCAAAAAGCTTTGTGTTCTGCTCCAATGGCACTGAAATAAGATTGTAGCCTATCATACCATACTTGGGAAACATGTCCAAGCCATACTGCCTCTGTAATATGGCTTGGAAAATGGCACTGAAATAGGCTTACAGCCTGTCATACCATACTTGGGCAACATGTCCAAGACATATTGTCTCTGCAGTAATAAAATGCCATGATATCATCCCGAGACAGATGGCTAGACAGAAAGAGTGAACCAAGTAATATAAGATATTCTTCGATCATGCTATGGCAGAGAACCCAGGAAGTGGTTAAGCTACTTACATCTAGTTGAGTTTGCTTATAATGCCTCTTATCACCGAAGTATCAAGATGAGCCCTTTCAAAGCTCTATACGGACAAGATTACCTCACACCATTAACTTGGTCTGACCCATTGATCAGGGTCGAGATGTCTACACAGATGCTAGATGATATGGAGCAGCAAATGCAGTCAATCTGCAAAGATATTAAGGCTACCCAGGATAGACAAAAAGCAGTATGTAGATAAGAAAAGAACGGAGAGAGTGTTTGAAGAATTAGATATGGTCTTCATTCAAGTACGACCCAAAAGAAGTTCTTTATCTCTAGGGAAGTACAAAAAGTTATCTCCTAGATACTGTGGACCGTACGCCGTTACGAAGAAAGTAGGAGGTCTAGCCTATGAACTTCTTCTACCTCCCCATCTAAAGGTACATAATGTGTTTCATGTTAGTTTGCTTAAGAAGTATGTACCCAGCCTGAGTTATGTGCTAGATGATGAGCAGTTGACTTTTCTGACTCAAGGTCAGATGGAACTCCAACACGAAGAAATCCTAGATGTTTGGGAGAAGGCTCTCACGAACAGAGTCCTTAGAGAATTTTTGGTCAAGTGGAAGTTCTACCCTTTAGAGGACACCACTTGGGAAAAAGAAGATCAACTGGTAAAGGATTACCTCCACTTTGCAAGATGAGGACATCTCACGTTTTTCAAGTGGGAGAGGATGTAAGGTACCTCCTCACCCCTAAAGATGTATAAGTTCTCCTTTCAGTCCCCTGTAATCATCCCCTATTTCAGAATGCAAGAAGACATTGTTTTTCCTTGTTTTTGGCCTAGAGAGAGAAAATCTTCTAGAGAGAGGTAACAAAAAATTGAAATATTTTTGGATAATCATTTTCTTCCAGTCAAAATAGGATGTGATCCCCTGAAACATAATTTTAATCAGAAATTTCTAAGTTGCATTATAGATTTGGACAATGTGTGAGATCCCACTCCACTTCCCCCTCTGCACACCAGATTCCCACTTCCCCCTCCGCACACCGGATTCCCAGTAGTTGGCAGTGCAAGAAGCTCCCTCATATGCGGGGCAGGGTTTCCACTCGAGGCCTCACCCTCGAGTGGAATGTCTGGGCATGAGACTAAGCTAGTGGTCATTCCGAAAACCAAAACCGGAAAAATTCCCATGCCCGGAAGACGGGGACGATTCCACCATTTTTTTTAAACGAATTTTTCTAACGAAGTCAAGATACTGAACTAACCTTCATCTGAATAAACCAGATAGAAGGGAAACTATTCCAGACTTAACTTGAAGGGATCAACACTTTTTTCCTAATTGAATCAGGCACAGCCCGTTGATCTATTCATTAGAGAAGTCTTCAGGCTTTTATTTAACTATTCGAGTTCTAAACGTATTCCTATTAATAAATTTTATTATTAAAACTCTACTGATTCTAGCCTAACCCCATCTGGCCCATGGGGTAGCCACCGCCCAACCACTGGAATTGGTAGAACCAGACAAGTACTCACCCACCCACCATAATTGAATGCCTTTCTTAACTTTTGCTTTAGAATACAGATATGCACACACTCCTCTTTAAACTTTAACTTATAAAACAATCCATTGACAAACAATTATTGGTTATAGAAGTCATAGCTCAAAAATTCCATCCAATCCTTGTTTCTCACAAAAAATAGTATCACTATGGACTCTCCGTTCAACGAGATCCAGTAATAGATTACAATAAACATTGGTACATCATATAATATATATCTTTCATGACATACGCTTGGGTGTCCTAAGCACCGTGAGCCTGTGCATCGCTTGGTCAGAACCCTCTAGGATCCTCCTTAGGTGTCCTGGCACTTCACTCAAGGACCGCTTCGTCGGCCCTCGCCCATCATACCGGAAGCACACCATTTTTCACATCATACCAAGGCTGATTACAATAAACATTGGTCCATCATATAATGTATATCTTCCATGACATACGCTTGGGTGTCCTAAGCACCGTGAGCCTGTGCATCGCTTGGTCAGAACCCTCTAGGATCCTCCTTAGGTGTCCTGGCACTTCACTCAAGGACCGCTTCGTCGGCCCTCGCCCATCATACCGGAAGCACACCATTTTTCACCATACCAAGGCTGGTTAAGACTTGGTCAAGACCTGGACAGGTTTTTGTCGCGTGAGCCGTCCTTTGAACACAACGTGCCAGCTGTTGCAACCAAACATCCCTTAGAAAAACACATATACCAAATGCTCCCTCCAGCATTCTGGTGTAAGACAGTCCTTTAAGAAAAACAGGGTTTCTATGCAAGTTTTCAGTTTTGATTTTCTTTTAATTACAATGAGTATATCTTAAATCCGTATCCCAATACTTCTAGATCGCAGGTTTGAATTCCAACAGAATTTCTTGAATTCTTTAACTTTGATCCTCAGATCAGAATCAAAGGGTCTTAACTTGATTTCAGATTCGGTGGGTGATTTGAGTGAATTTTCTTGAATTAGTCACATCGTCTTTTCTTGCAACTGACGAAGGAGTTATGTCTTGGTCATAGTCTGATTCAGGGTTTGAGTCTGGAAAGGTTCTCCCTAAACTAACTTTCTCGAAGGGTAATATTTCAATTACTACTTTACTGAATTTCATTCATTGAGTATTTACTTAACTGAATTCAAAACTAATCATGAATTCCTATGAGGAATAAATTAATTATTTATCTAAAATTTTGACTTTGATAGTTTTTTTGAGTTTTCTCATTACCATCCTAGAGAATATGAAACGATAGAATTTTCTCTCACAGAGTATTTACTTATTCATTTAACAATATTCATGGAATTTAAACATAGGATTAAAGAGAACTCTTATTTTGATTTAAAAATTCTGTATGCATCTATTTATGCATAAAATCTAACTTCTATGGAAATAACACTTTTATATAAATGAAAATCCTTTTATGCATAAAAATCAATTTTGATGAAAGTAACACTTTTATAATAAAAAAAATCTTTTATGCATCTATTTATGCATAAAAATCAATTTTGATGAAAGTAACACTTTTATAATAAAAAACATTCGTTTAGGCATAAAAATCAATTTTGATGAAAGTAACACTTTTATAATAAAAAAATTTCTTTTATGCATCTATTTATGCATAAAAATCAATTTTGATGAAAGTAACACTTTTATAAAAAAAATCTTTTATGTATCTATTTATGCATAAAAATCAATTTTGATGAAAGTAACACTTTTATAGTAAAAAAATTTCTTTTATGCATAAAAACCAATTTTGATGAAAGTAACACATTTATTTAAAAAAAATATTTTATGCATCTATTTATGCATACAAATCAATTTTGATGAAAGTAACACTTTTATTAAAAAACATAATTCTTTTATGCATCTATTTATGCATAAAA
This sequence comes from Cibotium barometz, assembly GCF_041138505.1. Classification (NCBI taxonomy): domain Eukaryota; kingdom Viridiplantae; phylum Streptophyta; class Polypodiopsida; order Cyatheales; family Cibotiaceae; genus Cibotium; species Cibotium barometz. The sequence goes on from NC_141070.1 coordinate 17,007,752, forward strand.
ATCAATTTTGATGAAAGTAATACTTTTATAAAAAAAATTCTTTTATGCATCTATTTATGCATAAAAATCAATTTTGATGCAAGTAACACTTTTATAATAAAAAAAATTCTTTTGTGCATCTATTTATGCATAAAAATCGATTTTGATGAAAGTAACACTTTTATAATAAAAATATTACCAAATATGCATCTTTCTATGCATAGAATTTAAATCTAATGAAAATCACACTTTTATAATAAAAAAATATCCAATATGCATCTTTCTATGCATAGAATTTAAATCTAATGAAAATCACTTTTTTAATAAAAAGAAATTATCCAATATGCATCTTTCTATGCATAGAATTTAATTTTAATGGAAATAACACTTTTATAATAAAAATATTTCTACTTTGCATTTTTCTATGCATAGAATGAAAATAACACTTTTAGAATACACAAACGATGGGGATTACTCTTTTTGAATGATAAAAGATAATACTTATTTCACAAAATTTAAGAAAATTTTGCCATAACCTCCTTTATATGGCTGACCATTTTTCGAATTTTTCTATCCTCAAGTTACTTAAAAATTATCCCAAATCCTTTAAAGCATTCTAAACTAATCAAATTCCACTTTTAAAAGAGAAACAATATGAAAAGTTTAATTCTAACAATTTGATTACATAACTAGGATAAAGAAGGGCTGAATTCAAGAATGAAGAGAGGGGGAAAGCCTTTCCAACAAGGCATAACATCATTTTTCATTTTAGAGAAAACAAAAATTAGAAAACCATTAAAAGGAATAAAGAAAAAGTAGGATTTCTAGCTTACATGAATTTCTGTGAGCTTTCCTTTGGCTTGATGGTTTGAGGGATCTACTCTTGTTTGCAACAAGAGTGGCCACCAAGAGAAAATGGTCAAAAACTAATGAATTATCAATAAATTCACTGTTTTTGACTCCCGGGAGGAATAGAGTAATAATGCATAAAACACTATTAAGCTTCTACAAAGGGGGAGGCTTTTATTTATAGGAAAAAGTGAGCTTCTAATCAAGCAAACTGATTCTAGAATTTTTCAGATCAGTTTGGTCAATTTTTGACCATTTTTGGGTCAGTTTAGCTTACTTTTTGGAACTAGACTTGAATTAGGAGAGAGGAGAGATGAAATATCTCAATATTTGAGAATTTAAAACTCCACCACACATGTGAAATAGGTGCCTCCTTCATAAGGGAGAATCCCCACTCTGAGGTGTCAAAATTTTATTTTTTTAGTATTTCCTTTGGTCCTTAGTCCACTCTTCATCTTATGTGAGTATTTACTCATTTTTGGGGGGATTTTGTTTATTTCTTCATTTTATCTCCTCCCTACATTTGGATGAATCTGATTGGCCCCTCAGAACCTTAATCTAAAATTTTCAAAAAATCTGGACCCTTAGGATAAGGTCTTTTGAACAGATTATAATTTGTTTCTAATGCACCTTCAGAAAATCTTTTTGAACTTCTATTTCGGGGGAATTCATTTTAATAAGATGAGATATTTTTCCATCCAAAAATATTTAAAAACTGAATCATCTCTCTCTAGAAGAGTTTCTCTCTCTAGGATAAAACAGGTAGAAACAAGATCTTTTATATTTCTGCAGAGGGATTTGATTACAGGAGAAGATATTGGACTTCTTGAGAGGCTAGGGAGGAATCTTAAAACGTGAGATGTCCTCATCTCGCAAACTAGGGGTAATCCCGCAACAGTTCGGCTTCTTTCTCCCAGGTGGCATCTTCAAAAGGATAGAACTTCCATTTGTTGACAAATAATTCTCTTAGAATTCTGTTCCTGAGAACCTTTTCTCGAACATTAAGGATTTCTTCAGGTTGGAGTTCCATCTGCCCTTGGGTTGAAGAAGTTAAGATTTCTTCAGGTTGGAGTTCCATCTGCCCTTGGGTTGAAGAGGTTAAAGATTTCATCATCAAGCACATGATTCGGGCTTGGTACATACTTTTTAAGAAGGCTGACAATAAATACATTATGTACTTTGAGATGAGGAGATAGAAGAAGCTCGTAGGCTAAGTCACCTACTTTCTTTGTAATCAGATATGGCCCACAATATCTGGGGGATAACTTCTTGTACTTCATAAGAGATAGAGAACTTCTTTTGGGGCATACTCGAATGAAGACCATATTTGCTTCTTCGAATTTTCTGTCTGTCCTCTTCTTATCTGCATACTGTTTCTGTGTATCCTGGGCAGCTTTTATATCTTTGCGAATTGATTGTATCTTCTGCTCCATGTCATCAAGCATTTGTCTAGACATCTCGACCCTAATCAATGGGGCGGACCAAGTTAATGGAGTTAAGCAATCTTGTCCATATACAGAGCTTTGAAAGGGCTCATCCCAATACTTCGGTGATAAGAAGCATTGTAGGCGAGAACTCGACTAGGTGCAGATAGTTTGTCCATACAGAGCTTTGAAAGGACTCATCCCAATACTTCGGTGATAAGAAGCATTGTAGGCGAACTCGACTAGGTGCAGATAGCTTAGCCACTTCTTGGGTTCCCTGCCCCATAGCATGACCAAAGTATATCTTCGATTACTTGGTTTACCCTTTCTCAGGGTGGTATATCTTCGATTACTTGGTTTACCCTTTCTATTTGACCATCGGTCTTAGGGTGGTAAGCTGTGCTGAGATCCAAGAAAGTTCCTACTGCTTCAAAAAATGCAGCCTAGAATCTTGATGTGAATTTGGGGTCTCGATCACTTATTATTCTTCTGGGTAGGCCATGCAATCTGAAGATTTCCTTGAGGAACACTCTGGCCACATCCACTACTGCAGTGTAGGTTTCTTTTACTGGAATCAGATGGGCAACTTTGGTTAGTCTATCAACTACCCCGAAAATGGAGTTGTAACTTGATTGCACTGAAGGTAATCTAGTAATAAAATCCATACTGATACATTCCCACTTCATCTGGGGGATGTCTAATGTATGTAACTTCCCAGGAATTTTTACTCTCTCGGCCTTGACTTTCTGACAGGTCAGACATTGACATACATGATTAAGCACATCCTTTTTAAACTCTTTCTGTTTGGTTGCCCTAGTTCTGGGAAGGAGTTTTGAGGCTACTCTGGACAGAGGCAGATGGCTGAGAGCTGGAGTTCTCCTGGGATTGCCCTGATTTTGACGAGATGACTGATAGAAAGGGGCTGGTCTCTGCACTCTCAGTCCTTGACTTCCCTGTCCCCTTGACATGGCAAACAAGAGTCGGGCAGTCTTTTAGTTGGTGACCAAAACCCTGACATCCAAAACACCGGTTCTCACTTCTGAGCTCATCCCTCTGAATCCTTGAAAGAGGAGGGGCTCCTGAGAAAGTGTTTTGTGAGAAGGGTTTTCCTTCACTTCTGAATCTCCCAGTATCCTGATTCTGATTTGGGCCTTGCTGCCTCTTTGGGGGAGGAAAGTTTGAAGTATTTCTCGAGGTTTGGAATCTTTTAAAGTTAGAGGGTGCTGGCTTTGGCGGGACCTTAACAACAAAGGCCTTGGCAAAGTCCTTATTGCTTCGGCCATTGAGACAGGTTTGGCATTCTTCACTAAGGTGTCCAATGGCTCGTTCATTCCTCGAATGAATCTGGCCATCAGCTGCTCTTCATCCAATTGCGGGGAATATTTTAGGAGAAGGGCAAAGACTTGATGGCACTCTTCAATTGTCCGGCTATCTTGCTTTAGTTCCAAGAACTCATTCATTTTAGTTTCAAGGAAGCCCGGAGGACAAATCCTCTTTCTGAGGTAAGCTTTAAGATCGGTCCAGGTCTGGGTATTCCGGTCGAGACGGTTAGTCTCGCAGTGATTCCTCCAAGCGACCCTGGCCATTTCCACAATCTTTAACCTGGCAAGAGCCATCTTACTTCTCTCATTGTAGCTAGTTACATCAAAGTATTCTTCCATAGCCTCAATCCACTTTTCCACTACTTCACCTAAGTGTTCCCCTTCACCCTTGAAGGGACCAGGTTGGGATCTGTGTAGGGCTTTACGAACATTCGAATCTAACTCTTCCTCATCGGTTAGAGGATCCGCTTGCCTTGCACGAGCCACACGCCTCATGACTCTAACAAAATGAGATTTTTGTCAGCTTAACTTTGACAACAGATTTATGATTATTTAATTTTTAAGATTTATCTTTAAATAGATAATTATTTCATCATACTTATTGAAACAAGATTTACTCTGATAATCTTATTAACCATATTCACAATCATGAAGACAATTTGGAATTTTTTTGCAAAACATTGTTTATTATCAAAAGTTTGAGATATATACATAGAGCATCACGGCTCCCAAAATCACTGCCTTAATTGCGTACGCATAAAGAAGCGAAACTATGAAGGAGACATGCCATGGTACACACGATTCATTACAGAAAGAGGTGCTGTAATTCTACTTCTAGGGATAAAGCGGCTAAGAAGCCTAAAAACTCGGCATGAAATTCTGAAGTTCCTGGGTGAATGATCGAAGAGTTGTACATGCTGAACAAGTCCTAGCCTTATCAGAATCATGGCTAAGAAAATATTTTGCCTGAGCCTCTGACGCTGACTGGTATTGATATTAATACATTGTCCTCCAAAGAACCACATATACCGACGTCGTTCAATAGGATCAGAAAAGTAAAGACTCTCAAAATGGCGTGCGAGTCTCACTCTGCTTACTCGGGTCGATGAGGTGCTCAAATACAAAGGCTATCATATCATCCTTACTTTGGGAGAGTTCAGGAATGCCAGATAGATTCGGGGTATCCATCTATAAATTTCCAATTTGATTTATGAGTTTTTAATTTTTGAAGTTCATTCAACATAATATTAACAAGCGAAAACATTATTTCCTAGATTTACTTTAAAATTTTAAGCAATTTCTGTTATTGTTAGGTAAATTTACAACAGGGCTCTGATACCAACTGTGAGATCCCAATGCCCCCGGATTCCCGGTAGCTGGTAGAGCGGAAGCAGCTCCCTCATACGTGGGGTAGGGTTTCCCACACTCGGGGCCTCACCCTCGAATGTCTGGGCACGAGACTAAGCTGGTGGTCATTCCGAAAATCGAAACCGGGAAAGTTTTCCATGCCCGAAAAACGGGGAGGATTCCACCATTTTTCTTAAAACAAATTTTTCTAACGAAGTCAAGATATTGAACTAACCTTCATCTGAATATTAAACCAGATAGAAGGGAAACTATTACAAACTTAACTTGAAGGGATCAATGCTTTTTTCCTAATTGAATCATGCACAGCCATTGATCTATTCATTAGAGAAGTCTTCAGGCTTTTATTTAACTATTCGAGTTCTAAACGTATTCCTATTAATCAATTTTATTATTAAAACTCTACTGATTCCAGCCTAACCCCATCCGGCCCATGGGTTAGCCACCGCCTAACCACTGGAATTGGTAGAACTAGACAAGTACTCACCCACCCATAATTGAATGCCTTTCTTAACTTTTGCTTTAGAATACAGATACGCACACACTCCTCTTTAAACTTTAACTTATAAAACAACCCATTGACAAACAATTATTGGTTATAGATGTCATAGCTCAAAAATTCCATCCAATCCTTGTTTCTCACAAAAAACAATATCACTCTGGACTCTCCGTTGAGACCAGCTAGTCAGTGAGATCTAGTAAATAGATCACGATAAACATTGGTCCATCATATAATATATATCTTCCATGACATACACATGGGTGTCCTAAGCACCGCGAGCCCGTGCATCGCCTGGTCAGAACCCTCCAGGATCCTCCTTAGGTGTCTTGGCACTTCACTCAGGGACCGCTTTGTCGGCCCTCGCCCATCGTACCGGAAGCACACCATTTTTCACCATACCAAGGCTGGTTAAGACCTGGGTAGGTTTTTGTCGCATGAGCCATCTTTTGAACACTCCCCACCAGCTGTTGCAACCGAACTTCCCTTAGAAAAATACATATACCAAATGCTCCCTCTCCAACATTCCGGCGTAAGATAGTCCTTTAAGAAAAACAGGGTTTCTATACAAGTTTTCAGTTTTGATTTTCTTTTGAATACAATGAGTATATCTTAAATCCATATCCCAATACTTCTAGTTCGCAGGTCTGAATTCCAACAGAATTTCCTGAATTCTGTAACCTTGATCCTTAGATCAGAATCAAAGGGTCTTAACTTGATTTCAGATTCGATGGGTGATTTGAGTGAGTTTTCTTGAAGTGGTCACATCGTCTTTTCTTGAAACTGACGACGAAGGAGTTATATCTTGGTCATAGTCTGATTCAGGGTTTGAGTCTGGAAAGGTTCTCCCTGAACCATCTTTCTCGAAGGGTAATATTTCAATTACTACTTTATTGAATTTCATTCATTGAGTATTTGCTTAAGTGAATTCAAAACTAATCACGAATTTCTATGAGGAATAAATTAATTATTTATCTAAAATTCTGACTTTGATAGTTTGAGTTTTCTCATTACCATCCTAGAGAATATAGAACGGTAGAATTTTCTCTCACAGAGTATTTACTTGTTCATTTAACAATATTCATGGGATTTAAACATAGGATTAAAGAGAACTCTTATTTTGATATAAAAATTTTGTATGCATCTATTTATGCATAAAATCCAACTTCCATGGAAATAACACTTTTATATAAAAGAAAATCCTTTTATGCATAAAAATTAATTTTGATGAAAGTAACACTTTTATAATAAAAAAATTTGTTTATGCATCTATTTATGCATAAAAATCAATTTTGATGAAAGTAACACTTTTATAATAAAAAAATTTCTTTTATGCATCTATTTATGCATAAAAATCAATTTTGATGAAAGTAACACTTTTATATAAAAAAAATCTTTTATGCATCTATTTATGCATAAAAATCAATTTTGATGAAAGTAACACTTTTATAATAAAAAAAATTCTTTTATGCATTTATTCATGCATAAAAATCAATTTTGATGAAAGTAAAACTTTTATTCAAAAAATAATTCTTATATGCATGTATTTATGCATAAAAATCAATTTTGATGAAAGTAACACTTTTATAAAAAAAAATTCTTTTATGCATCTATTTATGCATAAAAATCAATTTTGATGAAAGTAACACTTTTATATTAAAAAATATTATTTTATGCATCTATTTATGCATAAAAATTAATTTTGATGAAAGTAACACTTTTATAGTAAAAAAATTCTTTTATGCATCTATTTATGCATAAAAATCAATTTTGATGAAAGTAACACTTTTATAATAAAAATATTACCAAATATGCATCTTTCTATGCATAGCATTTAAATCTAATAAAAATCACACTTTTATAATAAAAAAAATCCAATATGCATCTTTCTATGCATAGAATTTAAATCTAATAAAAATCACTCTTTTATAATAAAATAAAATTATCCAATATGCATCTTTCTATGCATAGAATTCAATTTTAATGGAAATAACACTTTTATAATAAAAATATTTCTACTTTGCATTTTTATATGCATAGAATGAAAATAACACTTTTAGAATACACAAACGATGGGGATTACTCTTTTTGAATGATAAAAGATAATACTTATTTCACAAAATTTAAGAAAATTTTACCATAACCTCCTTTATATGGCTGACCATTTTTCAATTTTTTCTATCCTCAAGTTACTTAAAAATTATCCCAAATCCTTTAAAGCATTCTAAACTAATCAAGTTCTACTTTTAAAAGAGAAACAATATGAAAAGTTTAATTCTAACAATTTGATTACATAACTAGGATAAAGAAGGGCTGAATTCAAGAATGAAGAGAGGGGAAAAGCCTTTCCAACAAGGCATAACATCATTTTTCATTTTAAAGAAAACAAAAATTAGAAAATCATTAAAAGGAATTAAAAAAAGTAGGATTTCCAGCTTACATAAATTTTTGTGAGATTTCCTTTGGCTTGATGGTTTGAGGGATCTACTCTTGTTTGCAACAAGAGTGGCCACCAATTCTTTTGAAGAGGAAATGGTCAAAAACTAATAAATTATCAATAAATTCACTGTTTTTGGCTCTAGGGAGGAGTAGAGTAACAATGCATAAAACACTATTAAGCTTCTACAAAGGAGGAGGCTTCTATTTATAGGAAAAAGTGAGCTTCTAACCGAGCAAACTGATTCTAGAATTTTCCAGATCAGTTTGGTCAATTTTTGACCATTTTTGGGTCAGTTTAGCTTACTTTTTGGAACTAGACTTGAATTAGAAGAGAGGAGAGATGAAATATATCAATATTTGAGAATTTAAAACTCCACCACACATGAAATAGGCGCCTTCTTCATGAGGGGGAATCCCCACTCTGAGGTGTCAAAATTTTATTTTTTTAGTATTTCCTTTGGTCCTTAGTCCACTCTTCATCTTATGTGAGTATTTACTCATTTTTGGGGGGATTTTATTTATTTTTTCAATTTATCTCCTCCCTACATTTGGATGAATCTGATTGGCCCCTCAGAACCTTAATCTAAATTTTGTAGAAAATCTGGATCCTTAGGATAAGGCCTTTTGAACACATTATAATTTGTTTCTAATGCACCTTCAGAAAATCTTTTTGAACTTCTGTTTTGGGGGAATTTATTTTAATAAGATGAGATATTTTTCCATCTAAAAATATTTAAAAACTGCATCATCTCTCTCTAGAAGATTTTCTCTCTCTAGGCCAAAACAGGTAGAAACAAGATCTATTATATTTCTGAAGAGGGATTTGATTACAAGAGAAGATACTGGACTTCTTGAGAGGCTGGGGAGGAATCTTACACAATGGGTGAGCCAATGAGTCCCCTAGTTCAAAGTTCTAAGCCTTATTAAATTCTTTTGAATTTAAAAATGTGATATCCTTATCCATTAAGGTTGGAAAATAAAAAATCAAAGAAAAATTGAAAAATTTAGAATTATCCACAAAAAGACAATAAAGAAAGGCTCACATAAGGTGAAGGTTCCATAATCATGAGTTTCAGATATTTAAAGGAGATGGAAGGCACCTCAGGGGGGAGGAAAGAGGCCATAAAGGAGGCACCTAGAATCCTCATCATTTTTCTAATTTTTTATTTAAAAAATATGAGATATTTTATCTCTCCTCTCTCCTCTTCCAAACTAGATAAAAAAAATGGGTTTAACTAGTCTAAAACTTGTCCAAATTGGATCAAACTGAAGCTGGAAGCCTCTAGATCCTAGTTAGGCTTGGTTGGTGGCCTCCCTTACCTATAAATAGAACCTCATTCCTTTTTATTTTTATCTTAGTGTATTTACATGCTAGTGTAATTCCATTATCCCTCTACCTTGCCTCTCCATTGTGAAGCTTTGGTGCTTCTCTAAACCTCTTCTTCTCTTGCAGATTACCCTCTTCTCTTGGTGGCCAAGCCTCTTCCTTGGGGGCTACACATCTCCTTAAAGAATCAAGCCAAAACCAAGGGTAAGCCTAAAACAATGATGTTTTACTATTTTACTCTCTTCTTGGATGTGGTAATCTTCTTCCCAACCTCTCTACATGCTTGGGAAGCATTCTAATTCATGGTTTCTTTTTAAAACCATGCTCTTATTGATTTATGTTGTTTAAATGAATTAATGTTACTCTCTTATGCTTAAATGTATTGTTTTTTATTTGTAATCTCTCTTTTTGAAAGAATACTCACTTTTAAATCCTTCTTAGAAGGATAGTCCTTAATTCTAATCTCATTTTCTTACCCAAAACTCTAAGCCTAACAAGCTAGAGATGGAGATTAAATATTTTTATGATTTTTTACCTACTTAGAATGAGGTTAATTCATTTAAGCTTGTTTTTATGATAAGAAATTTCATATTTATTCATTTTATAATGAAAGAGAGCTTAGGATAAAATTCATATATTTATTTTCATATGGAAGTTATATTTGGATATTTTCTTAATAAACAAGATGCTTAGATGTAATTATGCTAATATTTATGCATAAAGAATTTTTATATTAAAAGAGAAAGTCCCACCATATTTTTATGTAATTGTGTTTATGCATAAATTTAATAATTCTAAAAGAGTAATTTTCATGATATTCTATGCATAAACATTTTAAATGCTAAAAGAAGGATTTTTGTTACATTTTTGAATATACATTTATAGTATGTATGCATAAATGTCTAAAATTTTAAAAAGAGGAATTTTTGTTATATTTTAAATATGTATATTCATGGTATGTATATACATGAACATTTTTTTTATCAAAAGAGTAAACAGGAATATGCATGATAAAGTTTGGTATCAAAAAGAGAAAGTTTCATCATATTTCTATATAGATAATCATGGCATGTTGATGCCTAGGTTCAAATGGAGAAGAGAATATTTAAGAATATTTCTATGTGAATATTTTATTAAAATGATGTATGCATATTTATTAAAGAATCATTTAGAAAAAGAAATATCTTTGTTAAATTCCATTATTCACGAGTAGAATTATTTATAGTTCTTTTATATCCAAAGTAGAATGAATTTTCATATTATTGGATGTTTAACCTTATGATTAAAATCACAGTTATTTTATGAGATAAATGGAGAAATATCTTTAGGAAATAAATCTAGAAATAAATTCAAGTAATTCGGTGCTAGACCATGACCACTTGAGAAAGGTGGGTCAGTAAGATACTTGCCCATCATAAATTAAGCCAAGACTTGTGACCATTCCCATTTCTTCAGTACGAAGAAGGGATAACCGTCTGATTTAGAGAATTTCCCCTAGGACCCGAAATCGTCTAGAAATAAGTTAGAAATTCGTTTGATTGTAATTGATGGATGGATCACCTGAGATATGAGATTCGTGATTTTCATTGAGGAAGTCTGGGTTTTGAAAAAAGGGTCCTGTGAAACCAATACTAGAGATGTTTTCTCGTGAAATGGCTTTTGTGGGAGGAAATCAAACTCAATGGGAAAATCTTACTTGCATAGAAACTCTGTTTTTGTAAAGGACTGTCTTATGCCAGAACGCTAGAGGAAGCATTTGGTTTATTGTTTAATCTAAGGAGAGTTTGCGTTGTAACAGCCTATGGGGAGTCATTGAAGGACATCTCTTGTGCGGCAAAGCCTGCCCCGCCAAGGTCTTGACCAGCCTTGGTACAATTAAACATGGTGTGCTTTTGGTACGATGGGCAAGGGTTGACGAAGCGGTCCCTGAGTGAAGTGCTAGAACACATAAGGAGGATCCTAGAGGGTTTTGACCAGGTGATGCACGGGCTCGCGGTTGCAAGGACACCCGTGCGTATGTCGAGGGAGATCTTCATGGATTGGCGAGAAATTATTTAAGTGAACTGGAAACTGTGAAATTGGATCTCGTTGGTTGACTAGATGGTCTTCAACAACGGAGAGTCTGGATGACACTTGTTTGTAAAAACAATGGAATTGGAATATGAGGATTATGATGGAAACACTGTAGTTTTATTCCAATTTTGTCTTGAAGATAGTTGAATATGAGAAAAGGCAATTTCATATTGGGTGCGTAAGTGGTGTGTCTATTTAATATTTTTGCATGAGTGCCGGCTAGGGGGCCTGGGAACTCTTTTCCCTTGTACCCAAGACAAAACACAACCAAATTTTTATAAAGAGGGATCTCACCAATACAGTGGTTGGGCGGTTGGCTAACCCATGGGCCAATTAGGCTGGATTGGTGGATTCCTACAATAAAGTTCAGTTATGTTCAAGTTACGATAGTTGAAGTAAGTCACAGGGTAATTCTTGTTCTATGGAAAAGAATCAACGGCTGTGCCTCACTTCTGGGGAAAAAAGCAATCATCTCTATGAACCAATTGTAAGTCCCTCCTTGATTCGACCATGTGACCCGCGGGTTCGATCGGAATGCAAAGGATAGTTAAGGCTCTTGACCCCGTTAGATAAATTCTCATTAGATTTTCCTGGAGGAATCGCCTATGCTTTTTGGGCGAGGAAAGTTTTTCTGGTTTTGGTTTTGGAAGAACCGGCGGACTAGTCCCTTGCTCAGACATTCGTGGGCGAGGCCCCGAGTGGGAAGCTCTGCCCTGTGCAAGAGGTTGCTACTTCCGCTATGCTAGCACTCGGAAGATCGATGCACAGAGAGGGAAGGGGTCACACACACACACGCACACCTACACACACAAGAGAGGGAAGGGGTCTCACACACACACACGAGAGGGAAGGGGTCTCACACACACACAAGAGAGTGCAAGACACAAGAGAGAGATGGATGGTTGAATTTTCTTCTAGCTTCTTCTCTTCTCTATATCCATATAACTAAAAGATAAGAGTCCATACATAAAGGGAAAGCGCTCTCCTACAATAACGTACAAAATGTTCGATCCATAGTGTGAACCCGACTATATGAGCTAGTTGGGGGAGTCTGACTCTATAGCTCGTCTCCCAACATACCAGTGTAGGGAGGACACTATATGCTAGCACCACAACACCAGAAAAACATGTATCTTAGACACACTATGTTCTAAAACATGTGATGGTCTTGGGTGATGGCCTCTATATCACCACCACCAGTAGCCATAAAAAGCCAAAATCACAACTCCAAGGAACTTTGCAACTCAGCTGATATTCTCTGACCTTCAACTGACTCCACTAATTTTCCTCCGAGGTCAGACCCGACCTCCCACAACTCTGATCTTCACTCCTAACTCTTCAGCTAATCTCCTTTGACCAGCTGACCAAAAAAGCTCTTAGTTGACACCCAGTTGACCAGTTTGCTGAATGTAACCTGCATCAAATAAGCTATTGACCCTAGTTAGATACATGTCCTCCAGGTTTCCAAAATGTCCTCTAGCATCAACAATCTTCAAATGTCTTGCCTCAGAGCCTCTTTGAACCTGTCAACTCTCCCCCGCTTACTCAAATCTAACCCGACTAATTCAGCTAACTCAACTGAATTAGATCTCCCTACTCCAGTGTCCTCTAATACTTTCACATCTTTAAATACCTCAGATGTCACAAAGGTTCAACAAAATAGACTCAAAACTGACAGCAGTTAAATGTCTACCAACTCTAGAACACTTTCATCCCACAAATCAATCCGATTGACTGCCTGCTTTGTTGCTGAGATAGTCCCCTGATCATTAGACCAAACTGAGAACCACTTCCATTCAACCCAAAACTGAGAACCACTTCCATTCAACCCAAAAGGATCATTAGACCAAACTGAGAACCACTTCCATTCAACCCAAAAGGATCATTTCTACCCTTCTACACCTCCACCTGATCTCACCTAATGCACATGTGACTTTGTCTGACACCCTTCTGACCTGAATCAGCCCTTAGTTGATCTCAGACCACCATCCAGTCCACAGACTTATTTGACTGACTTTCTGATAGTCCTCCAAATTGTCATAACTAATTTCAGAGGCTTCCCTTCAATCCAACAAGAGAAGATCTACTCTTCTACAACATTAGTTGATTAACCTAGATACACAGCTGACTCCAGTTGACACTGTTATAGACACTACTACTGACTCAAAATCAAAGATATCTAACTCAGTTCTGATTATGTACCAACAAAGACTTTCACTCACAATTGATTCTTCTCAACAAATTCCATCAAAACAACACAAACATAACATTTGAGCATAAAAACTCATCAATCCAACTCATAGGATTAAAACTCACACTCAAGCCTTTTGCATATAGATGAAATCAAGCCAATCTCAACAATCCTGAGACATGGGTTTCAAACAAAAGAAAAGAAACACCAAAAGCCTGAGGGATCCTCCACAAGTATATCCCAACCACAACTCTTGAAAACCTATGTCTTCATCTTCACAGATACAAACATCAATGGAATTTTCAGCCACTTTTTGTGCAGGTCTCTATCTTCAATCTCACAAAAAGGAATAATTGAGAAGCTACTGGATTGATCCAAGTTCAGAGCTGCACTCCCAGAGATCCTAGAGCACTTCAACCTCCTAAAGATCCTCTGCTTCCTTTTGCACCCTCTGCTTTGGACAAACCCAAGCCACACCACACAACTCCCACGTCTTTCTTCACAAAAATGTAGTTCTCCACTAACTTTCATAGAGCTTCTCCAACTCTTGGCTTCTCATCCCCTGTTTCTTGGCTATCTCTATCCCATGCATGCAAACCTCCTCCTTTTCTAAAAAAAGCACGATCACCAACTCAATACCTAGCCTCTCCTTTTCTTAATTGTAACTGGTGGTGACTACTATTTTTAGATGGCCATGCAAAATTCTTTTAGTTCTATGGTTCTAATCATACCTAATGGGCTTATTCTCATTTTTAAGGTTTGGGTGGGCACGTATCTTGGGCACTAGGGTCTAGACACTAAAAATCCCATCAGCACTATAACTAAGCCATAACTCTAGTACTCCAAAGTGGCTGTCACATAGCCTGCCATCCATTGGGAGTATATCAACCATAACTGTACCAACCATGTAGTGGCATAAGTGCCGAATCTATCACCCAGGCGGGTCATCAATGTCCACCATAGCACTAGTTGAGCTCGATATCTCAACAATCGGGTTACCATCAGAAGTGGCTCAACACAAAGACCACATCCTCCTCCTCTCTGGGGGTGATGATCGTGCCAAAATGTCACTCCCCCAAGTAGCCCCATGGAATCTAATCAAATGACAAAATCGACTGGCCGCATATCCCAATCCCATCATCGAGAAGCAACATCTTTAGCAAGACCAAGCACTGGTACAAGACTACTAGGCTTAACTTGAAGAACCGCCCTTACATGTGCCCTATGCACTAACACCCAAGGAAAGGCAATTCACTGTAGAACCATTTACTCGATGTTTGGGAAAAGAACCTCCGCACCCGGTAAGGTAAGAGCCCCAGATTATGCTCGAGGTTGAGGAAGATCATTTCACCAACATGATGTTAACAAACAAGTATCTTGTCCACCTGTGCCTCCTAACCCTCCATTTCCTATTCCACAGGTGACCAAGACCAAATCCCACATTTTCATCAACGAACAACTCAATGTGGACAGTGACATAGAGTCCGACAAAGACTCACAAGGTGCACACACAAGATTTGTTGAGGTATTTTACCCTTGTATAACACCCAATTCTCAACCTCAACATTGGTCAAATAAGGACCACATTGAATGTAAGATTCCTCCTTAGCCAGAATAATGAATAAGCTTTACTTCAATCCCTTGTAATCATTCCCTATTTCTGAATACAAGAAAATATTGTTTTTGTTTTTGTCTAGAGAGAAGAAAAATTCTAGAGAGTGGTAATTCAATATTGATATATTTTTGGATATAAAAATTCTACAAATATCAAAAATATGTTTCCCTAAAATAAAAAATCAAAATAAATTTTCCAAGGTGCATTAGGAATCAATTTAAAATGATTTAAAAGACCTTAGCCTAAGGGTTAAGATTTTCTGAAATTTTTAGATTATGGTCCAATTAAGGTTCCTATGGGCCAATAAGATTAATCCAAGTTTTGGGATGAGATAAATCCAATGAATAAAATAAAATACCCAAAAATGAGTAAATGCCCATATAAGATGAGTTCTTTTTTTATTTTTCCATGAAAAGATTCTTTCATTAGTTATAAAAAGAAAAAAGCCCAATGGGCTACAAACCCTCTCTTGCTCATAAGAAGGCAGAGCAGAGATCCAATCAAGGCAGCTAGGGAGACTCTCCCTAGGTGCAGAAAGGTACAAATAGCTGAGAGGATATATCATACAATAGGAGGGGGGAAAATCCAAACAGGTGGCCTGTAGTGCCAGCAGGGGTACCCGCGTGTAGAGTATAGAAAGGGCCGCTGTGCCAAGTGGTGTGGAAGGCCTGGCATTGCAAGATCGCTCGATTCGAGTCGCCCCAGATGCGGTCATACTGGCCTCGCAGGGTGTGAATCAACTCCTGCCAGATAGCCCGAACAGTCTCTGGTGGCTCCAGTCTCCCCTCAAAGGCCCTGAAACAATGGGCTCTCCAGGTGAACCATATGGTGAGGCTGATGAGGAGCTCCCATCGTAAATCCCTCTCCTGTGTCCAGCCGGCTGTCGAGAAATCCGGTGAAGGAACAAGGCGAGGCTGGCCCCCAATGAATCTGATGGCCTGGCTGGCCTGCTCCGTCCCGTATCCCAGAGCTAGCCCTGACGAAGTCGACCAAGCAGTGGCTCCCCACGTATACATTCCCTGTGGAGAGAGGGGGGCCAAAATGCACAGAATCCTCAGCCAAATCTGTTGCGCTTGTGGACAGTCCCATAGGCAATGTCGCTGTGTCTCCAATGGGTGGCCGTATCGGATGCAGGCCAGCAGAAGGCCACTGTAGACAAGCTAGATGCCAACTGCAGAGCCCCTGTGGGCAACTAGCCACTGGAAAGCCGAGATCCTGCGTGCCTGTTTGCTAGCCCAGAGCCTGGTCCAAAAATCCTCCAGAAACTCCTGTGAGAGTCCATGTAGCCACCAATGCTCCTGCAACTGGAGAGACCGTCCTCCTTGCAGTCAAAATATGCCTCCCCAATCGAACAGTGTACTGGAAAAAGGTGATCTCTGTGGCCTCGAGGGACGCATAAGGATCATGCCACTCATACTCGCCAGGGTCCCACTGGAGCACATGCCCATATGCACCAATCAGAGTCCACATCTACAGGGTCTGGATCAATATGCCACTTTCGAGAAGCGACAGCCACTACTCGTATCCTCTAAAAGATGTACTCTGCAACCAAAGGCGACTCCGCCTCCACTCTCTGAAGTTTGACCTCATCCTGTATCTCATAGTAGAGGCATCTACCATCCTCAGTGCAAGCTCTGATGACAGCAATCAGGATCTCCAACTGTGTAAAGGCTCCCATCCACCGTGGGGCTGTTGGCTCAAAAGGCGTGAACCACTCCTCAGTGAGAGCCTCCTGAATGTCATCCCAAAACTCTTCCCTCCGAGGTGAGGCAGGAGGGGCCTCCATCAGAGTCTAAAGCTGAGTTGAGGGCAGAGGGTTTTGCAAGAACCAAGCTGCACGAAAACGGGGGGAAGCGCGGAGCAGGGAGGGAAAGACCGAAAGCGAGGGGGGGACAGAGGAGAGAAAAAAAGGGGCAGGAAGGCAAGGGGAAGCGGGGAGGGAGCAGGAGCGGGCAGCGGGAAGGGCGCGAAAGGGGGGGGCGAAAAGGGGGGAGAAGCGCGCGAAAGGGGGGTGGGGGTAGGCAAGCAGGGGCGGGCGCGAAAGGGGGGCAGGGGGCACAAAAGAAAGAGGGGGCAGGCGGGCAGGGGCGGGACGCGGAGGGGGGGGGCGAGCAGGCGGGGACGAAGGAGATGGCCAAGGGCGAGGGCGAGGGCGAGGGCGAGGGCGTGGGCAAAGGAAGGCAGGCAGGGGGCAAAGGCAGGCAAGCGGGGGGCGAGGGCGAGGGCAAAGGTGGGCAGAAGGCTCGAGCAGGGGGGGTGAGAGCTTCAGCACAATAAGATGAAGAGTTGACTGAGTACAAGATTTATTAGTTAAAAACTATGAGATATTACTAAAAAAATGAGATATTTTGGAGTAATCATACAATTTTGACACCTTGGTAAGGAAAGGGGGAGACTTCAAGGAGGCACCTATTTCACACATGTGAATGAGTTTTAAATTCAAAAATATTAAGATATTTTTATCTCTCCTCTCTCTTGGATCAAACCAAATAAAAAAGGGAGCCAAACTGGTCCAAATCTTGTCCAAATTCAGCCAAACTGAAGCTGGAAAATTATAGAACTTAGTTGGACTCAGTTAATGGCCTCCCTCACCTATAAATAGACCCTCATTCTTTTGTATTCTCATCTGTGAACTAGACCATGCCAGTATTACATTACAATAAGCATATTTTCTATTATCCTCTAAAAATCCTCTACAATTTGGGGAGATTGGAGCTTCTCTCTCTCTTCAACCTTCCTTGGAGCTTTCCTCTAAACATACTAACCAATTGATTGGTTAGGGACCTCTCCTAAGAATAGAGAAGCAAGCAAAACAAGAGGTAAGTTGTGACTTTATGGTTTTTCTTTAATCATCTAAATGTTTTTCACTTCTCAACCCCTCTCAAGCTTGAGAAGTATTCAAATGAATGGTTTTTCAATGCAAATGAAGCTCTCTAATTAATTCTAATGTTAATCATAAAAAGATTATCTTTATGCTTAATTTAGGATGTTTTTTAAGTATATCTCTCTCTCCCCCAAAGAATGGTCATTCCTATGACCAATTCTCTAATCAAATGATGCTTCTCATGGATCAATTCTCAATTCTAAAATCAAACTCTATGCTAGTCAAGCTACAGGTTAAAGAAATGGCTTTTTAATGCTTTTATGTTACATAAATGATGATAAAATTATGATTTAGATCCATAAATTGGATTTAGATCTATTGATAGTTAATCTATCATAAGTGTATTACTAAGTCTTATGCTTTTCAAAATTATTAAAAATTATCAGTAATAGCAGCGGAGCTATGGTAAAATTTTTAGAAATTAACATATAAATTATTTTTATGCATAATGTGAAAAGAGGACTTCCTACCATATTCTAGGATTAGTCATCCTATGTTAAATAAATAATTCTCATCATATCCATGGAAAATTAATTTTTAATATTTATGTATAAATAGTTAATTAAAGAAAAAGAGAAATTTTAGTAATTTTATTTTTATGATAAAAGAGGAATTCCCATGATAATGGAGATCCATGCATTTCAATGGAGAAAGAAAAAAATTAGAATATTAAAATAATAAAAATTTTATTTAAAATTAAAGACGAATTTTAGTTAAATTTATTTTTATGCATGAATAAATTTAAATGATGAAAGAGGAATTCCCATCATATTTGGAATTCAATCATTTAAATGAGAAAAGTGAAATTCTTAGTATAATGGAATTAATTGATATTCTTATTTAATTTTAAGAGAAATTTTAGTTAAATTTATTTTTATGCATAAGAAAAAAATTTAAATGATAAAAGAGGAATTTCCATCATATTTGGAATTCAATCATTTAAATGAGAAAAGTGAAATTCTTAGTATAATGAAACTAATGGATATTTTCATTTAATTTTAAGAGAAATTTTAGTTAAATTTATTTTATGCATGAATAAATTTAAATGATAAAAGAGGAATTCCCATCATATTTGGAATTCAATCATTTAAATGGAAAAAGAGGAATTCTTGGTATATTTGGAATATTGAATATTTTTATTTAATTTAAAGAGAAATTTTAGATAGATTTATTTTATGATAAAAGAGGAATTCCCATGACAATTGGATTGTACTCATTAAATGAGAAAAAGAGGAATTTTAAGCTTATTTTAAAAAATGGATAATTGTATTTAATTAAAAGAAGAATTTTTATGATATTTAAGTAGAGAAAGATTTGAATTAATTTTTGATGTCAAAAGATGAATTTTTATCATAATTCTACTTTAGGGAATCAAGGTTGAGAAATTAAGTGGTAGAAAGAATATCTTTAGATATTTTATTTGGTTAAATCACTAAATTGGTATTTAACCAAAAATAGATGTTTATCTGAAGTAAATCCTTGTTAGGACTAAACCGAATGATTTTGGTTAGACTACGAGAGGGACGGACAGTAAACCTACTTGTCCATCTCTCAATCTGAATCAAGCAAAAACTTTGTGATGACCGATTCCAGTTCCTAAATACAAAGAATAGACTACCGTTGAACTAAACTAGTTTTCCTTTGACGGAAATCACCAAGAATCTAGTTGGACAATCAATCAAATGATGGGTAGATTATCCTTATGAGAGATCAAGGATTCTCATTATATGAAATTAGAAATTAAGGAAAAAGGGGTTTTGTGGAACCAATCTCAAATTGGAAATTTTACTTACATAGAACCTCTGTTTTTCATTTAAAGGACTGTTTTATGCCAGAATGCTGGAGGAAGCATTTGGCATGTGTTTTACTAAGAGGAGGTTCGTTTGCAACAGATGGCAGGGAGTCGTCGAGGGACGTCGCTCGCGGCAAAGCCTGCCGAGGTTTTGACTAACCTCCGTACGGTTAAAATGGTGCGCTTCCGGTACCATGGGCGAGGACCGACGAAGCGGTCCCTGAGTGAAGTGCTAGGACATCTAAGGAGGATCCTAGAGGGTTCTGACCAGGTGATGCACGGTCTCACGGTTGCTAGGACACCCATGCGTGCGTTGAGAAAGATTCGGATGGACTAAAAAGAAATATTTTTGTGAATCAAATTTTGATATTGGATCTCGTTGGTTGGCCAGCTGGTCTTTAACGGAGACTCCACAGGACACATTTTGTAATACAATGGACTCAGAATTTTGGAGGATGATGATCAGTAATATTATGATTTTCATTAAAGGATTGTTTTAAAGACAGTCAAATCTGTTACAAATGGTAATTTCATAGCGGGTGTGTACGTGGTATGTCTACTTTAAATTTTGCTTGGAGAGCCGGCTAGGGGGCCTGGGAACTCTTTTCCTCGGTACCCGCGCAAAACACAACCAAATCTTTATAAAAGAATCCCACCAATACAGTGGTCAGGTGGTTGGCTAACCCATGGGCCGGTTGGGGAGGATTCCTGCGAAGCAAGCAAGATACGATTAGTTACGTTAGCTAGATTAAGTCCTGAGAGAAGACCCTTGTTCTGTGGGAGGGAATCATCGGCTATGCCTCGTTAAAGGAGGAAAAAAGCGGTGATTCTATGGACCAAGTGCAAGTCTCTTCTTTGATTTGACCATGTGACTTCAGGTTCGGTTGGATCAGTTTAACTAGTTAAGACTTTGACGCGTTAGATTAATTCCCCCGTTAGAAGATTTTCCCATGGCGGAATCGCCCGTGCCTTTTGGGTGAGGGAAGTTTTTCTGGGCTCGATTTTGGAGGAACCGCTGGGCTAGTCTCTTGTCCGGACATCCACGGGCGAGGCCCCGAGTGTGGATCCCCACCCCGCGCGGGAGGCTGACGCTGCTTCTGCCACCAGCGCCCTCGGAGGGGGCACTGCGGAGGAGGTGACATTGAACTTCCATATACCATTTTCGCTCCAACCTATGGACTAGGCCCTAAAAATGAGGAAGCTCCTCAAAGCAACCTTGGCAGCCTCTCAGCCTTCCTTTTCTCCCAAATCCAAATGCCCATTGGAACCTTGCTAAAAGGAAATCCTAATTTATGGAATGACCTCAGGGATTGGATGGAACGGAAACTACAAGATCCCATAACGGAGATGGATATCTTAGATTCCTCATATGAATCTGAGAAACATTGTCTTGAATTACTTCATGAGCAAAACCCACAACCCAAAGGCACACTAACAATTCGGGCAAATGCACTAGGTCACTACTTTGAAAGTGATGCCACAAACGCAGCCGAGATGCAACCTTGCCCATTTCCTATGAAGGAAATGAGATCACAACCATCCTAGATGGGGGTGCGACTTATCACATAGACGTGCTAGGAAAACTAAGGACAACCACCACTTGATCCCACCACATTAAAGATACATTAGGACATTTTGGAGGTCATTTGTAGGGCCTTGTAAGAAATTCATGAATTTCTAATTTCTCTCTCTAGAAAATGTGTATAAAATAAATAAAAACTAAATCTCAAGATGTAAAAGTTCTATTCTTTCGTTTAAGAACATTTGGAAGCTTGTCATAAAGTCCCTGTACCTCATGTCTATACCCCACATTGCATTTATGATGTGAGAGATGTGGAATTGAGACGGCGCAGAACATGGGCACACATCACTAGAAGAACGCATGTATTTGATATTGGCAGCATTGAACATGGGCACGCTTAGTAAACTCCAGCTGAGGGAATGGGGCCAAGTTAAAAAATATAATAAACATGGCCACCAGCTGCATCAATAAATCCCTCACATGCACATGGATAGGTCATGAGCTCCTTAAGCTAGGGGTCTAGTGTTCAAATCCCAGCTGGGCCAAGAGCCATAGGGTAGCCCAAGTTTCATATATCTTTTTCCATTTCAACACACACACACACACACACACACACACACACACACACACACACATGTATACATGCATGCATCCAAACAAATGTGAACTTTGAATGAAATAAATCACTTTCAAAACTTAAGTTGTGGAATGCAAGGGAAGAGTAAAAAGGAAGTAAATGTTACAAATAAAACACTTTCCTCTTGATAGCCATTTGGTGCACATAGGGGTGCATGAGTTGCTTTAGCATATTCTTATAGCTTCGAATGGCTATCTTTTACACACACACACACACACACACACACCCACCCACCCACCCACCCAGACACACACCCACCCAGACACACACACACACACACACACACACACACACACACACACACACACACACATAACACATATGTGTGTGTGTGTGTGTGTGTGTATGTGTGTATGTGTGTGTGTGTGTGTGTGTGTATGTATGTATATGTTTGTGTGTGTGCATGTACACACACACACACACACACACACACACACAGAATTCTAGTGCCGTTTGGCGCGATATTTAGACCTTAACAATGTTGGAACGTAGTATGCGTGCTAAATGGCTATGGACCATTGCTTTGTATCTTGTGCTCCTATAGAGTTGCTTTAGAATATTCTTATAGCTCCAAATGGCTATCTTATACACACATACACACACATACACACCAACTTATTGTGATGTAGGTGTGTCTGTGTGTGTGATTGTGTGTGTGTGTGTGTGAAAGATAACCATGTGTGTGTGTGAAAGATAACCATGTGTGTGCTACAATGGCTAGGGGATAGAGAAGAATACTTTATGCGCTCCATAGGGGTGCATGAGTTGCTTTAGAATACTTTATGCACTCCAAATGGCACTCTTTCACAAAAACACAAGAACACACACATTTCTATGTACTGTAAAAGGTTTTATGTGTGGGTATGTGTGTGTGTGTGTGAGAGAGAGAGAGAGAGAGAGAGAGTGTAGAGCCTTTTGGCATGCATAGGAGATCACAAATTCTACATAACCTCCTTATCGTGCCAAATGGCCATCTAAGTCTTACCTTGTGTATATGTGCATATATGTATTTGTGAGATGGTGCATGTGTGTGTGTGTGAGAGAGAGAGAGAGAGAGAGAGAGAGAGAGAGAGAGATACATAACTTCAATTTGTGTGTATCTCTCTCTCTCTCTCTCTCTCTTGATCTCCCTCCCTCCCTCTCTCTCTCTCTCTAGAGAGAGAGATCTCTCTCTCTAGAGAGAGAGAGAGAGATACATAACTTCAATTTGTGTGTATCTCTCTCTCTCTCTCTCTCTCTCTCTCTTGATCTCCCTCCCTCCCTCCCTCTCTCTCTCTCTCTAGAGAGAGAGAGAGAGAGAGGGAGGGAGGGAGGGAGATCAAGAGAGAGAGAGAGAGAGAGAGAGATACACACAAATTGAAGTTATGTATCTCTCTCTCTCTCTCTCTCTCTCTCTCTCTCTCTCCACTAACACTAGAAACTAGATTTGAAAAAAAAATAGTAGTTACTATTTTCGGCTGAACGTTACACCTCAACCGTATGATCGGCAGCATATCACCTCACACGTGTATGGTCTCGAAAGACATGCCCAACGAATCAATTTTTGAGGTTCAATTTTCGAAAGGCGTGCCCAAAATTATTTTGGCTTGATTGTTTTTGCTCTCTCTCTTTTATAGCTCAAAACAATTTTGTGAACAAAAACTAACCCATTTGTCGGTATTTATAACTAAAATTAGCAAATTTCAGTATTTTTCTTAAGTGGACAAGTTGGCACCGAGAGGGGATGTTGGAAAGGGGTGCCTACTTGTAAGATTACCTCAAATTAGATAGATTGGAGGTCTTTAACACTTTAAGATTCTAGGGTTTGGATGGCTAAATCAATTTATGGAACCTTGTAGTTAAGTGCACTCGTTTGGTGACAGTACTCGGATGGGTGACCTCCTGGGAAGTTTTTGCCCCATTACATTTTGCCCCCATTACATTTTAACATCATAGCCATTTAGCATGCATATGTGTTTTCATTCTCCCTTATATCGCTCCAAATGGCTATCATAGACATTTCAAGCGCATTGGTGCTTTGATTCTCCTTGCTCTCCCTTGTATGGCTCCAAATGGCTATCATAGTAGCCATTTCAAGCACATTGGTGCTTTGATTCTCCTTGCTCTCCCTTGTATGGCTCCAAATGGCTATCATAGCCATTTGGCACATATTAGTGCTTTTATTTTTCTTGCTCTCCCTTGTATAGATTTAAATGGCTATTTGATGTAATCACATAGCTGATTGCCAGATAATTTTGGCTTGATTGTTTTGGCTCTCTCTTTTATAGCTCAAAATGGCTATCTAATGTATTGGTGTGTTTGGAAAAAAGGAACAGAAAGAGAAGAAGAAGACACGACGATGAGAAGAGCAAGACAAGAAGAAGAAGATCGAGGAATGAAGAGAACATTCAAAGTTCTCCCTCACTTGCGTCAAAAGTTCCCCCTCTCTTGCGTCAAAAGAAAATATATGCTTCGTACTTGGTCAAGCCTCTTTATTGCTATTGTCAGTCACCTTCTCCAAGAAAGCGCTACTTTTTAGATGAAAAGGCATGTTTATTGCTATTGTTAGTAACATTCTTCAAAAGAATGTTACTTTTTAGATGAATACGATAGTTTTTTGATTATAAGTTAAAGTTTTAAATTTTTTTATTTGAATATAACTATTTTTCAACGTTACGTTGCCTACTTGCTCATTGGTCTACTTCTATTTTCTCTCTCTTCTGAAAGGCCCTCCAAATGACCTCCAAAATATTCTAATGCGGCTTGCGGATGAGACATACACAACACCCTTTGGACTATTGAAGGACCTCTAGATTAAAGTCCTTGACATGAGATTCAAACACACATTCGTAGTTATGGACTTTCGTCACAGTTGCAATGAGACATCATATTGGGAAGGCCCTTCTTGAGACATCATATTGGGAAGGCCCTTCTTGAGACTAACACGACTGGTCTATGACTGGGACACAAATAATGTCTACATCTGCAAACTGGATTGAACGCTCAAAGTCAACTGATGTACATGGAAGGCACATCCCATGATGAGGGGTCCCTTTGCCAAAGATTCTGTGACCACACCTAGGACCAACGATCTCTTTGTTTGCAAAGCTTGTCATTGAATCCTTGATGATGCGTGGGAGCCATACACAATTTCTTTTGTCAATGATGATGAAGCTGACCATGACTAGATGAAAATCCTAGCTACAATTGATACACTCCCCAAGCGCAAACTCGGAATGAAATTTATGGTCCCATCCTGACAGTACCTTCATGACCCCTACAAGGCCTTTTCCTCACTTAACACCCTAAGTGTAAGCGTAGCTCCCCAACACAAACAACAATCCTTCGGGTATGGTTAGATTTCCCCTTTGGTAGAAATATGCAAAGAATTGCTCCCTGAGACCCATGGGAGCCAAGATATCCATTAAGGTGTCTTGATGACCTTGCTATAGCTACATGTACATCGCCATCGAAATATAGAATCTCAGAGTGCAAGAAGTTTCCATGCGAGTACCTCCTTGTCCCTTTAGAATTCCCCCTCGCCAATTGCTTACTAATAGCATTGCTTTAATAGCCCCTCATTAACACCACCACCTACCACTTGGATACTGGTCATTAAGTATTCCATGCTAGTCTACTCATTCAAATTACTCTTACTCCTCTCACGAGGACGTCTAGCTCTGCAAAGGCGACAAAAAAAATAAAATAAAGAGTACTATTGGGCACATATATAAGAAAGCAAATTCATAAGAGCCCATATGACTAGATGGATACTTAATCGCCAATACTCCACTAACTTCTTTCCATCTTACTACCCCCCCACCTCCTCTCATTTTTAGAGAGACAAGAGAACTAACCAAGTGCAATAGTTCCCAATGTGCCTCGCCAACCTCTTATTGATCTCACGAGTACTCCACTAACTTCTTTCCATCTTACTACCCCCCCACCTTTCATTTTCAGAGAGACAAGAGAACCAACCAAGTGTAACACTTCCCAATGTGCCTTGCCAACCTCTTATTGATCACGAGGATGCAATCAAGTTTACGAAGGGGATTATGTTAAGCACATATGGTTAACACATTCCTATGACAACTATGTCCGCATAGTTATGTATTGGGTGCCCAAACTATATTGAAAATACCATCATTCGATGAGGGAAACACCCTAAAGATGCTCCCAAGTATTGAGCTATAGAGGATAGACAAGAGGATCTTGATCAGTCGGCCAAACCATTAAGAAAAGCCTTGTAACTATGTTTTGGGTGCCCCGGGTCACTTACTCCCTGGTGGCCTAGTGGGAAACGGCTTGGAACTATAAAAGCCAATTTCTCTTGTTTGTAACTCATTCTCCCAGTTATGCAATAGAAGTGGAGTGTTCTCTCTCCCTCTCTCTTGTGCAACTTTAATCTAGCATTTGTGGTGTGCTTAGCATTAGGGTTTGGGTGTGATTAGTGCTAATCACTTGTTCTCTCTTGCTTCTTCTCTTCCGCTTGCTGATTAGGTTATCATCGTGATCGTCTTCCGTAGAGATCCCACATGATCTTTGTTAGAGAGGTTGCACCACCCGCGTTGGATTAGCAACCGCCTCAGTGTGGTGACAACGAGTGCAAGAGGATAGTGGCAATGAGTGGCTATGGTAAAGCTCTTGAGCATAGCTCGAGCTCGGCAGATTGGAAAATTCCCACGACCCATTAGGGTGAGCTTAACAAGTGTTAATAATCACAAGAACATTAGGGTAAAGCCTTAAAATCTTTCATTTGTTACTTTAATATTTATAAAGAACTAGAGTTGATTACAACAATTTGAGACTAAAAAGGTTTAGTCTTATTTATGTACATGTTAGGCTTTAAGAGCCTAGACTTTAAAGGATAAGTCTTGAGGCACTAATATCGGTTAATATCAGAGGTTTTGTTGTGCCATTTTTAATATTCTTTAAATTATTGGCACTGGGGTAAACCATGAATGAAGCGACATTCAAAAATGGCTACTTTGGTAACATCCTGGTCACCTTATCGTAGACCCATTGAATTTGTAGCATGCGGTTTCCATCTATAGTTATATAGGTATCCTTATGAGGAGTTCCATAAACTAAAATAGGCGAACCATTTGTGCAACTTCTTGGCAAAACAAATTCGCAGTAAGCTGATAGAAATATCTCCAATTTGGTTGGATCATATGATAAAATAGGATGCTCCGTGCTCCCAATCTTCTCCCCTATTCCATCCCCTTCCAATGCAAGCGAAGTAAGGAAGGGTTAACTTGTCCATGATGCACATCATAGTGTTACAAAAATCAAAGTTTGGGGAGTGATAAGCAGCTCCAAACATACATTAGAATACTAGAAAATGAGAATAGGGATCCATTCCATCTTGAATCCAACCATAACTAAATTAGTTTTATAGGAAATCCTAACAATCAATAAAATATAACAGACAATATTCTACACCCTAAACGTGCTTTGATACCACGTGAAGGTCCCAGCTCTAGTGATAGACAGCTAAGTCTTGTGGACTCTGATTGGAGACACCTTGATCTCTCAGAAATACGAGGATACAAACAAACGGAGGGACCTGACTCTATCTTGCAAGGAAAATGTAGTCATCCTAATAGAAATTTAATTCCTGAATCAAACAGCACTTAAAGTGCATGATCGAGAATGGAACAAATTTTGCACTTGGTTCATGGAGCCAATGCCTTTTTTCCCATCTTTGTGAGGCACGGCAACTAACTCAATCCCCTAAAACGGAATTCACTTGGGTTATTACATTATCTAAAGGAACATTCTATGCGTTGATAGGAAAGTAACTTGACTAATGGAGTCCACCCATCCATAGGGGATGGCACTGTTGGGGCATCCATCCACCCACTTTCCACCCATTCACCCAATTCAAATTTTGTTATCTAATTAGGTCCTACCACATTGTGAGACACAAAAAAAGACAAGTTTTTTAATTAATAACATTCACGGTGTTCCTTAATACAACCTCTAGTGTGAAATATTGAAAGCAATAATATTTACATAAAAATAATTTTTATAGCAAAATATTTACAACAAGAGACCCTGAAATTGGGTCAACAACCATATCTCGGCTTCCATATCCATGTCCATACCATGTTCAAATTAAAAGCTATCAAACTACCAATAATCTAGAATTTAGTCTTCTAGCCTAAATCAACTAGCGGTGGACATGAGGTGTTTAAGAGCTCATAGCCCCTCTGCTGAGCCCCTCCTTCCCCTCAAAGGACATGTCTCTCACTTGGTGGGCACTGACTTTTCACCACTAGCCCTTTGCCAAAGAATCATGGTAGCTCATCCATCTCCCTGGGGTGGGATCAAATCTGACGGCATGGAGGAGTATTGTCGATTGGCACAAGGCCTCTCAATAAAGCCTTCTTCAACCGGCTACACAAGCACGATATAGGGTCAGTTTTATCATAACAATATTTACAAATAATTACAACAAACTTGCAAAGCAATTCTTTCCACAAACAATCATTTTCAACAATTCATGGAATGAAAATATAGAAAGAACATTAGATAACCATGATCTTCTTAGCTAAAAATCCTTGTCATCCTTATCATCATGACAAGAGAGCCATAAGAATTCTAGGAGCAAGATCACTTGCTTACGGCGGTTAGTCTTACACTCTAAGACACTTAAACCCTTTTATAAGGTGAAGTAATATTTCCCCATATCTCAACCTAAGAGAGAGAGATACGTAATCCGTATATGTTTAGCTAGCAAAGACATATTAATCTCCCTAAGTCTAATTGGGTATTAAAATCTTATTTTTAAAACTCAAAATTGCTTAAATTTAAAGAAATTAAAATTATGGCCAACCTAGTTATTATTTGTGTGATGATTCACTTTGTCAGGAGTAAGGACATTTTCACAGATGCATGTCTCTTCAATTTTGCCATGAATACTGCACGGTTCTTCATCTCAATAGCATTTCGGTGCCATAATAGCACTTTTGTTTGTAGAAAATAGAAAGAGATCAAGTGGGTATGAACTAGGAGAGAAAAAGGATTTGAATAGATCAAACAAATATGAAAACGGAGTTTATTTGGGCTACAAAAAACTCACTCAAATTAGCCTAGAGTCTCTCAAGGGGGGTGACCATGTAGGGAAGCCTTGAGCTATAAAGAAAGAGTGGACGCCAAGGTGAGGGGGGACTTTAAGTCTATTCACACTAGGAGGCGTAAAACGTTGCACACTATCCCTAGAGCCTAGCACAAAGGGAGTTGAGGAGTGTGAAGGGGTAGTGTGCTCATCAAGGCCCTATGGGGGGGCCTTTATAATATAGGTGTTGGGGGAGCGGTGTAGCCAGGAGAGTGAGGAGGGAGTGACACCTGTAGCAAACACGGGAGGAAGAGGGAGTGGCACTTGGGGACTAGGTGTCTTGGGAGGGAGGAAGGGGAAGTGAGACCCGGCGAATAAGGGAGGAGGAGCGACACCTCGAGGGAGGTGTCTCCAGAGGGAAGAGACACCTAGGAGGGTAAGTGTATGGGTGATTTGGAGAGGTGTGCAACCTTGTAGGAGTGAGCTAGAGGGGTCGGAAACTTCACGGGTGGATCCCATGGTCAGGCCCATAATGGGCGCACTTGAGGGGGTGCCCATGGGCATAAGTCAGCAGCACCGTTGCAAGTTCTTTCCCCATGCTTGCAAAGTTTCATGGCCATTAGATCTTAGATGGGTTGGGTAGGGTACTAAATTCTATTTTTGGGCCATAGCCAACCTTTGAGTACATATGCAAAAAGATTGATTCCAGTGCACCACAATCACACTTGGTACCTTGTTGGCCAAACAAAGAAACTTGAGGTTATCGGTAACAAGTCTTGCCCTTGAAGTTCCCTACTCCCTTTATCTTTGACTAACCCAGATAGATATCTAGCTGGTTTCCTCCTATTATTAAAATAGATCCACATGTCCCCCTTTTCTCTTTCCTTAGCTAGCTCATCATCTTCACTCTTCAAATGCACTTGGCACTCCACATATTGATCTATCTCTACCTTGGATAGACATCTAGTCTTCCTCTTCTTTTGTAAGAATTGCAACAAATCCCCCTAGAATTTCCTATATCTTCTATTGGTCTCTTAGCTTGCCCACCCTTCTAATGATACCTTGCATTTCATTAGCAAATTTTGTCTAGGATCCCTCACTATGCCCCTTACTCTTTAGTCTATTAATGCCCTCTTCAATAAGGGAGATGAGTAACTCATCCTTAAGTAGAAGGTTATTCAGTGTTAGCTTTCTTAAAGGAAAATTTATGAGCCTATCTTCCCCCCAATCAACTATATGCCATCGCCAAATGAAAGGCATCTGGTCTGATAGACCAAAGCAAGTTTCCACTTTAGATAAAAATGTGTGAGGAACCCAAGAAGCTTGGTGACTAAAAGAGACCCTATCCAATCTTGAGGATGACCCAAAGTACTGAAGGCTAAAATACATATGTCTCAGATCAGAACCCCAAGGCCCCAGTTCGTATATGGACAAAGCATCCGTATCTGAAACATGCTCCCAAAAAACCCCCAAATCTTAGTTTCATCTCTTTCCTAGCTCCCCTAGATCCATTTTCAGCACTTTCGGTGTCTCAACCAATGCGTTCCAAGATAAACAACTTTGTTTGAGTGTAGGCCATTATCATCATCACTTGTTGGCACAAACAACACTGGACCTAATGTGCTAGCTAACTTCCTCAGTGTGGGCCTTGCCCACGGTGGGAGGTCCATGATGCTGATCCACACCGGACATGCTTCTTTGAGACTCCTATTTACATCAAAAGCACGGTCAAAAGGCATTGCATGCACCAATTTTTCTCCCCTGAATAGCCGGTTCAAAAGGAATTGCATGCATCATTTTTACACCCATGAATAGTGGGGCCCTTGCAAATAGGTCGACAAAAATACATCTCTTTACCAATAGCACATTAAAGAAACGTTTCCCTAGGTAAAAAACTTGGAACATGAGTTTCTCATGAAACACTTTGTCTTGTAGACATTTCCCAAATTCAACCTTGCTAGGCGGCTTCCCTGAATATAATATAATAGCCCTACACATGAAGAATAAGAAAATATGCCTTCTGACCAATTTTGATGGGATATTGACACATACTTTCCACTCCACAAATTTTTTTTGTCGATTTTGGGCATGCAGGCCCAATCTTGCTGTAGCTTCTTTGCAAGACTATCACCTTCCTACTCCTCGTGTGATGTCTCTTCATCTCCTCTTCTGGTTCCCAACCCCCCCATCCACCATCTCCTAACTCATCAAAATGATCCCAAGATTATGCCATCCTTTGAATCCTACCAACCTACCTGCTTGCATGCACAAGACACGTGTTAGCCACCGACTAATGTATTACCTCATGCATTGTCACGTGCAATTTAACTCCCTAGGACACCCCCACTATGCGCCATGATGGAGACCTCTCATGGCATTCTATCTTCTCCTTTATTTAGCACGATAGTGATATTTAAATGATCTCAATATAAATAATATATACTATCGCAATCGTGATATTTAATTATCTAGATCGAGATAATATATAATTTTGGCTTGCTGACAATAAAATTTGAACTTTTGTCAAAGGACATGGTGGCATGGATAATTTGTGTATAAAAATATATGGAAGATAGAGACAAAGATCACAAAGGAAAACTTATTAATCCTTAGCTTTATAGAAAGATAATTTGTTGTGCAGTTGTATAATTAATAATTTCTCTCCTACCACAAAAGAGGGCCTTAATTTTCAAAGGCCCCTATAAAACTCATCACCTAGGATAGCAAAGATACTAGTACTAAATCAATATAAGAAGTTAATTCATGGAGGAATATTCTTGATAGTCATCCCAAATCTGGAGAACAATAACTACAAGTTAGCTCACATACATTGTCTTCAAAGCAACATCCAAGGACATGAAAAAAGCTCAAAGCTACCAAGAAAGCACTAGACAAGGGGTGATTGCCTTCAACACTCTCCAAAGTACATCAAAAACCTTTGATTGGTTGTCTAGTATGTAAGAATAGACAAGTTATTTATTTTTTGTGGGTGCATCACTCAAACTAGTCATTAACAACATACAAGAGAATGGCTTCATAAAAAAGGACAACTTCTCCCAGAGGACTATTGCTTAAGTATAGCACAACAGCTAGAGCAAAAAGACAAAGAAATTGAGGCACTCCGATATAGAAAAAACTTATTAGAATTAAAGGTAACAAAACTAGATATATGGACTCAAGAACACAAATCAAAGGTTTAAGAGCTCAAGGCTGCATATGGAAACAAGGTATCATTGCTAGAGTGTAAAGAGTCCACCTAACATGAAACTTAACAAGTTGTGGAGCAACAAAAACTTCAACTTTAAGAGCACTTGAAGAAGCAAAGTGAGAACCAAAAAAATTACAACAAGCCATAAAAGTTAAATAGACACAAGAAATTAGAGAACTTAATAGAACAGCCTCAACCCTTTAAGTTTTAGGACTCAACTAATAACCAGCTTCAAATAGCACAAGAAATTAGAGAACTTAATAGAACCACCTCAACCCTTTAAGTTTTAGGACTCAACTAATAACCAGCTTCAAGAAAGTATGTTAAATGGACACAAAACCTATGTCCTAGACAATGCTTTTACAAGCGATTGTGTGGGAGTAAAGAAGAACCGAAATTGTGGCTTGTAAAGAAAAAAGGAAAATGATTATTGGTAGTTTAGTTATTCTATAGCTAAATAAATACTTTTATTTGAACAAAATTGTAGTAGAATATAGGTAGTTATATATAGAAATAATTATTGCACGCTCTCAGTCTTTACAAAATCTAGGGGATGGGATCCCACATCGTCTCTCTCACTCTTTATCTCTCTCCCTCTACATGTGTGTGTTTTCCACTATCTAGCAAGCTCAAGCTCAAGCTCTCTCTCTCTCTCTCTCTCTCTCTCTAACCCTCTCCCTCTCTGTCTCCCTCTCCCTCTATGTGTGTGTGTTTATTTAGCAAGCTCTTTCTTAAGCGCTTCTCTCTCTCTCTCTCTCTCTCTCTCTCTCTCTCTCTCACTCTCTCTCTCTCTCTCTCTCTCTCTCTCTCTATATATATATATCTCTCTAGCTCAAGCTCAAGCTCCATCTTAATCTCTCTCTCTCTCTCTCTCTATCTATCTAGCAAGTTGAAGCTCAAGCACACACACTCTCTCTCTCTCTCTCTCTCTCTCTCTCTCTCAAGTTCAAACTCCATCTTAAGCTCTCTCTATCTCCCCCTCCCCCTCTCCCTCTCCCTCCATGTGTGTGTGCTATCAAGCAAGCTCAAGCTCAAGCTCTCTCTCTCTCTCTCTCTCTCCCCCTCTCCCTCCATGTGTGTGTGCTATCAAGCAAGCTCAAGCTCAAGCTCAAGCTCTCTCTCTCTCTCTCTCTTTATTTCTCTCTATGTAGTAAGTTGAAGCTCTCTCTCTCTCTCTCTCTCTCTCTCTCTCTCTCTGTCTCTCTCTCTCAAGTTCAAACTTCATCTTAAGCTCTCTCTATCTCCCCATCTCCCTCTCCCTCCATGTGTGTGTGCTATCAAGCAAGCTCAAGCTCAAGTTCTCTCTCTTTCTCTTTATCTCTCTCTCTTTCTTTACGTATCTATCTGTGTGTGTGTGCATGTGTGTGTGTGTGTGTGTGTGTGTGTGTTACCATGTGTGTGTGTGGGTTGTGCAATAATCTCTACATCTATTCTCTTTGTTTGTTTCTGTGTGTGTGTAGGTTGCTAGAAGCTACATTTGCAAGTTCTCTCTCTCTCTCTCTCTCTCTCTCTCTCTCTCTCTCTCTCTCTCTCTCTCTCTCTCTCTCTCAAGAATTGACCCCTACTCAACTTAAGACCAATTGCAAAGAAATCAAGAAGATGAAAGTGGCTCGTGAGGTGGGAAAATGGGAAGTGTACCGAGGTAGCAAGGCCAACATCTAGGAGTTTTAGACTCTTAAATCAACTTCCACTGCATGGGTAGACTCCTCATAGTGTTTTTTATATCGTTTATTTTTGTTTTGCACATGAATCCTCAATCCATAACTGAGTCATACCCCCCTTTTTTCTAGGGTTCTCAATTTCAAGTTAAGCCAATTGCCCCTCTCTTGAGAGGGAGACTATTGTACAAATGTTTGGTCCCATAGGCCATATCTAGCTTGCGAGTATGTTAATCAAATCTCTCTCTCTCTCTCTCTCTCTCTCTCTCTCTCTCTCTCAAACAAGGATCAACCAAATCTCAAATGTAGCATAGACTCACATCAATGCATATATTCTCTCTCTCTCTCTCTCTCTCTCTCTCTCTCTCTCTCTCTCTCTCTCTCTCTCTCTCTCAAACATGGATCCATCAAATCTCAAATTAGCATAGACTCAGATCAATGAAAATTTTCTTTGGCTAGCTGTGAAGATGGTTTCAAATCATGTGCAAGGTCTACATATGATGCAATCAAAGACTACCATGCAAGGAAAAAGAGAGATAAACATGCCAATGCGAAGCTTAACATCAAAGAAGCTCAGGAAGAGAATGCAATGCATGGTGCTGATGAGGAGAAGCATCAAAGAATTCGCAATGAGGTTGTTGAATTTCAACCATCATACAAAAGGACTAGATGGGAAGACAAGGTTTTATATATTTTCCCAACAATTAGTTCATCATTATTTCATAAGGGAATTCTATAGTAATCTTGTTAGCCATAACCTCTATGGGGACGCCTATTATTTTATTTCAAGATATTTTATTTTGGATGCACCTTCTATTTATATCATCCACCAAGATTAATGTATTTAATCAATTTTTGTGCATTGGTATGATGTCTATGAGGATTAATGTGTTTAATCAACTATGTGTACTGGTATGATATGGTTAGGATTAATGTGTTTAATCAGTTGTGTGTGCACTGACTAATATTATTTTGGATGAAGGTTCTGATTGAGTGGCGAATTATGTGTTAATCACGGGTGGAAAATGTGTTGGACTACTATGAGATATTTTGGAAGACATGTGAACACCTTTTATGGTTTCATATTTGGGCATCAATATTTTTGTAAGGCTAAGATCTCATACCTTTGTAGATACCGAATAGTATTTTATAATTTTGGTAGGACCAAGACTACATTAATGCTTGCTATATTTTTATAGAGCTTGCATGCTCATAAACTCAAAAGCACTTGAGCTTTGCTTTTGGAATCATATTTTTGTAAGGCTAAGATCTTATACCTTTGTATATACCAAATAGTATTTTATACTTTTGGTAGGACCAAGACTTTACATTAATGCTTGCTATATTTTTATAGAGCTTGCACACTCATAAACTCAAAAGCATTTGTGCTTTGCTTTTGGAATCATATTTTGGAAAACAAGTGCTTTTTCTAATACATATAAATATTTTGGAAAGCAAGTGCCTTTTCTAATACATATAAATATGGATGAGTGGTAAAAGGGCCACACTCTACCCAGGGGAGACTCAACCCACTCTTCTACCTTGACGGTGACCTCTACTCTATTCTCCATCTTTCTTAGTTTTTTTGATTTTGTTTATTAATGTTTATGCTCTTAATTGTGCAAATATATTTTATGTTCTAACACTACTATAAGATCTTTAATCTTTGACATCCAGTTTTAACGGTACCTGCACCATCGAAACAAGCATCAAATGACAGTAAAAATAAGTGTCTATGTTTGTGTCTAAATAAGCATCGAAGTCAGTCATTGAAATAGATGTGAAAGAGGGTCAAAAAGCATCAAAACAAGTGTCGAAACAGGCATCGAGATCCTTTGGTTTGTCCATATCTTTGTGGAGACTACTTGAACAAATTTTCTCTTATCTTTGTGCATGGTTTCTTGTGGTCTTTGAGTGACCACCTTGAACCACTTCACATAAAAAATGAACATAGAAAATTTTTTGAACTCAACCTTGATAATGTCTTGTATCGTTCCATAGTAATCAAGAATGCCAACTTCACTACTTAGGTCACTTGTACTGAAACAACTTTCTTGCATGAAATTTGCATGATACTACAATCAAATGTTGTTCTCTTCTTATCTATTTGCTCCACTCAAAAGTGATGACCGCATGATCAAAGTGCACCAAATTTGCGATACTGCAAGCAAAAGAAGATCATGAAATTATATCAAGAACGAAAACTTATACAAGACTATGTCTTATAGTTTCTTGTGTACATATAAAAACTCAATTACATTGTAATCACTAATCACACCCATATGCAAGCTCCTCTTCCTCGTTGCTTATAACTTGGCCATTCTGTTTTGCTTGTTTTATGGTTTGCTAAAGCCATCTACTAGAAGGAAATTTTGGAAGTTGAGTAAGTGAATCTGGGTATGGCAATTCTCTAGTTGGTCGACTCTTTCTAAACTTTAAACGATCTCGGTCTCTTTTTATCCTTGCTAGGTTATACCTTTCGATCCATTTCTCCATAGCACATAAGTTGAGGATGCAAAATTTATTAATCTTCTCTTGCAATGCCATATCCATTGTTCTCTAAAGGCCTTGTCCTTGAGGCTCTTCCCTAACGAGTTGATCATCCTCTTCTTGTGTCCACAATCGTGGCATATTTAGGATTGACATACTAAAAAATTCTGTTATATATATAATAGATTCTTGAACAAGCCATCCCATTGCCATACTGCCCTTAGGGTGAGATTTTGATTTAAAAAAATCCTTTTAGTTACTTAATAAATCTCTCGATGAGGAAAAACATCCGTCGGCTATGAATAACACTTGCTATAGCAACCTTGTCCAACCACATGAACCAATAGGTGCAATTGAATGGTCAAAAAACTCATTGGAAAGAATTTCTCTGCCATTGTAACTACTTCAATGGAGTTTAGAAGAGTTGCTTCCAATGTATTTCTTCTAATCTCCTTCTTTGATATCCATCGTACCACTGCACTAATCTTGTATATTGTCTCTCTTATGTTCTTGGTGAGGCAATCCTTAATGGCTATTGGCAGCACAAATTGCTAGTCATTCATGAGACTTCAAGCAACTAGGCTCTTCATCCTTTGTGAATGATCCCTTCAAGAAATGAATATAACCAGTGGGAGTATGAAACTCAATAATGTAGTTCTTTACACACTGATGCTCTTATTTGGTTAAGACCTAAGGTGATCTAGGGAGAATCACCTTCCCATCAGGTCTTCTGCATGCCCATAAGTGCTGCATATGCGATCCACCTCTTGTAGATCATCCCTTTGTACCTTGCTCTCTTTAGCATGCATGATGGTTTTCCAAATCATATTGGCTATGTTCTTGGGAAAATGTGCATAGGTTTAAGAAGATTATTAACTAGAAGATCACTCCAGTATGGGAGTAGATGGAAGATGGATAGCTGCTTCATTCCGATGGTGAACAACTTGGATCCACTTCCCATGCCCTCCTCCAATCACTTGGATTTAGCAGAAGGAGGCCTCCCTAGAAATATCTCTCGCAACTCATGGTTATCGGGGAGATACGTTTTGTGGCCCTCATGGACAACCTTCCTCAGAGACGTGAGTACCGAGCCTCTAATCCAGGCCCACATATAGGGCATGCATTATAACCAGATATTGAAAGTTTGCCAAACAATTTAATCATTGTGATGAGATATGAAAATAATACAGAAATACATAAGTTGTGAAATTAT
Source organism: Cibotium barometz (assembly GCF_041138505.1). Classification (NCBI taxonomy): domain Eukaryota; kingdom Viridiplantae; phylum Streptophyta; class Polypodiopsida; order Cyatheales; family Cibotiaceae; genus Cibotium; species Cibotium barometz. Next base: position 17,045,281 of record NC_141070.1, read on the forward strand.
ATTTGATCAAGAAATCGTAGAATAATTAACTGACTAGAGCACACTTCATAGCCCACCAATCTTGCATGGTCCACATAAGTATTCCTCACACTGTTGCAACCCTTTCTCCAAAACATTTAGATGCATCATGAACTTGGATACTATCCCATACGTGCGTAGCTTGTCAACTAATGGAGCCAAGTAGATGTCCATGTTCTTAACCGTTGTACTTCCCTAGAATTATCAAGGAAAGTAAAAGGCAAACAAGCCATGTACTCCGTGATGAACTTTGTAATCCAAATGGATTGACTCCATCCATTGCTACTCCAAGACAATGTGACAAGGCTCTTCCCCAAAGTCCACCCACTTCTCTTTGATATGCCTCCATGCTAGAGAATTAGCGAGCACACGCATAATGTCATATGTGGATCTGGTGTTGACATGTTTCTTATATCTCGATGAACCAGTTAAACATTGATTTTTCTCGTGCTCATCAAGCTCTAGATAGTCTAGGTAGGCAACATGTTCTATGCCAAAGAAATAGGAATTTTGTTCTTTTTGCTTCTCCAGTTGCTTACAGAACTATAGATATAGCACTAGGAACAACTATGGGAGGTAGGAAAGGTACTTAAGTATATTAAGATTTTGATAACCTATGATTTCCATCCTTTTCCCCCTTTTTGCTGCCACTCTATGTCTTTGTTACACTGTTGTGCTTGGAAGGGTGCCCTTTATTTGTACACCTCTACTTCTAGCTCTATCCTCTACTCTTGATTTGGCTTCTCTCAGGTTGCATCATCAAAAAAGACATAACCAAGATGCTATGTAGTTAGTTATGATTGGGGTGTTGGTCACAGGTGTAGATGTCCACGGGATCTTGTAACAGTGAGATGGACCCTTGAAACACTAGCATAGTGAAATAACTATTCATCAACACCAGCACTTGCTTTTCTATGATCTCCAAGCTAAGAAATGGCAGAGACATTTCCATCAATATATTTTGATAAAGGGCCATGAGGCCGAGTGCATGCCTTACCAACTTTAGATATTTTGTTGGCTAATGGTTTTGGTGAACGAGCTCCATGATCTCTAGGGCTATTTGGCTTAAAACTCTCTCTTGTGTTGTCAACAAGAGCCTTTTGTATAGTCTCCAACTTAATGTTCAGCCTCACCCCATGGCACCCTTGGCCTTGTTCAATAGCTCTGTTGAGCTTTTGGTTGGTCTCCTCCTTTTGTTTGAGGTACACTTTTACCCTACGTAGGTGGCTCTATAAGGTGTCGGCTTTGTGTGTTTCTTCAGAAAGCGTGGCTACTATTGAGTATAATTCAAAAGCTTTGCATATTTTGCCTCTAGTGACTCCTTTAAGCCCTGAATTTTCTAATTATCCATTTCTAGCTTGCTTATTGTAGCTTAGGCTTCTTGGAGCTTTACTTTATATTGCTCAATTTTTGAAAGTGTGAGCTCGACTTGAGAGTGCTAAAGATTACTGATTCTGCATAAGACTCTACAACTATTGACTCTGAAGTCAAGGGGGATGTTGTGGCTTCCTCTTCCTTTTCTGTTAAGACTTTCTTTGCCTCTTTGTAGAGACTCTTAAATTGGCCTAACCATTGAGATGGGATCATAGCCTTGTATTCTTCTTGGGTGTCTTGCTGCTTCTGCTCCTTGGCCTCTTAGGTATTTAGTTTATCTGTGGTCTTTTGTGGTTTGCTTCTTCGGTGTCTTCTTGCTTCTTCTCCTTGGCATCTTAGGTATTCAATTTATCTATAGTCTTCTATGGTCTAGCTTCCTCTTTTTTGTGTCCTCCCCCTTAATATTTGTTTTGTCCTCTTCGGTATCTGTGTCCGTGTCTGCCTCTGAGCCCAATTGTCCTAACACTTGGCCATATTCATTGAAAGTGACAAACAATTTTCTTCTCCTTTTCTTTTATCTCTTTGATTCTTATTAGCCCTTAAGTTCTCCCTTTCTGGGTAGACTTTTTCTCATCAGTGGGGTATTGTGAACTTTTTCTCATCAGTGGGGTATTGTGAACTTTTTAATTCTTTCTTAAGTCAAGGCTATTGGCCTTCATGCCATGATAGAGAATTCAGGCTAACACACGTGCAATTCCAAGGTATGGCTCTTTGGGATTCTTTAGCTTGCATGTCCTCTCACTACCTCATAAGAATGAGCCCCGCAAAGTTTTCCTTTGCTTGTTGGGGGTTCTACCATTTCAGAGCTTTGTTGAATCTAGTCAATACGCTGAGATTAGCTCGAGTTGTTCGATATGAATGACATATATGCATAGTATAGTCTTTGGGCATCACCATCTATGGCAAGATGATCTCGCTCTAGTAGGGATTTTGTTGAGTGGTCTTGAAGCACACACTCTTTTTGGCTATGGGATGCTGATCTTTTTGTCCCAGTACTTGTTCAATGTTGGAAAATTAGGTGCTTGGTAGATTAGGTCTGGTGTGCTCTTGATAATGTGTTTTAACACTTCATTCTCAAAAGAGACGATGCCACACATTCTGTTTCCTGATTGGAGGTGGCAATGGCCTTGCAACAGCTTTAGAGGTCCATGCCCCATATTGACAACTCTATGATGGGAATCATTCTAATCTTGTCCAAAGCGTGCTTTGTCTTAGTGCCAGTTTCCTATACTCTAGTGTAGGCACGCAACATAATTAAACTAGGTGTGAGGGGATCCCAGGAGTGGAATCTAAGGATGCTTCTGCCCAACACCCTTGTAAGTTCTCTTTATCTATATAGCTCTCTTTGGTCTCATTGAGGTCCATGATGGTGTAGGGTTCAAAATTCGGTTCCTTGTTCTTCTTTTTTTATATGGGGTGTTAGTTGAACCTTGGGGCCATAGTGTCTATAAGGCAATCTTTTATTTCGAGAGGGATTGACAACCCTTGATTAATACGATGTAATCTTGCCTTATCACTTTTGCAAAGAAATGGTAGCACTGCACAATCTTTTAAAGCATGCAACTGGCAAAACCATCCTAGTGACCCACACCTTTTCCAACCTTGTGTACTCTACTATTGGTCTGCAAACAAGAAGTTTACTTCAAAGCGCTCAATCAATGCCATAGGTATAAAACCGAGGTAATACAATGCCATAGGTATAAAACATTTTGAAAAAAAAATGCAATGCAGTGCAATATTGCCGTTTCACTCTCATGCGAATTTTACTGCACTGTGCGCAATAGCAGCCAGGCAATGTTGTACGGCCAAAAAATATGAAAAGCTCCTCTGCTCACTCAAGCATCAACTGAATTAAACAATTGGACGATTGGAAAACAATAATTTGATCGATCTTGCTTCAGTTGACACGCGATTACTCTGCTAGATTAGCAATCAATCAATTGAAGGTTGAGTGAAGGTTTGATTGATTGAAGGATCGGTGAATCGGATCCTTCGATTGGTGAGTCAAATTGTCCCATTGGACCGTTCAATTGACGACCAGACTTTTTTCCAATGAGTTTTTTTTTTTGGGGGCTTTTTTCGAGTGCTCTTTTGCAATGCATAGATCCCAATAGTTGATTAGTACCTACATCCATATGTCCTTTACTATGGACACCCCTAGGTATGATTTTAATGCATGAAACATGCGGTGCAATTACACTCGCTCTGGGGTCTGTGGGCTTTTGCTATCCAGGTTTACTAATAGTGTTCTACATCATTTTTTTTATTTTTAAGAACTTACCATGTCACTCCTTCTGACTCTTTTGGACCTGACTCTTATGCCTACCGCATTGCACTAAGCTTTTATACTTTTCTCTCCGGTAAAAGCAAGCTGACTTGTGAAAAAGGAATCGTGCGCAGTGATGTGCCTCCTTGAGGAATTACTCATGGGTTCATTTTGGCCATTTGCAACCTCACTCTTGACTCTTATACATGAGGCTCATTTTGGCCTCCGGCAACTTAACTTTTGAACTCTTATGCCATTGGCACATTTTGGCCTACATCGACTTTCGGATGCTTACATGATGTCATTCCCCCTGTTTTTCGTTCATGTTTCTATGCTTTAAGAAGCAATGTCTTTAGCTTTGTTATCCGAGTTAAGGGGGTCTACATCAAAGATCTTGGATGAGCTTGGCTTCTACCAAGGTTAAGAATGAGGCTTTGATGATTCTCGAGCTTCCTTAGTCTTGACATTTTTCTCATTCAGAGGGTTCACTGAGTAGGGATGTTGGGATTTCATGCAGAGCTGAAAAAGAGGGTAGTTCTTAGATTTTCTTCTGAAGTTTCTCTTTCTCTTCCACAATATTTGTGTGCTCTATCTTAGCCCCTTATCCCATTTTTTGGACATCCATACCTGCTTTGGTGTGACATGTCGATGCAAGGTCCTTGAGCATAATGATAATTTTATTAACTTTTCTTTTCTCACTTTAGGAGGGCTGCATCTTTGTGTGGATTGCATCTTTGGACCCAGATTTGGCTTCTTCCCTAATAGTATCCTTGGGCTATTTTAGTGAGCTTTCTGTGGTCATCCATACCTATGTGGTTGGATCATTGTTTGGTTTTCAGCTTCTTCTCAGCTTAGGAATCGACACCAGCTTATCATCAACTTGGTTGGCATTTTGGGAATACTCTCCTTTAGAATCCACACGTATTTAGGCTTTTTCTTCCTGGGATTTGGCTATTTTGGTGTGAACACAAAGTTGGCTTCCTTGGTGTAGGCTTGCTTCATCTGGTTCCTTGGGGCTTTATAAGAGACTGAGGTAGTAGGATTGGAAGTATTGGATGTTGGACTTTGGTTTCTCTTGTGGTGCCTCCTTGATTTTTGACGAAGCTTTTCCTCCCCTAGTTGGGCTTTTGACTCCTTAACTTTCAGGTTTATGGGATGTGGTGCAGGTTGATTGGATGAGGTTTTAAGTTTATGGAGTATTGCATTTATCGGCTCGATGGAACTTTGCTTGTAGTAATGTCAATAACTTTTGGATATCTTGATAGAGATGTGTCCCAGTTCACCGTCCATTGTGCTAGCCTAATTGTGGCTATCCTCATGGTCCAATGTATATTACAATCATGTTGGCAATCCATCCCCTTCCCAGAATGATCTCTTTTGGAATTGTACTTTTGCATTCATAGAATTGTTATGGAACTTGAGCTTCAACATCCCTATGCATTTTTAATAAAGGCTTGAGATTGTTTGTAGTAGAACTTGGGTCAGATTAAGGACATGTTTTCCTAATGAGACCCAAGTGTTATATAACACTAAGTGTCTTCCTCCTCCTATATTTAATAAAGCAAGCGAAGCTATTGTCTCCTCTTTGGGGAAGTCCAAGCAAAGCCTTGTGGGCTTCACCTCTTCCTCCTCATTGTCCTCACTTTGAAAGGTGTGACTAGGCTCAAGAACTTCAGTGAAGCCTTATGGGCTTCACCTCTTCCTCCTCATTTCAAGAAATATAGGAGCATAACGTCTTTAAAATTGTGCCTAAGTACGCTCAAAGAAAGAGAGAAAAGAAACATAATTATAAGAGATCAAACTAATTTTGAAAGAGTAAGATGCAAAAATATTAGCTTTTACAACATGTCCACAATCATGTAAGATACTTCATAGCTTAGCAAAATCTTCATAAGTTTTATAGTGTATTAGGCAAGACAACAAATCCAAGCCTCTCAAAAACTAAATCATGTTATTTTAATTGATTGTGAGTATTCCAATTATGATTTAAATCAATGAGGTTTACTTGTTCAAAGGATTCAAAGCATCTTACAATTATTATTGTTTGTATCTAAAGAACATGGTTTTCTTCGTTTAAAGGATCACAAAGAAGACTTATACACATTACATGTTGAATGTCCATGGTTTGAAAATAAGTTGAACTTTAGAATAAAGGTATCCATATGAACATGTGCAATGTACATATCTTTAGAAGTTGAACTTTAAAATAAAGTTATCAATATTACCATGCAATAGATATATATATTTGTTTGTCTATTTATCTATCTATTTATTGATCGATAAGAGAGAGAGAGAGAGAGAGAGAGAGAGAGAGAGAGAGAGAGAGAGAGAGAGAGAGAGACTCTTTACCCAAGTGAAAAGGCTTACTTTCTCAAAGTTGAGCACAAGGCAAACAAATACTTCGAGGATTTTTATAGCATTTTTTTAAAGATTAAATCAAGGGTTTCAAGGCTATGACTAACATGAGACTTTCAAAAGTTTTTGTTAAAGTTTAACTTTATCAAGGCTTACTTTTTGTAGATTTCATCAAGGCTTACTTTTTCCACGAGCTAATCATGATGATGATGACTTCTGTCTTGAGCAAGAGGGAACATCCGAACATAAAAATATTTTCAATGATCTAGGTATGCCTAAACCTATTGAAAATAAATTCTCACTCTATATGCTTCGAAAATCATAATAATAATGTAATAAAGTGTTCTTAGGATGCACATGCACACGGGATGGGCCTAGGCATATGGACTTAGGATCATTTACATGTGGGGTTAGGGCACATGAGCCTTGGGGACTATAAAAGGCATGTTCTCTAGGACTATTGTACCCTTTGATACCTTTTGAAACCTTTGGAGTATTCATTACACTTTACTATCCATTGTTCTTAGTGTTAATCTCTCAAGCTTTTTCTAATCCAAGTTAATTAGGCTAATCCAAGGATAACCTAGATGTTACTTTCTTTCATTGGTATCAAAGCTCAAGGTTTAGATTTTAATGCTATGATTAGGAGATTAATCATTTTTGGATTACTATTAACACAATTTTTAGAAATGCATTTTTTAAATCACATGATTCGTATTAATCATTTCAAAATTGATTTTTACACAGTTTTTAGATTTGCTAATTTCTTGTTTTGAGAAGATTAGCAATGAAACTTGTGTTAATTATTTTTGAATTTGTATTAACCACCCCACCACTGTTTTCAGAATCCTAATCTAATTCATTGTTTGATTTCTTTAAGCTCTTGATCTTGATTTCTTGAAATTTTCTTGATTTTCAAAATTAGGTTTGGCGGTCGATCCAAAGGCTTTTACCTCTCCATGAAGCAGCATAGTGTTCAACACAGATTTCAGCAGTGTTAACACCATATTAGATAATATGGGAAAATCTTGCATTTTGGGAATTTTGAAATTGAGAGGTTTCGTATAATTTTGGAATTTTGCACTTAATGTGGGAAAACATACATAGGTAAAGAGATCTATATTTGTAAGTTGATTGATAGATCATGTAGGAAGGTGGTGTTGAAAAACACCATAACAAGGATGTGGTGTCTGTCTCTCTTGCATAGACCGGCATCAATTAGATTCAACATTAAAAAATATAAAACAACCAAATATCAACACTATCAAGACAAAAAGAACATCATAGGCACAAACGATGGTTTGTATTAAGTGTAAAAAAGATACAAAAAGCATAACTACAGCACCACAAAGCTGAGTCACAATTCTACTACTACTCAATTGTGAGACCCCCACCCCCTCCGCGGTGCCCCCCCCCCTCGAGGCGCTGGCGGCAGAAGCAGCGTCAGCCTCACGCGCAGGGCAAGGATCCACACTCGGGGCCTCGCATGGATATCTGGATAAGAGACTAACCTGGCGGTTCCTCTGAAACCGAGCCCGGAAAAACTTCCCTCGCCCGAAAGGCACAGGCGATTCCTCCAAGAAAATCATCTAACGGGAGAATTAATCTAATGAGTCAAAGTCTTATCTATTCAAACTGATCCGACCGAACCCGAAGTCACATGGTTAGATCAAAGAAGAGACTTGCACTTGGTCCATAGAATCACCGCTTTTTTCCTCCTTTAACGAGGCATAGCCGCTGATTCCCTCCCACAGAACAAGGGTCTTCCTACTAGGACTTAATCTAACTAACGAACTAATCGTAACTTATTTGTATTGCAGGAATCCCCCGATCTAGCCCGGACCAGCCCATGGGTTTAGCCAACTGCCACTGTATTGGTGGGATTCCTTTATAAAAATTTAGTTATGTTTTGCCCGGGTACCGACGAAAAGAGTTCCCAGGCCCCCTAGCTGGCGTTTCAAGCAAAATTTAAGGTAGGCATACCACGTACACACCCAATATGAAATTGCCATTATAATAGATTTGGTTGTCTTTAAAACAATCTTTCAATGAAAATCATAGTATTGCCATTATAATAGATTCGGCTGTCTTTAAAACAATCTTTCAATGAAAATCATAGTATTGCTGATCATAATCCTCCAAAATATTGAGTCCATTGTTTTACAAATTATATCATCTGGACTCTCCATTGAAGACCAGCTGGTCAACCAACGAGATCGAATATCAAAATTCGATTCACAAAAGTCATTTTTTCAGTTCATCTGAATCTTCCTCGACGTACGCATGGGTGTCCTAGCAACCGTGAGCCCATGCATCACTTGGTCAGAACCCTCTAGGATCCTACTTAGGTGTCCTAGCACTTCAGTCAGGGACCGCTTCGTCGGTCCTCGCCCATCGTCTTGGAAGCGCACCATTTTAACCATACCAAGGCTAGTCAAGACCTCAACAGGCTTTGCCGTGAGTGACGTCTCTCGACGACTCCCCGCCAGCTGTTGCAATGAGCCTCTTTAGTTAAACACATACCAAGTGCTTCCTCCAGCATTATGGCGTAAAACAGTCCTTTATTAAAAGAAAACAGAGGTTCTATGCAAGTAAAAACCTCGGTTTGAGATTGGTTCCACAAAACCTTTTTTTTCCTTAATCCATATTTTCTTAATGAGAATCATTGATCTCTCATCAGGGTAATCTACCTATCATTTGACTCAATGTCGAACTAGATTCTTGGTGATTTCGATCAAGGAAAAACTAGGTTAATTCAACAGTAGTCTATTCTTTGTATTAAGAACTGGAATTGGTCACATGAAGTTTTTGCTTGATTCAGATCGAGAGATGGACAAGTAGTTTACTGGCCGTCCCTCTCACAGTCGTGGTCTAACCAAAATTATTCGGTTTAATTCTAACTTTAATTCCAAGGATTTTTTTCAGATAAACATCTACAGAACTTCTAACCGTAAAAGAAAATTCCAACTTTATGAATTTGATTCCTTCTTAACCATAATAGATTAAGAAATGGTTTTATATGAGAATATCAGATTTTAATAAAAATTCTTCTTCCATTTAATCTAATTTTAGGTAAATGTCAATTTGGTAATTTATCCACATAAAATATCTAAAGATATTCTTTCTGCCAATTTAATTTATCAACCCTAATTTTCTAGGTGGAATTATGGTGAAAATTCCTCTTTTGTCCACCAACATTTAATTTAAACCTTTCTCTACTTAAATACCACAAAAATTCTTCTTTTAATTAAATACAAATATCCATTTTTTTGAATATGCTTAAAATTTCTCTTTTTCTCATTTAATGAGATTGAATTCCAAATGTCATGGGAATTCCTCTTTTATCATAAAATAAATTTATCCAAAATTTCTCTTTTTTTTTAAATTAACAAAATATATCCATTATTTCAAATATGCAAAGAATTTCACTTTTACCTTTTAAATGATTGAATTCCAAATGTTATGAAAATTCCTCTTTTATCATTTAAAATTTTCTCATGCATAAAATAAATTTATCTAAAATTTCTCTTTAAATTATATAAATATATCCATTATTTTATTTATGCCATGAATTCCACTTTTACCATTTAAATGATTGAATTCCAAATGTCATGGGAATTCCTCTTTTATCATTTAAAAATTCTCATGCATAAAATAAATTTATCTAAAAATTTCTTTTAAAATTAAATAAAAATATCCATTATTTTAATATACCAAAATTTCTCTTTTTTCATTTAATTACATGGATCTCCATTATCATGGAAATTCCTCTTTTTGCATAAAAAATAAAATTACCAAAAATTTCTCTTTTCTTTAATTAATTATTTATCCATAAATACTAAAAATTAGTTTCTCATGAATATGATGAAAATCATTCTTTTAGCATAGGATGTCCCATCCTAAAATATGGTAGGAAGTCCTCTTTTAGCATTATGCATAAAAATAAGATATGTATTAATTTCTACAAGAATTACCATAGCTTTGTTGCTATTTTTACAGATAATTTTAAATTTTTTTAGAAAAGAATGACTTTGTAATACAATTATGATAGAAGAACTATCCTTTAACTTAAATCCAAATTATGGAATTAAATCATAAATTTACCATAATTTTATTAACATAAAAGCATAAAAATACTATTTTCTTAACCTCTAGCTTAACAAGCTTAGAGTTTGGTTTTGAATTAAGAATTTATCAATGAAAAGCATTCTTTTTCTAAAGAATTAGCCATAGGAATGACTATTCTTTTGGGAGAGAGAGATATATATATATAAAGCATTCAAAATCAGAATAAAGATTAACTTTTTTGTGATTAATCATTAAATTTCTTAGAGAAAGCTTGATTTGCATTAAAAACAACTAATTAGAAACTTCCCAAGCTTGAGAGGGGTTGAGAAGTGAAATCATTTGAGAATATTCACAAAAACCATGAAATTCCTTCTTACCTCTAGGTTTGGCTTGCTTCTTTATCTAGAAGTGAAGCCCCCAACTAATCAATTGGTTTAGTGAGTTGAGAAGAAAGCTCCAAGATTTGTTGAAGAGAGAGAGAGAAGCTCCAATCTCTCCAAAAGTAGAAGATTTTAAAGGGATAATAGAAAATATGAAAATTTTAATATAATACTAGCATGGTATAGCTCACAGATGAGAATACAAAAGAATGAGGGTTTTTTTATAGGTGAGGGAGGCCACTAACTGAGTCCAACTAGGTTGTCAAATTTTCTAGCTTCAGTTTGGCTGAATTTAGACAAGATTTGGGGACCAGTTTAGCTCCCATTTTGATCTAGTTTGATCCAGGAGAGAGGGGAGATAAAAATATCTCAATTTTTTTGAATTAAAAACCCTCTCACACATGTGAAGGCGGCGCCTACCTCAAAGGTCCCCCTCTCCTTACCAAGGTGTCAAAAATTCATCATTCCTCCAAAATATCTCATTTTTTTTAGTAATATCTCATTTTTTTTAGTAATATCTCTTAATTTTTAACTAATAAACCTTGTACTCAGTTAACTCTTCATCTTATGTTAGCATTTACTCATTTTTGGGTATTTTCTTTTATTCATTGGATTTATCTAATCCCAACACTTAGATTAATCCTATTGGTCCATAAGAACCTTAATTGGACCATAATCCAGAAATTTCTAAAAATCTTCACCCTTAGGCTAAGGTCACTTATATCATTTTTAATTGATTCCTAATGCACCTTGGAGAATTTATTTTAAACTTTTGTTTCAGGGAAATATATTTTTGATATTAGGAGAATTTTCATATCCAAAAATATCTCAATATTGAATTATCTCTCTCTAGGCAAAAACAAGGAAAAATAATATTTTCTTGTATTCAGAAATAGGGAATTACAGGGGATTGAGGTAAAAGCTTATTCATTATTGAGACTGAGGAGGAATCTTACATCCTCTCCCACTTGAAAAACGCGAGATGTCCTCATCTCGCAAAGTGGGGGTAAGCTTTTGCCGACTCTTCTTCTTTCTCCCAGGTGGCATCTTCTAGAGGGAAGAACTTCCACTTGACTAAAAATTCTCTGAGGACTCTTCTCCTGATGAGAACCTTCTCTCAAACATCAAGGATTTCTTCAGGTTGGAGTACCATCTGGCCTTGAGTTGGAGAAATCAATTGTTCATCTCATCAAGTACGTGACTCAGACTGGGTACATATTTCTTAAGCAAACTGACGTGGAATACATTATGTACCTTGAGATGGGGAAGTAGAAGAAGTTTATAAGCTAGGTCTCCCACTTTCTTTATAACAGCATAAGGTCCACAGTATTTGGGAGAGAGCTTCTTGTACTTCCCTAAAGACAAGGAACTTCTTTTTGGTCGTACTCGAATGAAGACCATATCTGATTCTTCAAACTCTCTCTCTGATCTCTTTTTATCTACATACTATTTTTGTCTATCTTGGGCTACCTTAATATCTTTACGGATTGATTGCATTTGCTGGTCCATGTCATGAAGCATTTGTCTGGACATTTCGACTCTGATCAATGGGTCGGACCAAGTCAATGGTGTAAGGCAATCTTGTCCATAAAAGGCTTTGAAAGGGCTCATCCCAATACTTTGATGATAAGAAGCATTGTAAGCAAATTCAACCAGATGCAAATTCAACCAGATGAAAATGTCTTAACCACTTTTTGGGTTCCCTGCCACAGCATGACTGAAGGATATCTTCTATTACCTTGTTCACTCTTTTAGTCTAGCCATCTGTTTCAGGGTGATAGGCTATGCTGAGATCCAAGAAAGTTCCTACTGCTTCGAAGAATGCAATCCAGAATTTCGATGTGAATTTGGGATTTCTGCCACTTACTATCCTCCTGGGTAAGCCATGCAATTTGAAGATCTCTTTAAGGAAAACTCTAGCAACATCCACTGCAGTGTATGTTTCTTTCCCTGGAATTAGATGGGCAACTTTGGTTAGTCTGTCAACTACCACAAAAATGGAGTTGTAACCTGATGGCACTCAAGGTAATCCAGTGACAAAGTCCATACTGATACACTCCCACTTCATTTGTGGAATGTCTAGAGGCTGCAATTTTCATGGCATCTTGACTTTCTCTGCCTTGACTCTGACACATTAAGCATTGTCACACATGATCAAGTACATCCTTTTTGAGTCCAGGCCAGAAGAAGCCTTTCTTCACAGACATATAGGTTTTTTATAAACCCTAGATGTCCAGCTATCAGGCTATCATGGGCTTCTCTCAGAATCCTTTCCTTTATTCCCTCATCATTGGGAATGCATAGCCGATTATTATAGTACATGCATCCTTCATCCAATTTGTATCCAAGAACTCAACTCGTTTCCTGAGGAGTCTTGCTTTCCTGCATCAAAAGCGTAGCAATAGGGGCAAAGAATTTGTCCTGCATGATTTTCTCCCTTGCTTCACAGATTAATGGATTTGACACCACTATAATTACAAGAAAGGAAGCTTTTTTGCTAAGCGCATCTGCCCCCACCACATTTTCTTTTCCCTGGCCGTAACTTAATTTCAAAATTGAATTCCTACAGGGTCTGCATCCATCTCCTTTGATGCATGTTGAGATCCCTTTGGGTGAAGATCCACTTCAGACTTTTAAGATCTGTCGTAAAGGTGAACCTCTGTCCCAAAAGATAATGTCTCCACAACTAACTTCAAAGAATAAACTACTGAGAGTAACTCCAAGTTATGGACGGCATAATTTCTCTCATGTGTTTAGAGTTTTTTGGATTCATAGGCCAGTGCATGACCTTCCTGCATAAGAGCACCGCATAAGGCAAAACCCACTGGCATCAGTAACTACCTCAAAAGGTTTGGTAAAATCTGGCAATTTAAGGACAGGGTTGGTTACCAAGGCTGTCTTCAGTTTATCAAAGGCACTCTGACACATTGTAGTCCATTGAAAAAGGGTACTCTTCTTGAGAAGGTTAGTTAAAGGGGATGCTATCTGAGCATACCTAGGTATAAAGATCATATACCATCCAGTTAATATTAGGAATCCTCTGACTTCCTTTACCGTCTTGGGTTCCGACCAATCTACGACGGCTTGGATCTTTGCAGGGTCAGGAGAAATCCCATCTTTTGCACTATGAATCCCAACTATTCCACCTAGTCAACAGAAAAAGAACACTTGCTCTTTTTTTGCAAAGAGTTGGTGTTTCCTTAGGATTTCTAGGATTTTGCGCACATGATCTGCAGCATTCTTTGAGTATACCAAGATATCATCAAAGAAGACAAGAACAAAATCATCCAAGTATTCTCTGAGAATATCCTGCATAAGACGATTAAACGTCACCAGGGCATTATTCAATCCAAATGGCATGACTGTGAACTCATAATGCCCATAGTGAGAATATCCTGCATAAGACAATTAAACATCACCAGGGCATTATTCAATCCAAACGGCATGACTGTGAACTCATAATGCCCATAGCGAGTATTGAATGTTGACTTCAGGATGTCCTGTTCCTTGACTCTGATCTGGTAGTACCCGGATTTGAGATCTATATTTGTGAACATTTGGTTCCCACTTAACCGATCGAGAATTTTATCAATCCTAGGGATATGATACTTATTTTTAATTGTTAATTGATTCAATCCTCTGTAGTCAATACAGAGTCTTAACGTTCCATCTTTCTTCTTTTGAAAGAGAACGAGCGCACCCCAAGGTGAGACACTGGGTCTGACGAATCCCTACTCTAACAGTTGTCTTAACTATTCCTTAAGTTCTACGGCTTCAAGGGATGGCATTTTATATGCACGCTAAGCTACTAGCTAAGCTCTGGGGGTTAACTCGATCTCATGATCTACTTCGCAAGACGGAGGCATCTCAGTTAGCTCTTCAAGGAACACATATGCATAATCACTTAACCACTCTGGTTCTTTAGCCTTGCATTTTATGTCTACTGGATTCATCTTAACGACATAAATAGCTTGCCTCTTTCTGAGCCCTTTTAACAATTTAGAAGCCTTGACTAATTGTAGCACTGGGGATCCGAAAATTCCAGTTCCTTGAACTTTATTCTCGTTAGGAAAGAGATGGTTCCTTTGTGACAATGAATATCAGCTTGATTCTTATGGAGCCAATCCATTCCAAGGATTCCATCATAGACTCCCAAGGGTAGTACTCTGAACTGGCACTCTGTTATGTTCCCGTCTAGACTAAACTGAATAAGGTCTGTCTTAAGGTGTGTGAAAAGAATCTTTCCACTAGCCAATTCCACTTGCATAGGTTTCCTTGATTTTTGATTTAGGACTAACTTATGCAGACATCCTGGGAACTAACTTGATTTTTGATTTAGGACTAACTTACACAGACATCCTGGGAAAATAAAAGAATGAGTACTGCTTGAATCAATCAAAAGCTTGAATTGCTTACCCTGGTACTCTGTTGGAATCTGGAGGACTGAAAATTGACGGTTATTTCCCTGATGCTCTATTGCAGCATAGATCTGTCCTTTTTCTTCCTCCACTTTCTCAGTTATAGTGACAGCTCTAGCTGCTGCAGTCTGAGGTGGAACTCTCTCTCTTTGGTTTCCCCAATTCTGGGAGGGAGTTCAGAGACTGCTTTACATGGAGGCTGCAAGTTGAGCTGGCACTCTTCTAGGGTTGCCCTGATTTTGGTGCGGGGGACCCTGATTAGACTGATACGAAGGAGTCTGTCTTTGAATTCTGGGACCTTGGCTTCCTTGGCCCACAGAAGGAGATGGACAATCCTTGAGCTGGTGCCCAAACCCCTGACATCCGAAGCACATGTTCTCACTTCGAAGCTCTTCCCTTTGCATTCTTGAAAGAGCCGGAGTTCCTGAGAAAGAGCTTCGAGGGAAAGGTCTTCCTTCATTCCTGAAACTTCTTGACTCTAGATTCTGGTGGGGACCTTGGTGTCTCTTTGGAGGCGGAAGGTTGGAAGAACTTCCTGGTGTCTGGAATCTCTTGAAGGATGAGGGAGCTGGCTTTGGCGGAACTTTAACGATGAAGGCTTTGGGGAAGTCCTTCGCCATTCTTACAGCTTCTACCATGGAAACTGGCTTGGCATTCTTGACCAGGGTGTCTGAAGGTTTGTTCATTCCCCAAATGAACCTAGCCACCCATAAGTTGCTCTTCGTCTAGCGGTGGTGAGTACTTGAGGAGAAGAGCAAATGGCTAATGATATTCTTCAATGGTTTTCTCCCCTGGTTTAGCTCTAGGAATTCATTCATCTTGGTTTCTAAAAATCCAGGGGGACAAAATATCTTCCTTAGATAGGCTTTAAGATCATTCCAGGAATGGGTATTCCTATCCAGATGATTGATGTCGCAATGGTTTCTCCATGCCACCCTGGCTGTTTCCACAATTTTCAGCCTAGCAAGAGCCATTTTGCTCCTCTCGTTGTATTCGGTGACATCAAAATATTCCTCCATGGCTTCAACCCATTTCTCCACAGCCTCACCCAAGTTCTCCCCTTCACCTTTGAAGGGTCGTGGTGGCTGAGTTCTGCTCTTCCTCATGAGTGAGAGGATCTGGTTGACGGCCACGGTTCCCTCGCTTCATGATTCTGCTAAAATGATACATTATTAGATTTTTATTTTGATTTTATCCACGAGATCCTAAGACTTAAGAGGTTCAAAAAATAACTTCTTAAACAAGATAAATGATCTTATCGGAGATCTATGACATATGTCTGAGTAACAGATTTTGCTTCATCAATTCGTCATATAATAAGCAATCACTTATACAATAGGGGAATTTTCTACAAAACATTTCTTTATTTAAATAGAGGTTGCAATATGTACATAGACCATCTCGGCTCCAGAAAGTCAAAATCTCCTTGGGAGATGCATAAGACGGCGATACTGGGCTACAAACATGCCCTGATACAAATGTTCCCCTACTGCCAAGGGAGCTACTATCTTCTCCTTATTTAGGAATAAAGTGACTAAGAAGTCTGTAGATATGGCAAGAAAGTCTGAAATCTCGAGGCGTAGGGTGATATAAAATAACACCATGTATCACTTTTAGCCCCATCAAAATCATGGCCAATGCGATATTCTACCTCAGCATCGCGCATTGGTCACAAGAGGCATGGACATACTATCCTGCAAACCACTTGTGCTGCTGTCTCTTCGCTGGGTCAGGGAAATATAAATCCTCGAAATGGCCTGCAAGTCGGGCTCGACTTGCTCGAGTTGTAGCGGAAGAGATGAGATGCTCAAAGGCGAAAGCAGTCGTATCTTGTTGACTGGATGAGGTCGGGAACACCAAATAAGTGTGGAACTTCCATCTATAAAACCAAATTTCTTGATTAAAAATCTTCATTAATGAAGCTTAAGGAATGAAAATACAATACGTAAATGCTCTTTATGAGTTTTTATTATAAATTTTTAATAAGAATTCATTTTTCCTTATTAGCTTTTAACCTGGCTCTGATACCAGCTGTGAGACCCCCGCCCCCTCCGCGGTGCCCCCCGTGGGGCGCTGGCAGTGGAAGTAGCGTTAGCCTCATACGCGGGGTAGGGATCCACACTCGGGGCCTCGCCCACCCACGGATATCTAGACAAGAGACTAGCCCGACGGTTCCTCCGAAACCGAGCCGGGAGAACTTCCCTCGCCCAGAAGGCACAAGCGATTCCTCCAGGAAAATCATCTAACGGGAGAATTAATCTAATGAGTCAAAGTCTTATTTGTTCAAATTGATCCGACCAAACCCGAAGTCACATGGTCAGATCAAAGAAGAGACTTGCACTTGGTCCATAGAATCACCGCTTTTTTCCTACTTTAACGAGGCACAGCTGCTGATTCCCTCCCACAGAACAAAGGTCTTCCTACTAGGACTTAATCTAACTAACAAACTAATCGTAACTTATTTGTATTGCAGGAATCCCCCGATCCAGCCTAACTGGTTAGCCAACCGCCCACCAACCGCCCACCACCAACCACTATATTGGTGGGATTCCTTTATAAAAATTTGGTTATGTTTTGCCTGGGTACTGAGGAAAAGAGTTCCCAGGCCCCCTAGCCAACGTTTCAAGCAAAATTTAAGGTAGGCATACCACGTACACACCCAACATGAAATTGCCATTATAACAGACTCGGCTGTCTTTAAAACAATCTTTCAATGAAAATCATAGTATTGCTAATCATAATCCTCCAAAATATTGAGTCCATTGTTTTACAAATTATATCATCCGGACTCTCCGTTGAAGACCAGCTGGTCAACCAACGAGATCCAATATCAAAATTCGATTCACAAAAGTCATTCTTTTCAATGCATCCGAATCTTCCTCGACGTACGCATGGGTGTCCTAGCAACCGCGAGCCCGTGCATCACCTGGTCAGAACCCTCTAGAATCCTACTTAGGTGTCCTAGCACTTCACTCAAGGATCGCTTCGTCGGTCCTCGCCCATCGTCCCGGAAGCGCACCATTTTAACCATACCGAGGCTAGTCAAGACCTCGCCAGGCTTTGCCGCGAGCGACGTCCCTCGATGACTCCCTGCTAGCTGTTGCCAATGAACCTCTTCTTAGTTCAAATGCTTCCTCCAGCATTATGGCGTAAAACAGTCCTTTATTAAAAGAAAACAGAGGTTCTATGCAAGTAAAAATCCCGGTTTGAGATTGGTTCCACACAAAACCTTTTTTTTCCTTAATCCATATTTTCTTAATGAGAATCATTGATCTCTCATTAGGGTAATCTACCTATCATTTGACTCAATGTCCAACTAGATTCTTGGTGATTTCGGTCAAGGGAAAACTAGGTTAATTCAACGGTAGTCTATTCTTTGTATTAAGAACTGAAATTGGTCTCACAAAGTTTTTGCTTGATTCAAACGATCGAGAGATGGACAAGTAGTTTACTGGTCGTCCCTCTCATAGTCGTGGTCTAACCAAAATTATTCAGTTTAATTCTAACTTTAATTCCAAGGATTTTCTTCAGATAAACATCTACATAACTTCTAACCGTAAGAAAATTCCAACTTTATGAATTTTATTCCTTCTTAACTATAATAGATTAAGAAATGGTTTTATATGAGAATATTGGATTTTAATAAAAATTCTTCTTCCATTTAATCTAATTTTAGGTAAATGTCAATTTGGTGATTTATCCACATAAAATTTCTAAAGATATTCTTTTTGCCAATTTAATTTATCAACCCTAATTCTCTAGCTTTAATTATGGTGAAAATTCCTCTTTTGTTACTAACATTTAGTTTAAACCTTTCTCTACTTAAATACCACAAAAATTCTTCTTTTAATTAAATACAAATATCCATTTTTTTGAATATGCTTAAAACTCCTCTTTTTCTCATTTAATGAGGATTGAATTCCAAATGTCGTGGGAATTCCTCTTTTATCATAAAATAAATTTATCCGAAATTCCTCTTTTCTTTAATTAAAAAAAATATATCCATTATTTCAAATATGCCAAGAATTTCACTTTTACCATTTAAATGATTGAATTCCAAATGTTATGGGAATTTCTCTTTTATCATTTAAAAATTTCTCATGCATAAAATAAATTTATCTAAAATTCCTCTTTAAATTAAATAAAAATATCCATTATTTTAATTATGCCAAGAATTCCACTTTTACCTTTTAAATGATTGAATTTCAAATGTCATGGGAATTCCTATTTTATCATTTAAAATTTCTCATGCATAAAATAAATTTATCTAAAATTCCTCTTAAAATTAAATAAAAATATCCATTATTTTAATTTACCAAAATTTCACTTTTTTCATTTAATTACATGGATCTCCATTATCATGAAAATTCCTCTTTTTGCATTAAAAAAATTACCAATAATTCCTCTTTTCTTTAATTAATTATTTATGCATGAATACTAAAAATTAGTTTCTCATGAATATGATGAAAATCATTCTTTTAGCATAGGATGTCCCATCCTAAAATATGGTAGGAAGTCCTCTTTTAGCATTATGCATAAAAATAAGATATGTGTTAATTTCTAAAAAATTTACCATAGCTTCGCTGTTATAAAAGATAATTTTAAATTTTTCTAGAAAAGAATAAGACTTTATAATACAATTATGATAGAAGAACTATCCTTAAACTTAAATCCAAATTACCAAATTAAATCATAAATTTACCATAATTTTATTAACATAAAAGCATAAAAAATACTATTTTCTTAACCTCTAGCTTAACAAGCTTAGAGTTTGATTTTGAATTAAGAATTTATCAATGAGAAGCATTCTTTTTCTAAAGAATTAGCCATAGGAATGACTATTCTTTTGGGAGAGAGAGATATACATAAAAAGCATTCAAAATAAGCGTAAAGATTATCTTTTTTGTGATTAATCATTAAAGTTCTTAGAGAAAGCTTGATTTGCATTAAAAATAACTAATTAGAAACTTCTTAAGCTTGAGAGGGGTTGAGAAGTGAAATCATTTGAGAATATTAACAAAAACCATGAAATTCCTTCTTACCTCTAGGTTTGGCTTGCTTCTTTATCTAGAAGTGAAGCCCCCAACTAATCAATTGGTTTAGTGAGTTGAGAAGAAAGCTCCAAGATTTGTTGAAGAGAGAGAGAGAGAGAGAAGCTCTAATCTCTCCAAAAGTAGAGGATTTTTAAGGGATAATAGAAAATATGATTATTTTAATGTAATACTAGCATGGTATAGCTCACACATGAGAATACAAAAGAATGAGGGTTTTTTTATAGGTGAGGGAGACCACTAACTGAGTCCAACTAGGTTGTAGAATTTTCTAGCTTCAGTTTGGCTGAATTTGGACAAGATTTGGACCAGTTTAGCTCCCATTTTGATCTAGTTTGATCCAGGAGAGAGGAGAGATAAAAATATCTCAATTTTTTTGAATTAAAAACCCTGCCACACATGTGAAGGAGGCGCCTACCTCAAAGGTCCCCCTCTCCTTACCAAGGTGTCGAAAATTCATCATTCCTCCAAAATATCTCACTTTTTTAGTAATATCTCTTAATTTTTAACTAATAAACCTTGTACTCAGTCAACTCGTCATCTTATGTGAGCATTTACTCATTTTTGGGTATTTTCTTTTATTCATTGGATTTATGTCATCCCAACACTTGGATTAATCCTATTGGTCCATAGGAACCTTAATTGGACCATAATCCAAAAATTTTTGAAAATCTTGACCCTTAGGCTAAGGTCACTTATATCATTTTTAATTGATTCCTAATGCACCTTGGAGAATTTATTTTGAACTTTTGTTTCAGGGAATATATTTTTGATATTAGGAAAATTTTCATATCCAAAAATATCTCTATATTGAATTACCTCTCTCTAGAATTTTTCCTCTCTAGGTAAAAATAAGGAAAAATAATATTTTCTTGAAATAGGGAATGATTATAGGGGATTGAGGTAAAAGTTTATTCATTATTCAGGCTGAGGAGGAATCTTACAACTCAATGAGGGCACCATCAAGTTCATCCCCATCTGGATCATACATGCTAGTGAGATAGAAGCCTTCTTGTGCTTTTTTGGCTTCCCCACCTGGTATCTTGATTCTTGTATATGGCCCTGGTTTTTTTGGTCTCCATGACCAAACAATTGCATGAGCAGCAGTCATTTCCCACACTTGTGGATCTACCTTGCTCTACATCCAAAACCCCTTCCCAACAATTAGTGTAGGCCTTTGCATCTATCATACCACTCTTCCTTGTACAAGGTCCCCAACACTATATCAAAATCTTCTTGTAGTTTGGTGACATACTGTCCATGTCAATCTCTGATTCAGCCATAGGTAAGCCAAATGGGATAGATGTCTCTATTATCTGGGTGCAACAATATAAAGTCCTCTTGTGTAAAACATCATGCATTGGGTTGAATTTTCCCTTGGTAAATTTCCCATTGAGGACCATAATAATGATCATTGTGCTCTTCGTAACCTGAGAATCTTTTTGCATCCATTTGAGAATTCACATCATTCAGCTGTTAGAAGATTTTGGCCAAAAATTTATGTACAATCTAGCCTCTAATGCTATTGGTTTCTCAATCTCTTGGATTACATTGTTCCAATAATCTATCATAGGCCTATAACATCTTGGCACACATGAACCATTTCTAAGATTCAGCCAAAATTTTATGTAAGGTTTTATTCTTGATATCACATCTTCATGCTCCTTTACATACCATTGGCAATAGAGTTGGATTGCCCGGTGGTAGCGTCGGTTTGTCTTCACTGTCTTTCTTCCATACTGGGATACCTCCCTCACAAGGTCTTTAATCAATTATCACCAGATGCACTTTATATTGCATTACCGGTGTGTCCCCATTCATGAGGAACCAAAATTGGCCTATAAGTATTTCTTCCCCATCACAAAGGTAGCCATCACAATATCTCTTGAAGTTGAGGACTTTTGTAAGTAAGAAGTGCACTGAAGAGGAAGTTGAGCTAGTCCTTAACGTATCCATTAAATGTGGTAAAGTGAAGGTCTGGCCAACTCTTAATTTCTTAGAAAACCTACTAATTATTTCATCATGTCCTCATGTGTGTGCCCAACCATTAAAAATCCCAACTAGACAACCTTGAAAACACTCTTGAGGGGTGCACTATGAAGAAATCCTATGTATCACGTGCGTTCAAGGAGTATTTAAAAAACCCCTTACACTTAGATACTTTTGTGAATAAAATAACCCCTTACACTTAGATACTTTTGTGAATAAAATAACCTCTTTTTCTTCATAAACTTACGGTTTTTTTTCCAAAATTGGTTTAAAACCCCCTTCCTATAAATGTAATTTTGTAAATTTTTTAAATTGATATACCCCTCCTCATGAACTCACATGCTACACTTACATATTTTTAGGTGAAGCCCCCGGGGAAACACTCCGTACAACAAGAAGAGACAAATATGCAAACAAGTATCGATTTTTGTTTTCACCTACACAATTACCTAGCTGTAGGAGCAAGCTCTCTGGCAACTTACGTAATGAGGAATCCCCACTGGCACCCTCATTTGCAAATGGTTGGTCTGTTGGAACGAGCATTGGTGTGGTTGGTGCTCTTGATATTATGGGCCCTACATTGGAAGTAAAACAACTTGCATGAGCTAATTTAAAAGGTGGTGTGGGATACCCAATTGTGGAAGTGGCATGTGCATTATCACTTAATACCTGTTTAATAATAGGCGCTTTACCATCGCTGATATTGTGGTAGTCTAAAGCTTCCCTTTAGTTAAAAGCACCAAGAGGTGAAACATTGCTTCTTGGAAGCCCATTTGTTGCTAGATCACCAAGAGGGTGCTTATCCATCCTCTCTAAGTTATGTAAATAGAATGCAATGGAGCCAACTGTGAGATTGGGGTCAAATGGCCATAAACCATTTAGTGCAAAGTGCCCATAATGACCCTCCCCATGCCCATGGGTGATCATACCAATCAATGCCACCTGTAGTTGCCATGCTAAATCCTTTGGTATTATCCGTAGTCTAGGAATGGCTGTCTTCTTTTGATTCATCATGTCGTGGATGATGCATAATTTGTTTGGTTGTGTTTATGAAAATGTACACCATACATAGTACAAGCTTTTGCAACTTTGTTGTTAATTCATGTGAATGTTCCTTTCCTCCCAATCCTTGCTCTTTCTTGTAAACTTGGCTTGGCTCCCATTCTAGCCTTGAGTGAACTACACAAGATGCACTTAGAGAACTCACTTGTCTTTGTCAAGGGCATGTGTGGGAACTCTTTATTCCAAATTCCCCGAAAAGAAGACTTGGATAGCTTTTTGTCATATCCCAATTGATCAAGTGTTGTGTTGATCTCATCTAATATGTCCACTTGCTTGTATGTTTTTGGTATCTTAAACTAAGTCTTCCTTGAACCATCCAACATAGTTATATTCTTTTTAGGCATTCACTCTAAGTTCATGTCCACAAAGTCTTGAACTAGTACTCTAGCCACACCAGTATACTCTAGGCGTCTTCTCATTATTCATGTGTTTCCATGCAATGTTGACGCACACCAGCGTCAAACTTTTCTTTGTAGTAGTAGAAGGATGTCTTTGGGATTCCATGCACTTCATACCATGCTCGATAAGAGAAAATCATCCCATTGAGCTTAAATTCATATTTAACATTCTGATTTTTTGAGTCTTGAAGCCAATATACGGAGAGCACATCATATACATAGTTTGTACGGGTTTTTTTTAGATTACCCCCAAAACTCTTGGCGTATTCTCAGTACCATGTCAAGGTCCACAAGCTGGCAGCATTTACTTTGATAGTAATCAATAGTGGAAACCCTTTGTAATGATTCAGTTTCGACACATAAAAACTGTAAGTTGGTGGTGCTCTCTCTTTTGGAATTCTGTTTATGAAAGTGAGGTTTTTTTTAAATGTTGGGGAATTATTAACCACCATTAGAAACTCATTAGTGGTCTGTTCTCCATCAACCTGCATGGTCTCAATGGCTACATAGCATTGTAATGGAATGTTGTCTAGCATTGTAGTCTATTTAATGGGCCACTTAACTAAGTTGATGCTATCCACATCGGGTATAGTTCTGCTTGATGTACTCTCATATGCCCTTTCAATAGCCACACCCACACAATCCTCACCAAGTTGCTCAAAGTAGACATAGTTATTTGGAAACACATACAAGATCAACCCCTTGTACATCATCTGAGTCTTGCTCTCATCCCATAAAAGGACCTTTTGGTTCTTCCAAGATTCTTGAATTTTTAGATTATTCTCTAAAGATGTTACTGGCATTGCATCTACAATTGGAGGTTCCATAAGATAACTCATAAAGTTACCAAAAGCCCTCAAAAACATGTTAGGCCACCGGATGGTACTCTGGATTTCACCTCTTGGCTTAGTTGTATCCATTGTAGGAAAGGGAAGATGTGCATCCTTCACACACTCCTCCACAAATACAAAAACATTCCCCTACCCAATCTCTGTACCGCTGCAAAATCAAGTTGGATCTACTCTAGACATGCAACCAATACCAGCACATACAGTTTCTAGCATCATGTAGACCTTGACTCCAGGTTGATGAACATCCATCCTATAATATATATATATATATATATATATATATATATATATATATATATAACGTAAGATTGTCATAAAACATAATCATAAACCATTCTCTACATGTCCATGCCTAATATAACAAGAATATGCATGGTAGAATGGCCCTATGGCCAACCTTGAAAGCATAATGTGTTTTAGAATGGCCCTATGGCCAACCTTGAAAGCATAATGTGTTTTACAATGGCCACACGGTCATTCTACCATGCACAATGTGATTGAAACAATGGCCTTAGGGCTAATCTAAAGCACATTATGGATGGTAGAATGGACCTAGGGCCATTCTATCATGCAATCTTGAGAAAATGGCCCTAGGGAACACAAGATAATCTAGAGTTACCCTTGCCAAAGAATCTAGCTTGGCCCTAGGTCTAAGCTATTGTCAACAAAGCAACACCATCTTTGCTAGAGCTAGGCCCTAGCTGCCAGCAAAGATGATGTAGATTTGTTCATAATAGCTTGGCCTTAGGGCCAAGCTAGATTCTCATGTGTGCTGTAGCTAGACTCCCTTGTGTTACCTAGGGCCATTCTCTCAAGATTGCATGGTAGAATGGGCCATTCTTGCAAGCACAATATACTTTAGAATGGCCCTAGGGCCATTCTACCTACACAATGTGCTTGAGAATGGCCCTAGGACCATTATCTACTCCCTTGTATCAACTTTCGATAAATTTTAAAATTATCCTTGGGCCAATATCTACATGTTCTTGCATAAAATATTAAAATATTAAGACTTGCAAGAATGGTCATGGCCGCGTTCCCACTCCCATTGTGTCATGTTGGAATTAGGGTTGCAGGAAAGCACACAAAGCTTGGAGAAGAAGAAGCAAGAATGCACACAACACACAATGTATTAGATTGTGTCAATGTACAAAAGATAAGTTAGCCCTAGAATGATGGGCGTATATACAAGCCGGGGGAAAAAACCTCCTAAAGAGGGAAAAAGTGCCCCGGCGGTCCTAAGTGTGTTCACACACATCACTGCCTATATATATGGCAACAAATCCCCCCTGGGAGTGATGGTGTGAACGAGAGCTGGCACTCATGTATAGGGGAGTGCCATGCCCGAAGTAGATCAATCCACAAAGGGGAGCAAGCCCAAAGCTTTGCGGAAAGCTTCGAACTTCTCACGAGGAAGCGGCTTTGTGAAAAGATCGGCGAGGTTGTCCCCTGTGTTGGCACATAGGCCAAGCTGATCTCTCATGCTGAGAGTCTCTCCTTAACATAGTGATAATGCACCTCAATGTGCTTTGTGCGAGCATGAAAAACTGGGTTTCTTGCAACTGCCAATGCGCTCTGACTGTCAGTGAAGATAGAGGTGGCAGACTCCTGTCCAACACCCAAGTCAGCCATAAGCTGTCTGAGCCACACACACTCAACCGTAGCTGTGAAAGCTGCCCTGTACTCAGCTTCACAACTAGAAGTGGCCACAGTAGGTTGCTTCTTGCTCAACCAAGATATGCATGAGCTACCGAGCATGAAACAAAAACCACTTGTGGACACTCTTGTGTCATAGCAACCAGCCCAATCTGAGTCCGAAAAAGCATGTAAATCTGGCGGCAACAATCCCCCCTTGGGATAAAACAACCCAAGATGTATGGTGCCACTCAAGTAGCGAAAGATGCGTTTAACTGCCTTCCAATGCTGAGACCCTGGACTATGCATAAACCTGCTCACCTGTGAGACTGCAAACTGAATGTCCGGCCTCGTAATGCATACATAAATGAGGCAACCAACAGCTGTCTGATAGAGTGTGACATCAAAGTGATCTCCAACATCATGAAGACTCAACTTTAAACCTGTCTCCATTGGAGTAGCAATAGGCTTGCAGTCTTCAAGGCCAAATCTCCGCAACAATGTCTCAATATACTTTGTCTGATACAAAGCAATACCTCCATCACACTGCTTAAATTGTATCCCCAAATAATAATGCAAATGCCCCAAATCTGACATCTCAAAAGAGGCATTCAAATCAGCCTTAAAATCAGCAATATGACTTTCATTTGGTCCTGTGAGCAGCATGTCATCGACATAGAGAGCAATGATTAGATGTACATCATCCACACATTTAACATACAAAGTGCTTTCTGTTGGACTATTCTGAAAACCATGTGCAGTCAAATATGCATGTATCTTTTCATACCAAGCTCGTGGAGCTTTCTTTAAACCATATAAAGTCTTTTTCAACCTGCACACTTTGTTTTCCTGCCCTCTTTGAACAAAACCACGAGGCTGTGATACATACACCTCCTCATGCAAATCTCCATTCAAGAACGTAGTCTTTATGTCCAACTGATGTACATTCCAACCATTATGAGCTGCCAATGCACAAATGCTACGAATGGTAGTCATACGACAAGTGGGAGCAAAGATCTCATCAAAATCAATGCCCTTTTCTTGAGCATAACCCTTTGCAACAAGTCTAGCCTTATAGTGAGATCAACACTGCCATCTGGCTTTCGTTTCAACTTAAAAACCCACTTACATCCAATGGCCCCTTTTTACCAATAGGCGAATCACACAAAGACCATGTACCATTCTTCATTATAGCATCATATTCACTTTGCATTGCAGCCAACCAATTTTCTGATTTTTGTGCCTCATCAAAGGAAAGAGGTTCTTCCTCTTCACACATACTAGACACAGCCAAAGCATAACAATCTGATGCATAAGAGGCATGCTGAAAACCTGAATGAGTACGACTAGATATAGGTGCATCAATTTTACTATCACGCAAGGTTTGCACCAGCCATTTAGGCATACCTCTAGCTTGCTCATTTTCAGGCCTATCCTCAGAAATTACATCCTGTAAATCTGCGTCAGAAATAGGCTGATCTATGATGTCATTTGAAATCTACATAGGCTGAATATTTGCCTCATTAGGACTTACATTTGAATTCCCACCTGTAAACAGAGGCAACAATGTATCAAATACATCCCGTGAGCTCACACCTGTCTCTTTGGTACATGATAACAAGGGCAGCACAGCATCTTCCACAAAAACAACATCTCGACTAATCAAGATACGCTTTGACTGCGGATGATACAATCTGTAACCCTTGCTCTCAGCACTGTAACCAACAAAAATGCATTTGACAGCCTTATCATCCAATTTTTTGCGTTGTTGCACAGGCACTAAAGCATAGGCCAAGCAACCAAAGACACGCAAGTGACCAATAGAAGGCTCCCTGCCATGCCAAGCTTCATATGGAGTAATAGACTGCAAGGCCTTAGTGGGACACCTGTTGAGTACATATGCAGCACACATGACAGCCTCAAGCCAAAACGCATGTGGCAAAGCTTGGCTCTTGACCATACATCGTGCCATCTCCATAAGTGACCTGTTTTTCCTCTCAGCAACACCATTTTGCTGAGGGGTATATGGCACTGTACATTGGTGTTTTATCCCACGACTAGCTAGAAATGCATCAAACTCTTTAGACAAGTACTCCCCCCCTCGATCAGAACGAAGGGTGTCCACAGTACAATTGGATACATTTTCAACCATAAGAAAAAACTGTTTGAAGCACAAAAACACTTCGGACTTTGCCTTCAATGGATATACCCATGCATGCCTTGAGTAATCATCAATGAAAGTCACGAAGTACAAGTGTTTACCAAATGATGGAGTTTGCATAGGCCCACATACATCACTATGTACAAGTTGCAATTTGTGAGTGGCCCGCACAGAACCATCCTTTGGAAACGCAGAATGCTGCATTTTGCCCAAAATACAGCCTTCACAAACATGTTTCAATGGTGCCTCAAGAGGGGGCAATGAAGCAACTATATCAAATTTCTGCAAACGCAGCAAACTAGCAAAGTTCAGATGACCAAAACGAGCATGCCATAGTTTTGCATCTGAAACTGCCTTTTCATCAGAAACTGCATTTGCTGAATCTTCCACACACTTGTCATAAGAATTGAGCCTATACAGCCCACGAAACAAGGTGCCAGATGCAATAATCGTATCACCAAAAGTCAAATCATGAACAGTACATCTATCATCCACAAATTTGACTACAAGTCCAAGTCTAGCAAGCGCAGAGACAGACAATAGATTCTTCTTTATCCCTGGCACATACAAAGCATCTGAAAGTGTGAAAGCGCTGCCATTTGCAGCAGTAAGCATAATTTTACCAACGCCCTTCACTGGGTAAGAAGCATTATTGGCACATGTGACAGTATTCCCATTAGAGACAGCCTCAAGACAAGTGAACATATCACGATGCGAGGTAATGTGCTTTGTAGCACCACTGTCAAAATACCATACATTAGAGTCAACAGAAACTGCCAAACATGCATCATGTACAGATGGGTCATACTGGCAATACACGCTAAACGCCCATTCTGTATCCTGCACAACATTTGCAGAATCTGCATTTGTAGAAGCATCCGCTATTGTGGCTGCATTTGACTCTTTCTTCTTTGCCTCTTTAGCCTTTAGCTTAGGGCAATTCTTAATGACATGATCATTTGCCTTACAATAGTTGCACCTGATCTTTTTCTTGCCTTTATCAAGAGCCTTCTCAGACTTATTGTTGTTAAGAAGTTGCAGACCTACTAATAGGAGAAGAAACAGTGGAAGGGGCTGCCTTACCACTTCTTCTCTGCTGCTGGGCAGCAATAAATGCTTGATCAACTGCACGCTGCCTGGCCCTGTTTTGCCTGGACTGTGCTTCTTGCAAGAGCTTGTTGACTAAAGTATCATACTTGACAGCATCAGGTCTGTCCTCAGTAAGAAGTCTCCACGCAAAAGTCTGATATGTTTCAGGTAAAGCATCAAGAACAGTCTGCATAAGAGAATGATCAGGAATAATCTCACCTGCAGAAATCAACTGTTCTTTGAGATCTTTAATCTCAGCAAGAAAAACATTCATGTCATCATCTTCCTGCATAATCTTCAATTCTAGCTCTTTACGCAGGTAAGAGATTTTTGCCTCGTTGTTACGACCTGCATACAAACCAGCTAAAATATCCCAAGCTTGTTTTGTTGTTTTAGCTGAACGAATATGTGGGGTGATGTTACGTTTGACAGAAAGTGCAATCAAGGCATGAGCCTACGCATCTTTACCATCCCAAAACGAGCTTGTTCAGCAGTGGGAAAAACAGTAGCAACAGTAGAGCTGCTAGAACCTGCGAGACATCCTCAACAGATCCTACATCCACAGAACCTGGACGTACATCCATACCCTGCACAATGTTCCACACTCCTTTTGCAACCAAAACATGCTGCATCATGTATGCCCAAAGTGGATAGTTGCTGTCTCCATCCAATTTGTCATCAGCAGATAACATGCGAAATACATCATTGCTGTTATCAGCCATGGCCACTGACTGAAACTGATGCAAAAGCTACCTGTAATGAAGCAAAGACTAAACAGAAAACAACTCGTGCTATGTAGCACGGTCCACAGTAGAGTACGTATGCCTATTGTGTAGAAAACTGCACTGTCGAAATTTCTGCACAAAATGACAAACACCTGTGCAAAACTTGAAATGCAAAAACGGAGCCCGAAACGACCTCAGATGCGATTTCTGAGAACGCCAAGCCCTATGGGCTTATTTGCAGAGTATAGGGATCTGCAAGCACTTGTGAAAGCTCACCTCAATCGGAGAACGTGAGTCGGAGGGTGCTGGCGGCGTAGCCCTAGGAGCCGATGCTTGCTCTGATACCAATTGTTGGAATTAGGGTTGCAGGAAAGCACACAAAGCTTGGAGAAGAAGAAGCAAGAATGCACACAACACACAATGTATTAGATTGTGTCAATGTACAAAAGATAAGTTAGCCCTAGAATGATGGGCGTATATACAAGCCGGGGGAAAAACCTCCTAAAGAGGGAAAAAGTGCCCCGGCGGTCCTAAGTGTGTTCACACGCATCACTGCCTATATATATGGCAACACAACCCTGGTAAATTTTAGAATTGTCCTCCTTGGGTCAATCTCTTGAGAGAATGGCCCTAGGGAACACAAGATAATCTTGAGTGAGCCTTGATTGTCCCCTTGACATGGCAGGAGGAGTCAGGCAGTCTTTCAGCTGGTGATGACCAAAACCCTGACATCCAAAACACCGGTTCTCACTTCTGAGCTCATCCCTCTGAATCCTTGAAAGAGGTGCGGCTCCTGAGAAAGTGTTCTGTGGGAAGGGTCTTCCTTCACTTCTGAATCTCCCAGTATCCTGATTCTGATTTGGGCCTTGCTGTCTCTTTGGGGGAGGAAAGTTTGAAGTACTTCCCGGGTTTTGGAATCTTTTAAAATTAGATGGTGCAGGTTTCGGCGGGACCTTAACTACAAAGGCTTTGGCAAAGTACTTTGCCATTCTTACTACTTCGGCCATTGAGACATGTTTGGCATTCTTCACTAAGGTGTCCAATGGCTCGTTCATTCCTCGAATGAATCTGGCCATTAGCTGCTCTTCATCCAATTGCGGGGAATATTTAAGGAGAAGGGCAAAAGCCTGATGGTACTCTTCAATTGTCCGGCTATCCTGCTTTAGTTCCAAGAACTCATTCATTTTAGTTTCAAGGAAGCCTAAATGATAATAGGAACAACTGTTACACAAAATTGCACTTGGCATTATGGGCATTCCAGACAACTTATAAGAATGCAACATGACTTACACCATTCAGTATGGTGTATGAACTAGAAAGCAATAGTGCCCATGGCATTCCTGACACAAAGGGTTAGGATAGTAGTGGTTGAAAGGCTCTCTCTGGAAGAATCAAAGATGCACAAGATTGAACAGCTCCTAAAGCTTGATGAAATTATGCAAAAGAGAAGAAATCTACAGGTGGATAGGAACACAAGGTTTAAGATCTTTGAAGAAGCCGATGTTGTCCTACTGTTTACATCAAGAATGGGACCCCACCTAAGAAAATTGAAAATGAGATGGACGGGCCCATACAAGATTGCCAAGAAGCTGGGAACAAGAACTTTCAAGCTAGCAAGTCTAGATGGTGAAAAACTCAAGATATTGGTAAATGGATATACAGGCCGAAGCCCTATTATGGAAAGATGCTAGATGGAGGGAAGAAGTGTCTAGAAGGGATTCATAATCCTAGCCCGGAGATGATTTAGAAACCAGAACCTACATCCATATAAGATCAGGAAGAAGTATAGGATTCTTGAGATTTTAAAAATGCTAAAGAGAATAGCCCAAAATTAGATCCACCATGTGTAAATATGATAACGATGTGTACAGATACCAAGGATTCAGGTGGCAGCAGCATGGCGCAAATGGGAAAGTCGAGGTTTTTGTCATAAAAAGGGGAGCATAGACATGTAAAGGCCATTAATGACCTCAAAAAGAGTGCAGAAGGGACTAATGGTCGAATAATGAGGGAGATCTGGGGTAACATGGAAATATGAAGCAATTATGGCCGCCCTTAGGAAGGGTGCACCTCACAGCAATGGCTGAATGCCTCACCATCGAATGCATAGTTTCCTAATCAACTTTCAAAAAGCTACCCCATGCGCTTGACTCTCTTCTTGCTCTCAACTCTTCTCCTGCTAAACCGTGCTCACTTCCTTGCCTTCTTCCAAGCCATCCTAGTGTTCCTGAGAAGAAGAAGACATGGTGATGGAGTTTGAGTCCTTGTTGTCCACGGTGTACAAGGAGGTGGACAAAAATGCACAATAATTGGAAAGAATGGAGCTCAAAGAGTTCCCGGAGCTGCTATGGGAGGATCTCTAGCAGAAATATCAAGTAGCAGAGAAGTTAGAGCAGCTATACAGAAGATAGATACGATTACACTTCCGTCGGGGGAGAAGAGGGCCTTCGATCCCCTCTATGTGGCTGAGGTGTTCAAGCTTCCAGTGGAAGGTGAGGGCGAGATCAAGGCACTAGACGAAGATGACCTCCTGAAGGAATTTAGTCCTCTTGAAGGAAGGGCAAAAGAATTCAAGATCACATGGATGCCAGATGAGGACCGACAGAAGTGTATGCACTTTGTGTGGTGGAGATGATCAATCTCACCCACAAGCCATATTGCATGTCTAGAAAGGCATACTGACTGGTGAAAGCAGTAGAAGCAGGAACAAAGATGGCCTGGGGCGGAGGTCCTGTACAATAGCATAAAGGATCAGATTGGAAAAGTCATCCTGCTGCCCGAACACTAAGACGAAGATCAGCCCCTACATAACAGCATTATTTAAAGCACAAGCAGGAGTTGGGCAAGAAGAAAAGAGCAACAAGGAAGCAGGCTAGAAGAAGAGCATGGAGAACAAGGAAGAAACTACTGCAAGGCCCTAGGAAGAGTGGAGCTCAGGACAGACATCATCTGGAAGGAAGAGGGCATTCGAGTTTGGAGAGAAGAAGGGGAAGAAAGGAAAGACAGGAGTAGAGGAGAAGAGCCACAGAGAACTCAAAGAGGACTTTGCTGGAATTGGGAGATTAATCCTCTCACACAAGTCGAGTAACAGTAGCAAGAAGCCTCCTCAACACAATGCCTACCTGTAGATACAACAGGAATGCACCACCCAAGGACCTCTACACCTGGGACAAGAACAGAAGGGGATCATGGTGACAGAGCCCATCCACCTCGAGCAATCACAAGAAGAACCCTCTAAACCCTATCCTGCCACTTTTCCAAAAATTATTGACGTAGGATGGGTACAAGGGATCCTCAATTATCTGTGGAGGTGTATGATGAATGGGGCCAAGGAAATAACTACGCTATAGACGAAAGTCAAGCGAAAGGAGGCCGCTATCCAAGAATTAAGAAGTCAACAGGCACCGCTCCACGCGAGGAGCTAAGAAGAAGAAGAATAGAAGCGGGCCGGATGGAGGAAATGCAAAGACAATTATCAAGGCTCTAGAGAGAAGATGAAGAAAAAAAAATGAAATGGTCATACTAAGGGAAGCCCTAGTACGGACAAAACAAACAAACAGGCGGCTACAAGGGGAGGTGGACAAGACTATTGTAAGCCAAGCAAGGGGCTGAAGGCTGGGCTGAAGGCCAACTGAATATGATCAAGGAAGAGTACTTGAGAATCATAAGAGAAGTGTAGGCCAGGGCAGACAAGGAAAGCCCAGCTGGCTATTTTGGACGCTAAAGAGTTCTCTAAGGTCTATGAGTTGGAGGTGGATAAAATGGAGCAATGGGAGAACCATGAAATAGAGGACTTAAAGGAGATGTGGCGGGAATATTTGAGGAAGTTGACAGTGGCCATGCAATCCCCCACACCTACCTGCAAGCAAATAGCTTCCCTACATACTCAAGACAGGAATCCGAACGGGCGATCCGAAAATTTGGACACTGCAGAACCAGTGAGAACACACCTAAGAGGAGATGTGGGGGCTGCTGGAGACAGGAACATGGGCATGGAGGCAGGACACAGTAGGGGGGAGACCATTATAGAAAAAGAGCTACAGGCAAAGATTGAGTAGCTAAAAATAGAGGTAGAGGGCTGGAAAAAGCAATTCACGCTTTTAAAGCAGAGTGGCAAGAAACTAGCTGAGCACTCTGAAGGGAAAGGGAAGGAGTTGGTAATCTACAAAAGGACATCAATGGACATAATCCCCAATGACGAGTTGTGGGAGCATGCTTGGGTGGCAACTAAAAGGCTGGAAGAAGGGACCAATGATGAAGCTACCCTGAGGGCCCAGATTGAAGAATACAAAGGATTAGTGGAAGAATACAAGGAGCAGCAAAGATAATACGGGGAAACAATCAAAGCCCTAAAGAAAGAGGTAGGAACAACTGTAACCAGGGTCACAAGAGAAAAAGGGAGCAAAGTGATAACGGTCAATGAGCTGAATGTCACTTTGACGAGAGCTCATGCCAATTTAAAAAATAGACAAGAACAAATGGATGCTATGAGAAAAGCTCATGCCAATGATCCAAGACTTCCAAGAATGGGTGAAACGATGAAAAAGCAGAAAAATATGAGATGCAATAAAGGCTTTGGGGCGAGAAGGAGAAAAGAAGCACCAAATTTTCCAAAGAGACGACCCTCAGACACATGAGGAGTTTGATCCAAGCTTCTAAACAAGCGGAAGTAGTGTAACCGTCCAACTGGGAAGATTGCACATTTTATGAACCAGTTGGATGAAAAGGTGGAGAATCAAAGGGAAGAGAAGCTCACAGGTAGGGGAGTCAGTACACAAGAGGAGCCCCTCATCTGGATCTTGGGTTGTATGGGGAAGTGGGAAGATTGCACATTTTATGAACCAATTGGATGAAAAGGTGGAGAATCAAAGGGTAGAGAAGCTCACAGGTAGGGGAGTCAGTACACAAGAGGAGCCCCTCATCCGGATCCTGGTTTGTATGGGGAAGTGGGGGAATCTTATGAATTTGTGGACCCGGGTGAGGAGGCAACAACTCACGCAGAGAGCAGGACTTCCAGTGCCCCTCACGACAGAGTTTCCTGGCAGAAAGAGAAAGGACAACAACCATTCCGGAACCTACAGGCATACCACCTTATGGGTGGAGATGGAGTCAAGGGGGAAGGAGAAGGTTAAAAGATCCAGAGTAAACAATTTTTGAAGATGAAGCCATTTCCCCAGAGCACATTGAACTGCATGCCTTTGCATAGCAATGGCCACTGAGGCAATGGAAAGAGCAAGAAAAAGGTTCCCATATGCTAAGCTAACAGAAGTGTAGTTTCATCGGGCAGGCGAGAAAATTGGGCTAAGGAATGAGTGGGTGAGCAAGAGGAGAAGGGCTTATGAGCCTAGGTATGCTCTGGATAAGCCCATTAAATTTGTCTCAGGAGGATTTTCCAAGGATGAGGAACCTAAAGAAGAAGTGTGGGGCCAAAGTCCTTAACTACATGAATTGCAAACATACATGTGGAGGTGAACTGGAGGAAAATTTTGTTCTCATAAAGAAAGCAATTCTTAATTGACAGAAATAAAGCCATTGTGGGCTTCACTTTTAGCACAACGTCCATCGTGTAGCTTGGCCCTAGGGCCAAGATACCAACAAGAAGGAGGATGTTGATTTGTTCTTGGTAGCTTGGCCCTAGGGCCAAGCTAGATTCTCTTCCAAGGGTCACTCTTGCCATGCACATGCATAGATGGGCCCAAGGGCCATTCTACCATGCAATCTTGAGAGAATGGCTCTAGGGAACACAAGAGAATCTATCCTACCACACACAAGAGAATCTTGAGAGAATGGCTCTAGGGAACACAAGAGAATCTATCCTACCACACACAAGAGAATCTAGCTTATTACAATAGAAACAAGCTCCTTTTGGACCAAATCTTTCACCTCCCCCAAATCTTCCATCTCTTTCGTGTGGTATGCTGATTTGAGATTCTGTGGTGACCTGGTTGACAGCGAGGACTTGATACTGCTGCCTTTCCACCATTATTGGGTTCCTATTATGTATGTTATAGTAACACGTCTCTGCAGAGTGATTGTCCCTTTCATAGATGGTGCACACTTTGCTGTGTGCCTCTTAACTGGCACTCCTCTTTCGTGTACCCTTGATTGTTGCACCTCATGCACTAGACATCTGGTCTGAGTTTGGATCCTACATGTCCTCTAGCAATCTTGGTTAGGGTAGCCCTTAGTTTTTCCTGAACTTTCTCTGGCTGCTTCCTGCCTTTCTTTTTCTGGGGCTTGTGAACTTTCTTTGCCTACTTCCTGTCTTTCTTTCTCTGGGGCTTCTGCTCTTCGGCATCCGACTCCTGACTGGATTTTGACTCTGAGGTATCCTCTCTGGAATTAGATTCCGAGGTTTCTTCCTCTTTTTTGGAGTCCTCGACATCTGACTTTTGACTTGATTCTGACTCTAAGGTATCCTCTGGAATTAGATTCTGAGATTTCTTCCTCTTGTCCTTCTTTTTCTTCTTAGAGTCTTTGTTTGTTTGCATTAGGACTCCTTTTGCTTTGGCAGCTCCTGCCACCACTTGTTCGAAGGTCACGGCTTCCAGGTCGTATGAGGTTACTGCCGTTTTGAGCTTTTCACTCAGTCCTCTCACAAACCACTGGCTCAATATGGCTAAAACGGGACGGTTAGGATGGTCCATGCGCATCAACATTGCTCTAAATTTAGCCGCGTAGCTTTTGTTAGCCTCTTTTTCTGTGTCATCCTCTACAACTTTTCTAACACTTTTATTATGGTCTTGTATTTCTTGAATCTCTTTAGGAAAGCCTTCTTCAGCTCCTCAAATTGCTCCAGTCCGTACTGGGCATACTAGCTCTCGTGGCTTTGCTACCCAACGTTGAACCAAAATACTTTGTCTTTTGCCCCAGCGGAGCTCTGTTTGCCTGGAACATGGCTTCAAAGGAAAAAATGTGGGAATCCGCGTCCTCCTCAATCTTGCCTGTGAATTTCGAGTACTTGAGGGACATCTTGCCTAGAGCTGCTAGTTATTCCCCTTCCTAAGCTTCCTACCTCTTGTTTGGTGGTTCCTGACTGTTCCTAACGGTCTTATTCCTGATTCCTTGGTGGTTCCGGAATGAGTCTCTCCTGCTACTATGGAATCCCGTCCGATGATGATCTTCTTCTTGATTCCTTAGTTATTCTGGAATTAATCTTTCTAGCTTTTGTGGAATCCCATTAGCTAATCGTCTTGGTTGGCGCAGTGGTCGGTGTGGCAGAGGTGCTTCTTGTTCTATAGCTTCTGCCTATCTACAACGGTACCGCATTTAACTATTTAAGATTCCTTTGTTCTCCATTCTTGCTCCATTGTGCTCTTATGCCTCCCTGGTTAGAATTCTTGACCCTAGTGTGTGCTTTCTTTCTGGGCTTCTTTTGGCAAGTTTACCCCACTAACCGTGCAAGACTTAACCTATACTAGCCTTTATCTCTCTACTCCCTAGTGTGCGGCTGCTCCCTAGTAGGATCACCAAAAGTGTTGGTGTTTAGTTGAGACTCGGCACTTGCGTGGTTTCAGAACACCTAGTCGGCTTCAGAGGAGACACGTAACTAATGAAACTCTGCCCAACACGATAAGCCAACACTAGTACATTGCGTCGGTAATTTGCCTAGGCTAAGGGAGTTAGTTATGATAGTGCAGTGGTTAGTTCCTACATCTAGTGTTCCCTAGGGCCATTCTCTCAAGATTTCATGGTAGAATGACCCTTGGGCTAATCTCTGCATGTGCATGATAAGAGTGACCCTTGCAAGAGAATCTAGCTTCTAGAGCCAAGATACCATGAATTAATATATATCCTCTTTGCTGGTAGCTTGGCCAAGCTACCATCAACAAAGCAACACCATCTTTATTGTTGGTAGATTAGACCTAGGCCCAAGTTGCCAGCAAAGATGATGTAGATTTGTTCATGGTAGCTTGGCCCTAGGGCCAAGCTATATTATCTTATGTGTGGTAGCTAGATTCTCTTATGTTCCCTAGAGCCGTTCTCTCAAAATTGCATGGTAGAATGGCCCTTGGGCCCATCTATGCATATACATAGCAAGAGTGACCCTTGCAAGAGAATCTAGCTTGGCTCCCTAGGGCCATTCTCTCGAGATTGCATGGTAGAATGGCCATTGTTCCCATCTCTACATTGTTGAGATGTCAAGTTCAACATGAGTTGACACTCACGAGGCGCTTGCATGACGGTTCGACATTTACATCACTGGCGGGTTTGGTAGCTAGCATCGACATATCCTCGCTAGAGATTCT
Source organism: Cibotium barometz (assembly GCF_041138505.1). Taxonomy (NCBI): domain Eukaryota; kingdom Viridiplantae; phylum Streptophyta; class Polypodiopsida; order Cyatheales; family Cibotiaceae; genus Cibotium; species Cibotium barometz. The sequence continues at coordinate 17,083,370 of NC_141070.1, forward strand.
ACAGCTAGACTACACCGATGAGTCCACACCTATCCACTCCACTTAGCGTGTTCACATTATGGACCGCTTGTATATACTCTATTATGTGTGTTAGTCACTTTATCTTCTTTGTAGACCTTTTTTGTTGTGTGAAGAAGAAGAAGAAGAATTTTCAGCCTCTCACCTTGTGTGTTCTCTTCTAGGGTTTGTGTGAGTGTGTGTGTGCTTGCAAGAGCTCAAGCACTCTTCTCCCCTGCATTTTTTCATGGTATCAAATCCTAGTTCATGCTAAGGGCTAAGTGGCAAGCAAGAGAAGCACAAGAAGCGGTACGAGGGTAAGGAGCTCATCTATTCTTTCCCCTTTGTGTTGGCTACTACACCCGTGTCGGGAGCTCTTTGGGAGGCACCGGTAAACAAACTCCGATTGAGGAGCTTTCTTTTTGGGGAGCAGAGCTATAAGGCAGCTATACTATCCATTGGAAGACATTTTTTGGGCTAAAAATGCGTTTCGGGTGCGTGTGGACCTTCATTTTTGGTTCGCAGGCATTCATGGAGACATTGCCAGATAAGTTTTGATTCTCTGCACAGAACTCTATTTTTGGAACTGCAGGTAGGGCGATAGGTTGTGCAGACACTATGTTATTACAAAGAGGTCTTAAAGTTGCCATTGGGTGTATGTATGCAAATTGAGGTCACCGGTTGTGATAGTTTGGATACAGTATAATACCGCCCTGCAGGGAGAATACATCAGTTTGTGTAGGTCAAACAAGAGTGCTATTTTTGGTAAATTTGTGTTGCAGACAAGATGTCGAATTATGGAATAAACTAGATTGTTGCAAAGCAGCTTGACAAGAATAACTTCCATGCTTGGAGGTTCAGATTGACAAATTTGCTAATGGGAAAAGGTTATTGGGACTACATTGCAAGTGAACATGAGGAGGCACCAGAGATTCCAAAGATTAATCCAACTACTGCAGATGTAAAAGAATTCAAGGATTGGAATCAAGGAGCAAGGAAAGTCATGTATTGGCTTTTTATCAGCATACAGGGCACTATGATTAGGCATATACATGATGCTAAGTCACCTAAGGAGGCATGTGACGCCTTGGTGAAGCTGTATGAATCTAACACCAAGGTACAAAAGATTCAGTTGAAGAATGAGCTTCATACTGTGGAGAAGAAAAATATGTCTGTGAATGATTATGCCTTGAAGATCAAGGGCATTGTGGAATCCCTTGCATCAATTGGTGTTTCTGTTGATGATGATGATAAGGTGGAAGTGTGTCTATGTCGTCTCGAGCCACAATACAAGGTGTTTAAGACATCTATTCAAACTCAAGAGAACGTTCCCAACTTCACAGATTTGGTGTCAATGTTGATCATTGAAGAGAAGAATTCGGGTGAAGATCAGCAGTTTTCACAAATCAAAACCAGTTTAGAGCAGCAGACCTTCTACACAAGTGCAAGTAGAGGACGAGGTAAAGGTTGTGGATGTGGCCAAGGTGGTGGCCAAACAAGTAATCAGAATTATGGTCAGCAGTAGTAACAGACCCATGATTCGCAACACATAGGTGGAAGAGGCCAATTTAGAGGCAAGGGGAGTCAGTGAGGTCGTGGTAATTGAAAAAGGTAGAATAATGATACACGAGGCTGTTTTTACTACGGGTAAGCCTAGATATGTGCAAGCAGATTGCTATAAGAAGCAGAGTGACATGCAAAATGGAAAAGTGCAGCCAAACAATTATGCATCCTCTAGCAGAAATAATGAGGATAATGAAAGGTTGTTTGTTATCCAACATGTAGTGTGTTTGGAAATGATGTAGCAGCATGTAAGGATGATGTATGGTATGTTGATTTAGGTGCTTTGAACCACATGACAAGTCATGGTGAGTGGTTCAAGGAAATGAAGAGCCTTGAAAGACCAGGTTTTGTTAAAACAGGGGATGATACTGCTCATCCGATTGCCCATGTTGGAGATGTACCATTGTCTATTTGCGAAAGAATGGCATTCAGAGACAATTTGTATGTAGATACACTCCGCAACAAAATGGAGTTGCTTTGTGGAAAAACAAGCACATTGCAGAGATAGCATGAGCATTGATGGCTGAGAAGAATATGTCACATAGCTATTGGGCAGGCTATGTCTACAACAGTTTATATAATGAACATGACTCCTATATTGCAGCCATACATGATGTAACGCCAGAGGAGAAGTTTACTAGGTGGTAAGAAACCTGATTCGTCTCACTTGAAGGTTTTTGGATGTATTGCATATGTGCATGTTCCAAATGAGTTACATACCAAGTTGGATCCAAAAGTAGAAAAATGTGTGTTTACTGGGTATTCCCTTGAGAAAAAGGGATATAGATATTATAATCCTGCTACACGTGAATTGAGGGTAAGTAAGGATGTAGTATTTGATGAGATGGGTAGCTGGTATGCTACTAAAAAGGGTGATGTTGGGGCTAATGTAAGTGGAAATGTGGTTGCACAGAGTGCAAGTCAACAATCAGAATCAGTGAGTGGACCAGGAGAGTCCTCATCTAGCGGTTCTGTTAATAGACCATGGAGTGGCAGGTTGCGTCATAATACCAGTCTTGAAAATGTAGTTGGTACATCACATAACACTAGTTCTGTAATTGGACACTTAAGTGTCCTAAGACACTAAAGTGTCCTGAAAAGTTCTTGAATTTTTGTGGGCAATCTATTAAGATTTTTGAAATGCTTAACATCCACAGATGTTCCTCCTCAAGACCCAAAAAATTCTTGAGATTTTTTAAATTGCACTTTTCTTAGCTTTTGCAAGGCAATATTTTAATTTTCTTAGATAAAACGCATGATTTTTGCTGTTTTCAAAATAGTAGTAATTTGGACATAGCTTTTAGAAGGGACATAGTTTGATCATGAAACTTGGCTTGATGGAAAGCCCATGATGTAAACTAAATCCTGGAATAATAAAAAATGACAATTATTGGATAAATTTTTGACTCGCTAATATTGAAATGACGTTTTTTATACAGGTGGAGCATGAATTTTTCTCCTTCCATATGCAAGCTAATAATGTAAAACTTGAGGTGCACCCATGTTATATAGGGTAAATACTACTTTGTTTTGAATTCTCCAAAACTTTAGAGCCACTTTTTGGGCCTCTTCTCATATATGGCCTTTTGCGCAACCTGTTTTTAATACATAAAATGTCTAATTATGAGCCTAATTTTGATTTTCATCAAAGGGGAAAGCTGTGTAAGTGCATTATTTGTTGTAACTATAGGTGTAGACTACTTGTGCAAGCATAGTTATGATTAGTTTTTGATAAAAGATGATCAAATTTTACATTTTTATTTTTTACAGTTTTTTTAGAACTAGGCGATAAGAACCTACTTAAGTGGAGGCTAAGTTAGTGTCATACACATCAATTTATGGCTTATTTATCTCATCTCAAGCATGAAAACCAATAATCAACATTCTCATTGATAGGGCTACATTATTTTTTAGTGGCGTGATTGAGTTTTGATAATACGCGTTACTTTTGCTGATTTTATGCAACTTTTTTGGGAAAAATTCTAGGAAAGGAAAATGATTTTTTTGGTGAACTTCTACCTCCTTGGACTGATGTATGCTATCAAAATATCTTGGGAAAAATGCTATTGATATCATTGGATTTTTTTTTGAGAGAATGATGCTTGCTTATTTGGAAAAATCCTGAAAAATGTTCATTTTCAAGACATATGCTACTTTGTTGCTTATGTACTTCCAAATAAAAAGGCATTTTATATATTTAGCATTTTTTACATAAGCATAGGGTTATGTTCTACATGCCCAATAAAGCATTTTGGTTTTTAAAGCCTACATTAGGAGTTTGATTTTTTTTTTGCAACCCCCAAAAAAGGACACTCAAGTGTCCTGTTTTGGTACCAAACTAGTGATAAAGGCAGAGAGAAAGTGGTTGAGCCCCTTGGTACGCCTGACATTTCTACAAGGCATTCTCTTGTTGATGGAGATTCTAGTGGCTTGGAGATGAGCCTTGATTTGAGGAGCTTGGGATTCTAGCAATGAGGACACCTGGTGTGAAGAAGGCTATGGAAGCCATGAATGCAAAGTTACGAAGATCTAGAAGAGTCAAAAATCCTATGCAGAGGTTGACTTGTGATGGTTATGTGGCACATCACTATGCGTATATGGCAAAAGTTGTGCAGGTTGTAGAACCCACATGTTTTGGAAATGTGTGTTGGCCTACGTCAACACACAAGATCAAGTCGTTGACATCTTCACGAAGGCCTTGGGAGCTGAGAAGCTTCACAGATTTTGAGATATGCTTGGAGTTCATGAGCCGGAGTTGAGCTTGAGGGGGAGTGTTGAGATGTCAAGCTCAACATAAGCTGACACTCACGAGGCGCGTGCATGACCATTCGACATTTACATCACTGGCGGGTTTGGTAGCTAGCATAGACATATCTTCACCAGAGATTCTACAACTGGACTACACTTATATTGTGAATGTCAGTGCAGATCAGTGGCAGGGTTAGTGTGTGGGATGTGCATGGATCCATCGGGCTTGCTTCAATGAAAATCTATTGACGCATGGTGCGTGGCAATTATTTATTCGACAGTGTGGCAGTGATATTTTATGTGCACATTAGTGTGCAACATTTTGATATATATTAGTTTTATTTTATGAGTGAACCTTAGAGTGTTCACACTTTTGTATTTGAGCTTATGCAAGCCCAATGTGGAGATCCATATTTTTGGCTACATATTTTTTTGGCTCTTGCTTTTTTTACAAGGAAATATATTTAAATACACCATGAAGAGGACGTGACCCACTCTTCTGGTGGGGGAGATTTAACCCATTCTTGTGTCGCGTGCATAAATTTCTTCTATTTTAAGCTTGTGTATTTCTTTCAAGTTGATTTTTAATAGAGGACCAACCATGAGCTTCCAATAATACCACACATAATATATTTGTCACATGCTACAAACAAGTTGATCTCTCTCTCTCTCTCTCTCTCTCTCTCTCTCTCCATATGAGAGAGAGAAAGAGAGAGAGAGAGTGATTACATGGGTTTCCTTCCCACACCTCTTCACTGAGGCACACCCCATTAGCTTCTTCATCTCACAACTTACATGAGGCCTCTCCATAGTAACATTTATCATAGTAGTGCTTGTGTATCATGAGACAATCATCACCTCACATCACACTATGTAACACGATTTTTGGTCCCATAGATCGTATTCGGCCTCCAAGGATGCTAATGAACTCTATCTATCTACCCATATTCGAGAGAGAAAGAGAGAGTGTGTGTGATCACATGGAAGTGATCTCTCTCTCTCTCTCTCTCTCTCTCTCTCTCTCCATATTCGAGAGAGT